>NC_092131.1:38000869-38303900 GCF_043159975.1 Macaca nemestrina | reverse complement strand
GACCTTGTCATCCGCTGGCCTTCCAGGCTGTTTTAGTCTCTCTTGCCAGGTTCACCCCCGTAGAACACGGTTCTCCTCTCCGGTGAGACTAGGTAAGAGAAAAAAGCCCTATGTGTATGGGAGGTAGCATTGCTATCCCTTCCCATGGTAGAGGTGCTCCTTGAGGGTATTCTTGGTCCTCAAATGTAGGAGGCCTTTGGGAAATGCTTGTTAAACTGGACTAGGTCAGGTTTCCTGCTCAAGAATATTTGTTGACTTCCCACTACTTACCCAAGGCAGAATTTCTCTGCCTGTTTTTCATGGCTGTGCAAACTAGCCTTACCTTAAATATTCAGTTGAATGCTCAGTACTTTGTGGAGTAGCCAGAGTCTGCTATGTGACGGATGCTAAGAAAACCAGCAAGAACTGTCTCTTGCCCTGACAGATTTCTGAATGGAGTTTATTTTCTGTTCTTCCCTGATCCTTGGCCTCTCTCCCCGACCTTATCCTGCCACCCCCCATCTAGCATGCTTGCTTCAACATTCCTGCCCCAGAAGGAATGTTCCGTCTTTCCATCCTCATACTTACTCAGCCCTCAAAGCTTTCAGGTCAGATCTCCTTTCTTTCCTTTTTAAGGCCCTCTTTGATTATCTTAGTTCAGATTAATTTCCTTTTTTCCAATTTTTTCATTATTTTGTTCGTAACTCACAAATAGCTGCAGCTTATTCTTCCTTATGTTCTATTCATTCATATCTCACTGGTTAGCATTTTATTGCACCCATATAGAATACTGAAGTAGATATGCTTGCCTTATTGTGTGTCTTGATTGTTTGCTGTCTGGGTTTGCAGCCTCCTCAATTCCATTGAAGTTCTTGGTAGGCTGGGGATTGTGCCTTCTTTGCATTTTAAAGCTGTGTATAGAAGATTGTCAGGAAATGATGATACATAGAATAAACAAATGTGAACCGTTGGAGGTGGAAGGCGGCCTGATAGTACTTTGGGAGTGTGGTTCCCAGTCGTATTTTAGGTGGCCTGGAGCACAGCAGGGGCTGGAGGCTGGGGACCATCCAGTTTTAGGACTATGGTAACCAAGACCTGAGAGAAACTGGAAAGGTCAGGAAGGGTCAGTCTTGTCTCCCAAGAGTTTGTATTATCATGGGATTCTCATGAAACTCTGGTTCATGTGGAAAATGTGCTTATCCTAGAAGTTGACTAACTATGGTTCTTGGGGAATGATGGTGAGGCCAGATGCCTCTGTTTGATCCAGGTTCTCTGCATGGTGAATCACCCCAGAAGGAGGGTGTGAAAGGTGCCTGGCCACAGTGAAGCTTATAGCTTCAGGGAATGAACTCTTGGGAGCAATGGTAAGCAGACCTGTCAGACTGAGGATTTGATTTATTTGTATTACTGGCATTTGTATTGATTTTTCTGGGGAGTTTGGGGATTTGAATGTATTTTGCAAATACAAACATTTTCTTTTGTCATGTCACTGATGTGGTTTATAGGCTTATGTTGCATTTTTTCTTTGAATAATAGCATCTTGCATGAAATTAAAAGCAGTATCCTCCACTTCTGACTTGGTAGGGCTTTAAGCATCATGCTCGCTTTTCCCCTCCATCTCCCTTTCATTTCTTAGATCCACCTGGGACTGTGAAACAGGTTGGTAACATCTGTGGGCTAGGACGGTTTCAGCCAGCTAAATTCCCTGTTACATAGTTTAGATTTATGAGGCACATCTAAATTTACTGGAATTCTAGATAGGAAGTGTGGTTGCAAAGGCAAAACTCATGTGATCGTAGCTTGTATGAAAATAGAAGCAGCTGGAATTTTTTTCTCGCAAACTTTATGCAAAACATGTCTTTATATCTTTTATTTTTGGCAAATGGATTTTGGGGTGGCATCCCCACTACTGTTGGGATGAAGGGATATAACAAGCCAATTTGAGATTTCACAGAATCCTGAGCCTTTGAAAAATGCTATTGCTTTTGAAAAGTAATAAGTATAGAAGCCAGGCCGCCTTTTTCAGATTTATACCCTCTTCGCATTCTATTCTCAACTAGTAAATACTGTGGCCTCAGTTTGCCTAAAAAGATAATGGCTTAAGTTTATTTAAATGTCGGCAGTAGTTTGGTAATAAATTAAGTCCTTTGATGATGATGATGATGATAATGTTGATGATGATGGAGGACACTCAGTAGCAGTGTACTGAGTTGTGGACTAGTTCTTTCTAAGGCTCCCAGGAAGAAAATTGCTAACTCACTTTATATGTGAAGGCCTTAGTGTCAGGTAGAGGAGGAAGCAGCTGTGGAGTCATCTGGCCAAAGGCACACTTTAGAGAAGGACTTTGGATGAAGTCGTGTGTTTTCTTTTTGGAATAGGGTGTATTGCTTCTTTTGAGAAGGCCTTTTACAATAGTACAGTAGTTCCTCTGGAACTCATAGCAGGATTCTTTTTCCACCCTCTTCTATATTTACAGCTGCTTTTCCCCTAGGGGAGCATTCATCTGTTTTAAAAAGCAGAGAAAACAAGAAGTTCTCTCAAACAGTGAGGTTTGGAAATCAGAACTGTACTTATTTGCCTTTCAGGAGGACATATTCTAAAGGGTTGTTGTTTGGGTGGAAGAGAAGGAAGTCATCTCCTCTGCCCCCACTCCAACCAAGGCACACCACACACACACTCATATTCATCTCCACCCAGAGGTTCCTTGTGGCAGATGTGAAGGAGTTTAGAACACAGGGTTCCCTTTATAACCCCTTTGTTGTACGAGACCAAACATGGCTTTTCAGCCCCAGAGTAAACTTTTTCTGGCAGGCCACTTTCTTGCCCTTCATATCCGTGTCTAGGGCCCTGGGCTGGCATTGGCTCTGAAGGCCAGGGCCAGCCTTTGGGGATTGCACTTGAGCATGTGGTCAGGGACAGCATCTGAGGGCATTTTGGACAGGAAAGATTTCTGATTATTAGGATGTTTTCATCACACCTGTGCTTCAGGGTCATAGAACTGAGGATTGCCAGGGACTGAGATGAATTTAGTAAGTTGGTTTAACCCCAGTGCCTCTTAGTCTCTTTCTGCAGAGTTTCTAGTCAGCTAGTGGGTGTTGACATGCATCTTTGTTTTACTATGAGAAGAGGAAGAATTGTGCCTTAGCAGTTGAATAACTGTGCCTTCTATTTAGATTCTGTGGAGGGTTACACTCAAAGCTAATGAGTGCTTTCTTCCACTCTGCACACACTCCTGCTGCCTGGAGTGGGCGGCAGGCTGGAGGACCGCAATAGAGCAAGTACTGTTGCTGTTGAAGGCATAGATGAAGGTGACGGTAAGGGCAGCTAAGCCCTGAAATTCCAGTGGCTCAGACCCTGGCTGATGGCTTACCTCCTGAGGTGAGACCAAGAGGAAGGCCTTCAGCTTCCCTGAAATGAGTGCTTCTCACAGCTAAGGTAGTGTGACCAGCCAGGGGTGGGGACGGGCTTCCTGGGGAAGAGGGTGGGAGAGCCTTAATTAAGCCTGCCTGGTTTGGCAGTACCTCAGACGCCTCCTGTTTCTGTGTTGGCTGATAATTTCCTTCAGCTCTAAGAACAACTCTTCATTTCCAGGGGGAACCCATTGTTGCCAGCACACACTCACAGAGCCTATCCCCGGTACTGCTGTGTGTGCTTTCTGCCTCCTTTCCAGAAGAGGCAGGTAGCCACTCTTTTTTTCTTATGAGCTGTTCCTGCCTCGTTGGAGCTCCTGGAGACTAGTGCTGCTGGACCTCTAATCTGGCAGAGGCCTGGATGAGAGCCATTTCTTGGGTTCTCAGAACAGACCTAGCCTAGTGGAGAACAGTCCTGGGGCTGCCACTGTGTCCAAAAGCACTCAGTCAGTGGTCAGATTCTGATTGCGAGATATATGAGGGAACTTTGGTGAGTTAGGAGAATGGGGTTCTGGTTCAGCCATTCTCTGAAGAAGTCATGATCCTTTGATAGGCCTCAGTTTTCCCCTCCTAAAATGGGTAGATTGGACTTTATAAGATGATCCCAGACTTCCTTTAGACAGTAATGTGTTAGGATTCCATGACAAACCCAGGAGTCTGCCCCTGGTGTAGGTGACCAAGGTTGGCAAAGGCTGGGACAGAAAGCTTGCAGTTCCCAGTTCTCTTTTGCCTCCCAGCTTTTTGATGTTTCTTCTCCTTGGAATGCCCCACACTCCCTGTACCCACCTCTTTCTGCTCTGTCCGGCTAATACCTTCCTAAAGCCAGGTATCAGCTTAGACTACCGCTTGCCCCATACTTGTGTAGGCGCCTCTCCTTGGTGCTGCCATTACACCCTGTGCTCAGCACTTACCCCACTGTATTACTGTCTGTTTCCTTGTTCTTCCTGACCTTATCTGAGCTTCTTGAGGGCAGAGACTGTCTGCCATCACCACTGTATCCCTCATTACTGGTGCAGCGCCTGGGATGTGGTATATACACAGCAAATGTTGAAGGAATGAATGTCCCCCACTAACCAGGGTCAGCATACCCCAGTGCACTCTGGGAACTGTTCTCTGACCCTCTCCACCCTTACCCTGCCTAAGGCTCTCTTTTTCTGAGCTGTGTGTGGGTGTTGGAGAGCCTTGGATAATGCTGAGTTGTTTTTGAAGTGTGTCTCATTGTGGCAAAGCATTGGGTGATGTTGCCATCCCCACCCCCAGGGTACGCTTGCAAGAATTGCTTCCACCAGGGATGGGCGTTGACTTTGCCCTGCTCCTCCTCATCTCCAGCCCTGGGGGAGGAGCAGGCAAGCATGTGCAGATTGCTGTCCTCTGCCCAGCTGCCTGGGGCTGGGCCATCTGCTGCTTGTGACAGCGGGTGGGGTGAGAGGGGTGAGTGACCTGTGCAGGGGAGGGAGTGTGGGGTGAGCAGCAGCCTAGTCTCCTTCAGTGCACTGACTGTGTGACAGAGTTCAGCCCCCCTTCTCCCCACGTCCTGTCTTCTTTTCCAGTTCTTGTTATGCTATGCTTCATCCAGGTCTTGGTTTTGTTCCAGCTGCTGCCCCCCAGCACTCTGCTAGGAGAACTCTTGCTGTGTTTTTGTTATCTCTGTGTGTGCTTTGCCCTTTTGCCCATGCCTCCAAGAATCTTTATGTTACATAAGACAGCAGCAGCAAAAAACAGAAACAAAAACAAAAAATGTTAGAAACGAAACTTTGGACCGTTGTTGTTCTCTGTTCAGATGCAAATGATGAATCTCTTTCCATCAGAGTTTGTACTTTTGTGTTCACCACCCCGTTTTCCATCCCTCCTCCTGGGGAGCCTTTGAATGGCAGGGATGGGCTGAATCACTCACTTGGAAGGACTGTAATTTAGCTTGTGCTTCAAACCTTGCCTCTTTCTGACCTTGTATGGACCTAAGAGAGACGCAAAAAGGAAGTAACCTACCCCCATCACTCTTGGTGTGGGTTTGAAGGTTCTGAACTGGGGTGGGGAGGGGAGTGTGAGAGAGAGAGTGTGTGTGTGTGTGTGTGTGTGTGTGTATAAACTGCAAGGAGATGGGATTGGCGGATGAGAATTGTGGACAGTCTTAAAAGCCACCTTTACCAAAATGAAGATGTGACATAGCAGGGACTAGAAGGACAGCATGCCCTAACCAGGACTTCCCAAACTTTAACATGCATATGAATCACCTGGGGAACCTTACTACAATGCAGATTCTGATTCAGTAGATCTGGGATGAGGGCTGAAATTCCTCATTTCTAACAAGCTCCCAGGTGCTGCCAGTGCTGCCCTTAATGGACCATACTTTGAATAGTAAGGCTCTGTTCCTCCTATTCCACCTTTTAATAGTTGATTTAAAAGATTGACCTAGGGAAGGCAAGACAGGGACTAGTCAGGACTTGCATATTTTAAACCCAAGGCTCTGGGCTGGCCTCTCAGCCAGTGTCTATAGAGCCTTATAGGCAAGTCCCTCTTGTCTAAGCTCCTGGCTTCTCTGAGCTCCTTTGGTCCAGTTTGGTTTCCAAGGTATAAGAGCTACAGCCCTTCGGAGGGTGTGTGTGCATACTCACAACAAGATTGGGTCCTTGCCCCTTTCTCTTTGGATTATTAGAAATAGATAAGGCCAAACCTAGCATTTAAAATAGAAGTTTAGAGCTGAAAGAACTTTTAATCTTTTCCAGTCTATTTTACTGAGGGGGAAATGGGCCCAGAAAGCTTTTGTTAAATGTCCAGAATCACAGCTAGGGGCAGAGCTGGGATGAAAAACCAGATACCTTAATTCCCAAGCCCCTCTCTGAGGGAGTATAAATCTGAGTTAGAGATGAGAGAATCAGAATGTTGGTTTGGGGACATGCTGATTGAACAAAAAGGCTTTCCAGTGGTTTGGGGGAATTTTGCACCACATGAACAACTAAGGTAGATCAGCTGACATCTCGGCAGCCCATCGTTTATTCACTTAGGCCAGGGCTTTTAGCTGCAGCACCCCTGACTTTGGATCAAGTGATTCTTTGTTGCATGGGGTTGTCCTGTGCATTGTGGGATGTTTAGTTGACATCCCTTGCTCTACCCATTAGATACCAGTAGCACCTTACCCCCAAGTTGTGACAATCAAAAATGCCTCTAGACATTGCCAAATGGGGGAGGTGGCACAAAATTGTTCCCAGTTGAGAAACCACTGGTTCAGGCAACTAGTATTTTGGGGAAGAGATTCCCTCTGGGGCACCTACACTGGGTTTTTTTTTTTTTTTTTTTTGGAGTGTATGTTAATCTCAGATTATAAAGGAAGCGTGGGGTCCCAGCCTTCCTGGGAGTTTATTTACAGTTTAGTTTATAGTTTAGTGGGGGAGGGGGGAACCACAAAACTATTAACTGTAGACTCCCAGGAAAGCTCCCACCTTAATGCCTCCTCCAGGATGTGTAGAGACCCAGGCTGGACTCAGAAGAATGTGGTGCAAGCCCAGGGTGCTTAATGAGGAAGATATTTTGCTGTCCTGGGCTGGATTGCGTAGCTAAGAACTGAGTAACTATCTTTCACTTACTCCTTAGGAGAATTTTTCCATTCTGAAAAAAAATTTTATATATATATATACACACACACACACAATATAAAATATATATATTTGGAGACAAGATCTCACTCTGTCACCTGGGTTGGAGTGCAGTGACACAATCATAGCTTATTGTAACCTTGAACTCCTTGGCTTAAGTGATTTCTCCTGTCTCAGTTTCCCGAGTAGCCAGGACTACAGGTGCACACCACCACACCTGGCTGATTTTCTTTTTGTTTATTGTAGAGACAGGGTCTCGCTGTGTTGCCCAGGTGGTTTCAAACTCCTGACCTTGAGTGATCCCTCCGCCTCAGCCTCCCAAAGCACTGGGATTACAGGCATGAACCACTGCACCTGGTGTGAAAAATAAATTTTATCTGAATTTGTAGAGGGCAGTCAGACACATTAACCAACAAATGTCTACCCTTGAATGGAGAGAGACAAACTCAAGCCTGACATTGGTAGATTAACTCCTTATTTTTTATTTCTACTTTGATTTTATTCTGATATGGGTTGAATCTTCTGATAGCTTTTCCTGTCTGTTTTCTAGTGTGTTAAGTGATTATTGCTATAAGACTGGAACTATAGTCTGTAATGTTCTGAGGACATAGGTATAAAACGTCGGTAAATGCCCTTTTTAGATGTGAGCCTAAGAAAGGGTTTTGTTTTGTTTTGTTTTGTTTTTTGACACGGAGTCTGGCTCTGTCGCCCAGGCTGGAGTGAGTGGCACGATCTTGGCTCACTGCAAGCTCCGCCTCCCAGGTTACCACCATTCCCCTGCCTCAGCCTCCAGAGCAGCTGGGACTACAGGCGCCACCACCACGCCCGGCTAATTTTTTGTATTTTTAGTAGAGATGGGGTTTCACTGTGTTAGCCAGGATGGTCTCGATCTCCTGACCTCATGATCCGCCTGCCTTGGCCTCCCAAAGTGCTGGGATTTCAGGTGTGAGCCACCGCGCCCGGCCTAGAAAGGGTTTTTATCCATTTTCAGTTTTCAGAGGATACTGTACTTGCAAATGTTTTAAGGCCACAGAGTTCGCACCTTGTCCTCAACACTAGGCCTTCCTAAATATTATTCCAGTGCACAAAAAGCATTAGTGATGGAATAGAGCCTCCATTGCCTCCTGGCTTGCATCATTCCTGACACTGAATCTGCTGTAATTCTTTGCTCCTCTGTCTGCCATGTGTCTAATTTTCCCTGGCACATGGCTACTTTTAGGACTTTCTTTATCACTATTTTTTTTTTAACATTTCAATTATGATGTACCTTGTGTTTTCTTTTTGTGTTTCTTCTTCTTCTTGGGGTTTGATGAGCTTCTTGTATCTGTTTGTGTATAATTTTCATATAATTTGGAAAATTTGGGGCATTCTTTTCTCAGTATTGTTTCTGTGCCTTGCTACCTCTCTCCAGCCATTACTCCTGTTCTATTAGGCTGCTTGTTATGTCCCACAGTTCACTGATGTTCTGTTCTTTTTCTTTTTTTTTTTTTTTTAATTTTTTTAAGTCTTTTTTTCTCAGTATATAATTTTGGATAATTTCTTTTGCAAATTTATTATTTTTTCTTCTGCATTGTCTAATCTGCTGTTAATCCTATCCTGTGTACTTTTTATTTCAGATATTGGTATTTTTCTCTCTAGAAGTTCAATTTGAATATTTGAATCTTTATTTTTTTTGAGACAGGGTCTTGCTCTGCCACCCAGGCTGGAGTGCAGTGCCACTATCGTAGCTCGTTGCAGCCTCAACCTCCTGGGCTCAAGCAGTCCTCCCACTTCAGTCTCCTGAGTAGCTGAGATTACAGGTGCATGCCACCACACCCAGATAATTAAAAAAAATTTTTTTTTTGTAGAGAGGAGGGGGTAATCCTTTGTTGCCCAGGCTAGTCTCAAACTCCTGGAATCAAGAGATCCTCCTACCTTGGCCTCCCAAAGTGCTGGGGTTACAGGCACAAGCCACTGTGCCTAGCCACTTCAAATCTTCCTTACGGCTTTTCTCTCTTCATCATGCTCGTGCCTTGTTCTCTCTTGAACACATGGAGTATATTTATAATAGAGATTTAACATCCTTGTCTATTCTGTCATCTCTGTCATTTCTTGATCTGTTTCTGTTGTTTGATTATTCTCCTAGTTTTGGCTCATATCTTTCTGGGCTTTATTTTGCATGCCTGTTAATTTTTTATTGAAAGCCAGTCGTAGTTTTACCTTACTGGGTGCTGGAACTATTTGTATTTTTAAAAATACTTTTGGGCTTTGTTCTCAGGAACAGTTCAGTTACTTGGAATTGGTTTGATCCTTTCATGGCTTACTTTTAAGCTTTGTTAGGCTGAGTCCAGAATAGCTAAGATAACTAAGCTGGTCCCACTTGGAGGCAAAACCCTTCTGAAGATACACAGTGCCCTGTGTATTAGAAGACTTTCCTGCCTTGGCTGGTGGGAGCATGTATTAGTCTGTTTTCACACTGCTGATAAAGACATACTCAAAACTGGGAAGAAAAAGAGGTTTGATTGGACTTATAGTTCCACATGGCTGGGGAGGCCTCAGAATCATGGCAGGAGGCGAAAGGCACATCTTACATGGTGGCAGCAAGAGAAAATGAGGAAGAAGCAAAAGTGGAAACCCTTGATAAACCCATCAAATCTTGTGAGAATTATTCACTATCATGAGAATAGCATGGGAAAGACCAGCACCCGTGATTCAATTACCGCCCCCCCCAGGTCCCTCCCACAACACATGGGAATTCTGAGAGATACAATTCAAGTTGAGATTTGGGTGGGGACACAGCCAAACCATATCAGAGCATGAACTATTTCTGGCCCTGAGTGAGTTCTAGGGGTTGTGCCACCCACTTCTTTGTGACCATTGTTTTCCCACCCTTGCTAGTTTCCTCACAGGCATGCACACATCAGTACTTAGCCCAAAACTCAAAGGGGTCCATCTGCAGGTGTTTGTTGGTTTTGCTCTTTGCAGCTCTCTCCTTTTCAATTAATTTGCTCTGCAAATTCTAGCCACCTGGACCTCTCCAAATTTCCAACTCTGTTTTTTTCAACTGTGATTGTTGAACTCTTTCAGGTTTCTCTGCCCTACCCTATGGCCTGGAAACTCTCAAGGGAGTTAAGTGGGGCAGTAGTAGGGCTCACTGCGTTTTTTTCCCACATATCTCAAGGATTACTGCCCTGTGCTGCCTGTTGTCCAGTGTCTGAAAACCGTTATTTTATGTGGTTTTTCAGTTGTTTAGGGAAGGAGAATAAATTGAGTCCCCATTATTCCATCATGACTAGAGGTAGATATTCCTCGGCTGTCCCTCCAATCAGGTATTAGCCTTGGATGTCATTTTCCTTCTGTGTTCACTTATTGAAACATGGATCATTTAGACAAATCTTATGGTAATTCAGTTAGATTCACATCATGTCAAGTTGCCAAACATTTAGCACCTGCTATGTCCAAAAGAATGACATGGCCAGTATCTTGCTGAATGTGGTATAATCTGTAACTTTACCTGTATTCTAATGCTGCACCTTCTAGCAGAAGATTCTGTGCAACTAGACATGCACGTGACATAGATACACTTTGAGTCTTCTTCCTGTACCTCCTGATCATAGTCCCATTAAACCTGGGCAAACAACTGAACTAACTAGTCACAATTGGTGAGCAAACAGCAGGTGCTTGGCTGTCTGCCTATTCATGAGTCAGACCCTGACAGCCCTGTGCGGGGAGGAAAGAGAGCATTAAGTCTCTGTGTGTGGGTGGTCACCTCCATTTTACCTGGCCTTATTCTGTGCCAGATACTATATTCAATTTCAAAAATGTGTGACTCATTGACTCTGTAATACCATGAAGTATAGGTCTATTACCTCAATTTTATATGTGACAAACAGAGGCTCACAACAGTAAAGCAGCATACCTAGGCCCTGTGAGAAGCTAGAGGCAGAGTCAGGATTTGAATTCCCTTTTGTGCGACTCCAGAGACTATGTACTATTCACTAGACTACATTGATTGACCCTATAATTTTCTCTGTCACTTCCCTCTTCTGGACTCCAGCTTATCTTCCTGTTTTATCTTTGACACGTTGGCTGTATATCTCCCTTGACTTTTCACTTTGTACCTCATGTTGTAATTATTTGTGTTTGTGTCATATATATACACAATATACAGTAGACTGTAAACTCTTAAGGGCGTATGCTTCCTTCCCGTCTTTGTACGTCTCAAGGAATCTTGTACCTGTAGGTGCCCAATGTATGTGTTGAATAGTCACTGAGTTCCTTAAGAAAGAAGTGTGTTAGGAATGAGTTCAGAAACCCTGTCTGGAGGGAAATATCAAATTCCCTCATTAATTTGTGATGTTTCTTCTTCATCTTCTCTGTGTTTGTCATAATCCCTTTTACCATATTCCAGAATGTTGCCTGAATTAATTAATTAATTAATTATGTCCGGGCGCAGTGGCTCACACCTGTAATCCCAGCACTTTGGTAGGCTGAGGTGGGTGGATCACGAGGTCAAGAGATCGAGACCATCGTGGCCAGCATGGTGAAACCCTGTCTTTACTAAAAATACAAAAATTAGCTGGGCATGGGGGCCTATAGTCCCAGCTACTCGGGAGGCTGAGGCAGGAGAATTGCTTGAAGCAGGGGGGTGGAGCTTGCTGTGAGCCGAGATTATGCCACTGCACTCCATCCTTGCGACAGAGTGAGACTCCGTCTCAAAAAAAAAAAAAAAAAATTATTTTCTCAGGATGTGTTCTCATCTGATTTGCCTGGATTTTATAAAGTTATTTGTTTGGTGCCTTTGCCTGAACTTTGACTAATTTGTGATTACTTTTGGAATCTCTATTTGGACATTTGAAGGACTCTCCTTTATACGAATTAGTTTAAGCAAATTCCTTCTTGATTCCTGACTTAGGGCCCCACATGCAAGGAACTGGAAGTATGACTAGGACTAGAACTAGAATATATAGGCCTTGGCAGAGGGACTTTGTACAATTAGAAGGTGATGTAAGGGTGGGTATAGGTGGCGGCAGGGGCATGGGGCTAATCAAAGAGAAGGAAGAGTGGGCAAGTTCCTACTTCTCATTTTTGTTTGTACCTCACAGTCTAACCTTGACAGCTTACAGGAAGTTTGGATAATTTATGATGAAGAGGACAGGAGGAATCATGGTTTGGTTATAAATTAGGAGGCTTCCTGGAAGTTACACAAGATGGAGAACATTTGGAGCCAGAAAACAGGATCTTGTTTGGCTTGAGTGTGCACCTCATTGGGGCTGCTAAGCTTCATTAGATGGAGGTGAAGACTTGTCCCTGGAATCCTAAACCTGAAACTCAGGGAAGAAACTCAGGTTACTTTCTGAGTAGAAAGGAGGGAAATGGCAAAAACTGGGACCATATGTTTGGAGAAACTTAAGGCCTCAGATGTATTAGGGAAGGTCACCTCTTTGGCCCTGCCACTAGGCTATTTTTTTCCATTCATTAATCCTATGGAAGAGGTAGCAATTTCAGGGGAGGGGATGGTGGGGTAGAGAGACTTTGTTGTTGATGAACAACTAAGGAAGCAGGAAACTCTTTAAGCTGTCTGCCCAACTTCTACGTAACTTTTGCTAAACATAGAGTATGGAAGTGTTAGTTCAGAGAGACTTTCCATGGAAGGGGTGGAGGGTGTCTCTGAGCTATCTGTACCGTTTAGGAAGCCTTAACTCTGATCATTGGGTTAACTGAGAAGGTATACCTTATAAGACACAAACCCCCTCTAGTTATCATCCAGTCTTTCTTCTCCCTTCTTTTTCACCTCCTTCCCCAAATAGTTTTGCCCTTATTGTGTCCACTTTCTCACTGCTTTTTTTGAGACAGCATCTCGCTCTGTTGCCCTGGCTGGAGTGCAATGGCGTGATCTCAGCTCACTGCAACCTCTGCCTCCCTGCTTCAAGCGATTTTCCTGCCTCAGCCTCCTGAGTAGCTGGGACTACAAGTGCGGACCACCACGCCCAGCTAATTTTTGTATTTTTAGTAGAGACTAAAAATGTGTTGGCCAGGCTGGTCTGGAGCTCCTGACCTCAGGTAATCTGCCCGCATTGGCCTCCCAAAGTTCTGGGATTACAAGCGTGAGCCACTGTGCCCAGCCTCCCACTTTTAATTCATGTTAAATTTGATATAATCTGCCTTCACCACTTCGATAAAACTGTTCTTAATTAGGTCACCAGTGATCTCCTAGTGGCCAGATCCAGTGGGCCTTTTTCAGTCTTCGTTTTTCTGGGCCTTTGTTGCATCTGGCACTTCTCATGTTTTCCTTGAGTCTCTCTGTCCCTCTCTTGACATCTGTTGCACATGTCCCTGGTTTCCATGTACCTTTTGGAGTATCTTTCATAGGCTTTCCTTCCTCAGTATGCGCATTATAAGTTAGCGTTCTCCCTAGGATTCTGTCCTTGACTTTCTTCTCAACCTGCCCTCTTTCCTAGGTAAGCTCATCTATTTTGCATGGTTTCAACCGTCACTTACAGGTTGATCACTCCAGGGCTACATCCGAAGCTCAGAGTGCTCTGTAGGGTTTCACATTCATTTCTAATTTGCCTGCTAGACCTTTCTACCAGTTATCCCTCAGGTACCCCCAGCTCAATATATTAAAGAATAATGAATGAAATTCATTATGTTCCCTGACAAAACCTGCTTATTTACCTGTATTCTTTTTCTCCTGTGGTAGCTTCTACCATTTATGCATAAGCCAAAAACTTAGGCATCATCTTTTTTTTTTTTTTTTTTTTTTTTTTGTGAGGTGGAGTCTCGCTCTGTCACCCAGGCTGGAGTGCAGTGGTACGATCTTGGCTCACTGCAAACTCCGCCTCCCAAGTCCACACCATTCTCCTGCCTCAGCCTCTTGAGTAGCTGGGACTACAGGCGCCCGCCACCATGTCTGGCTAATTTTTTTGTATTTCTATTAGCAGTGGAGTTTCACTGTGTTAGCCAGGCTGGTCTTGAATTCCTGACCTCGTGATCCACAAGTGCTGGGATTACTGGCATGAGCCACTGCGCCCAGCCTCAGGCATCATCCTTTATTGTTCTCGCTCACCCCATCCTATTAGTTTTTGATATCTTCGATAGCATTTGGCACATCACAGGCACTGAATGAATGGATGGATGGATGGATGAAAATGTTTGTTTATTTCATCGAAATTTAATTACAATTACATACCTTGGCCTTGGTGAAGCTGAATGCTTCTGGTTACACTAACTTTTGGGAAGGTCATTTGATTTTTGGCCACATTGAAATTATATCAGGAAGACTCTTTTTAAAGATAAATACTTTGTTGGAAGGATTAGTCATTATTAGAAAGGGGTGGATTGGCCACTCTACTATCTTATAGGACTCTCTAAGGAACTGCTGAGAAATTTGTTTATGCAGTTAAAGGTGAGGTGGGTGAAGTCAAATTGTGCTGGCCGGTGGAGTGGGGGTGGGGTTGTCCATGGTGCTCATGGGAGTACAGAGAGTGTATTGTTGGTGAACTTGCCACAATGCTGTGGATTTAATGCAAGAAATAGGCAAGGCTCTTCTGCTGGGGGGAGTAATATGCCCCATTTCACTCACTAATGGATTTCCTAATTGTATCCTAGTATTTCTAACATAAAGGCTGATGATGTGTATTTAACCATTTTGCCAAGTTTATCTCCCTTTTCTTGTTGTCCAGCCCCCTGGGGGAAAGAAAAAAAAGGAAAAAAGGAGAAAGTGACTTAAAGAATCAGGATTTGGGCTGGCTACTGTGACTCACACCTGTAATCCCAGCACTTTGGAAGGCTGAGGCAGGCAGATCTCATGAGGCCAGAAGTTTGAGACCAGCCTGGCCAACATGGTGAAACCCTGTCTCTCCTGAAAATACAAAAATTATTTGGGCTTGGTGGCGCACACCTGTAATTCTAGCTAATCAGGTGGCTGAGGCATGAGAGTCACTTGAACCCGAGAGGCAGAGGTTGCTGTGAACTGAGATTGCGCCACTGCACCCCAGCCTGGGCAACAGAACATCTCAGGAAAAAAAAAAATAAAGAATCAGGGATAATCAGGATTTAGAACCAGAGAAACTCTTCAAGTAGAGATGGTCTAGTCTAGCCCTGCATTTTCAGATGATGATGACAATAATAATGATAGATGGTGATTAATATAATAGTAACTACCATTTTTGATGACTAAGTCACAGGCACTATGCTATGTACTTTATATACATTTCCCCATATAATACTTAAAATATCCCTGTGAGATAGGAATTACTAGTACCATTTTATAGAAAGGAAATAGAGGTCCTGAAAGGTTGGATAACTACATTGAGGTAAAGAGAATGCTGAAGTAGCTATCATGCAGAGAGATGGAGCATCCTCCTTGTTCAAGATCAAGTTTTCCAGCTAAAGGAGAAATACAAGTGGAACGCAAGTCTCTTGACCTTGAGCTCAGTTGAGCACCTGTTTTTTGTTTTGACCTGAGAACTCACTTTCTGTGGTCATTTTTGTCTTATTCTCACTATCCTTTTAATTTCAGTGAAATTGAATGAAATAGAGGGAAGGGTGATTTAGAGTTGGGGTTTTTGGTGAGTTTTTAAAGTTTATTTTTAAATAGGCAGCTTTCCCAGACTGACTGGGAATGTAGCAGAAGGCCTGAGAACCAGGAAGTGACACAGACCTGTTTATACCATCCCACTCTGGGGCCTTTGCAAAACGATCCACAGAGATGGTAAAAAGTAAACATAACTGCATCAGCCAGTTCTCTAGGGTTTGCTATTTTTGACCTGGAGGAGGTGTTTCCTGAATAGCTATAAGTACTCAGAATACCAAAATTTATCTCCTAAACATTCCTTGAGTGAAGGTATATTGACAGACAGACATTTTTTGTTACCAGACAGCAGCATTCAGTGATTCTAGACAGACAAAATTAACAGTTTTTTTCCCTCCTCTCTCTGCCACACTTTTGGTGAATTGTTCTTCCATTTATTTATCTTTCTTTGTAAGTATCACTGTGCATGCAAAACACTGTCCTGGGAGCTCTAAATGTGTGCATGGGTTCAAGGTCCAACTCAAAGCTTTCTCTTTCACTTCTCCCTGCTCGCATCAGAAGTCTTTGTTCCTGTGTCCTCTGTGTTCTCAGAGCACTTTTTAAAAAACCTTCTTTGGGCCCTAGTAACAATTTGACAGTGTTTTATAGATAAACATAATTCCTCTCACGTAAGTTGTGAATTCCTTGAGAGTAAGAACTGTGCCCCAATTCATCTCTATGATCACCCAAGCCTTGCACAGAAGACAGCCAGTAAATATTAGCTGAATTGCAGTATAGTCATTGGAAACACAGAGCCCTAAGAAGTCAGCTTTAGCAAATCGGCTTCCCGGACTTTATTTGCCAACTGGGTATTGAAGCCTGTTCCACTCAGCCCTGATGGGAACCAAGCAGAGAGATGTGATGACACATGAGATATATCTCTGGGGTCTAGGAACCAGTTACAGTTGCCTCTGCCAAGCATCTGTTTTGCTACCTGGCCAAAATTTCAGGATTTATATAATCTTTTCCCTCTTGTTTTATACATGCTGCTATTTTGCCATTTTGTATGTTTCTATACAAATTATATCTTGTGAGTTTATCTTTTTTTCTCATTCACTCGAGAAGTATTGTTGAGCACTTTGGGGGCAGAGAATTGGTGGTCTCTGCAGGAGTTTATTACCTGTGGAAATGCAGCATACAAAAGTTAAATAACTGTGAGTGGCCTTTGGGGAGGGATATGATTGACTGTCCTATTCCTGGTCCAGGCAGGGATGCTGAGGGTTTGGAAGATCCTTCCATACCTTTGGGCTGAACTGAGAAATTCTTCCAAAACTAACATAGGAACTAAGCTTGCCCTTTTATTTGGAAAACGAAAGAGCAGGGAGCCCTATTAGGGAAGCAGGAGGAGGAAAGACTTCCAGGCCCCTTGGATTCCATTTATCTGTAAAATGGGGCTGATACCACCTATTTAATGAGGTAATGAGTGTGTGTATGTGTATATTCCCTAAGTCTCCCAGAAACTAATATTTCAGGATAGTCACAAACAATAGCTGTTTAATTTGGAGGGGAGGTAGTGCTAAGTGCTTTAAAGAATTTTTAAGAATTTGATGGGAAAGAATGTGGGAGGCTCACTTGTTTAACCTGTTGGCTGTTCTCTTGTCTAAACTAACATTGTGTTTTGAGCCTAGTCTCAGGCAGTGTTTCCAAACCAGCTGAAACGGTGCCCTTTGGTTGTCTAGTGGGGGTCAGTCACAGCCTGTTAGAACAGGAAGGGGCTTAGCCAGCATTAATTTGAGCACCCACTGTTTATGCATCATCCTACGTGTCTCACGTTTGTCTTAATTTCACTGCACAACAACCCAATGAAGTGGGTATCGTTTATCCAGTTTACAGATGGCAACTGAAAATAACTTGCCCTAGCCACCCAACTGATAATATCTGCCAAAATTTTTCCATGATACTGGCCTCCCTGAGAGATACGTGGTTCAACTGTTTCATTTTACTGATGAGAAAACAGAGGCATGGAAGCCAAGTGCTTGTCTGAGGTTGGCCCATCAGTCATGTTGAAGCTGGGACTGAAGAAAGGGTTTCCTACCTTCAGGTCAGGAACTTATGACAGGCTTGGTTCCTGCTTACAGGCATTTTGCCTCCTCTCCCCCTTTTTTCTGTCTGGTCTTACTTGTTCTCTCTTGCCTTTCTCTCTTACATCTTTTCTCCCTTTCTCCCTGGGCCCCTGTAGCTCTGCAGTGTGTGCAGAGGCTGGGTTTTGTTGTTGTGTTGTTAAGACGTGTGTTATTTTTAGAAAGCATTTTAGGAACACTGTGTACGGATAGTCCATACGAATGTGCTGATGGATTGATTAAACCCTAAAGGGAAAGTGGACTGTCCTGGGTTTGCTGTAATGCAGAGGAAGATAGATGCTAGGGATCTGTCTTGGAGATGTAGGGGAATGTGCTGTCAGTCAGAACAATGAGGATAAAGTTAATGTTGCTTCCTTCCAGTCAGAGCCTGTGTTGACTTACTTTTTAGAGGAAATACTTTTGGGCCCCTCCTATGCCCTAGAAGACTTTCCAGTTTTCTTAAAACTGAAAGGTCCTTTGGGGATCATCCAGGTTCACCCCTGAGACAGGAAGACTCACTGACTTGCCCGAGGCCAAACCACTTTTCAGTGGCTGGGACCTAGGCTGTCTCTCCTGTCCTGTGATCAGGTCCCTGCTGCAGCCATCCTGCTGTTAGGTGCTAGAAGAGAGGTGTTAGAGACTTGTTAAAAAGAAAACTTAGGTGGGGTGATAGTGTGTCGACTGGCGTTCCTGTGGTCTGAAGCTGGGGAAAGCGTGTTGCCCAGATGATGTGGTGAGCAATTCTGGGGGTGAAAGACAAGGGCACAGGGAATATCAAAGCAATTCAGAAAAACCTCTGAGTGGCTTAAGAGGAAAGCTGAGGGTAATGCTTGTGATTTGGAGGGGGTGTGATTTTAACAGGAGTTTGATGTTTGCCTTTTTAAGTAGGAGCTGGAGATTAAAGGAAATGGATAAGTTAATATTCTGGCCTGAAAGGATGTCAGAGTCCAGTAGAATTTGTGGCTGTCAAAGCACTCAAGTGTTAGTGGCACAAAGGAAAGGGGAAGATACACAAGTTAGTAGGACTGGAAGAATCCATTGATCCACAGTGGGAGAAGACAGAAGGCATCTATAAATAACTGAATTTTGGGGGGTAGGAGGCATTAAGTTCCAATAAGTGTTTAGATATCTTTTGATGCTGTAGCCTGGCCATTTCAGGGTGAGTAGGGGTACAGAGGGGAGATGTTGCAGGGAAGAAAGAGAGGTTAAGGAAGGGCCTGGGCAGCTTTGGCTGTATTAGTCATTTCTCTTACTTATCACACCCCTCTGGGGAACTTTGGACTTCAAAGTGTTAGGACTTCTTATCATTACAATCTGAAATGTAATTAGCTGGTTAAATTCTGTTCATGTTTCTGGAACCGTTCTTTGTCCTTTCTCTTCATGTAGCAGGATCAAGGTTGGTGAACATGGTTAATTAAAGGAATAAACTCTTGTTCTGGGCTCTTACCACTACTACTGTTATCCCCTGTCTAGATTAGTCTGAGGCAAGAAAAGGATTTATGTTGGTTTTGTCATCCCAGTTCCCTCTTTTAACTAATGGACAGAGGAGCCATGGTTTAGGAAACAATTTGTTCTAAAAATTACATGTAGAGGCTGAGGCAGGCAGATCACTTGAGGTCAGCAGTTTGAGACCGGCCTGACCAACATGCCAAAACCTTGTCTCTACTAAAAATACAAAAATTAGCCAGTCGTGGTGGTGTGCACTTGTAGTCCCAGCTACTCAGGAAGCTGAGGCAGGAGAATCACTTGAACCCAGGAGGTGAAGGCTGCACTGACCCAAGATTGTGCCACTCCCGCTGCACTCCAGCCTGGGCAACAGAGCGAGACTCTGTCTCAATAAATAAATAAATAAATAAGTAACATGTAAACGGAGTCTGACTTTACCCACGCAGCACCTGGGAGCCATGCTTGACTGAATCAGACCCCTCTTGCCTTCAGGAGAAGAGTTCAATAGTGTAAGATGACCTTGCACCTTCAGCAAGACTATAGCATTCTTGGGAGGGGTGGGCCCCAGGGTAGTCAGACACGTGGACTGAGGAGATCTGGGCCTTGGCCGCCTTGGGAACAGCGGGCCCTGGCTGTTTACTGGCTGGCCCCAGCTGCTGCTGACGCTGCCTCCCAAGGCCGGAGCCATTTTTGAAGGTGACTCCAGGGCACTTTTAATCTTATTAGCAGGCTCTTGGGTTAACCTGGAAGCATCTGTGGCAACAACAAGCAAGTAAACCATGTGAACTTTGGGCTTGTGTTGCAGGCCCTTAACACCAGAAACCCACCATGCGTGTCATCATTTCTCAGCCCTCTGCTGTCTTGGCTTCTGGCTAAGACAGTAAACATAAGCCCCAGGTGTTTCTAGTTTACAGAGCATTTCCTCATATTTTGTTCCTTTTGAGCCTCAATAGAGTCTAGGGAGGTAGTCAAAGCAAGTAACAGCCCCATTTTACAAATGAGGAAATGGGCAGAGATGAAATAAGTGACTTCCTCAAGGTCAGAGCTGTGGCTTGAGGGCAGTGTTCTTCCTCATTGGAGGAACTTACGGACAGGAAGTGTGTGTCCACAATATCACATTCAGCAGGGCACAGTCACCCAGCTGTTGATGTTCTGAGTTTACAGAGGTGGGAGAGGCTGCCCTTTTGGGGCTGACAGTCTAGCTGAGGCCTCCTGTTACCACCAGCCCTTGGGGCAGCAGCACTAGTTCCCAAGAAATAAAATCGGAAGGGTGACTCTCCTCACCTGTGTTTTGAAGAGGAAAGCTGGCTACTGGGGTAAGAGATGGATTACAGCAAGAGAAGGGTAGAAGCAGTGAAGAATTATGTGGCCTTAGAGCCTTTTTCAGATGTGGAAACAGAAGGCAGAGAGCCTTCATGACCAGCCCCCTGCCTGGTGGCAGAGGTGGGACTGAGTCATTGCAGGCCCTCTCCTCTGTCTCACCTCTAAGTTCAGATGTGATATTCCTTTTGAGGATGGCCGAGTACTGGTTTTGACCTTGATGCTTAGTTCTAGGTTCCCTTCAGTGGTAATTTTTTTTAATTAGGAGAAGTAGTCACTAACATGCCAAAGGAATACTGAAGTGAAATGGATTGTTTTTGTTTAAACAAAGTTTTAGTCTCAGTATTTCTCTAGAGATAATGAATACCTAGTGAAACGTTTTTCTTTTTGCTTGGTGTACTAAAGCCACCATCCAAGAACAGGTCTTGTTTTTTAAAATTCTATATTCAAGGCAGATCATTTCTTAAAATGATTAGATTTATAGTGTGGCCTTTTCTCCACAGTAGCTGGGTTCTCCCATTCTGGGTAATACTTTGGAGATTAGGGGTTAGCTTTCTTCTGTTTTATTTCTGAAGCAGTAACCCTTGACCTAGCCTTACGTGTAAACACCCCACTGACTACTTTCCATTTATCTTTTCTTTGCAAAGCCCCCATTTCCATCACCCCATCTGTTCTGCACCTGTCCCGTCTTAGGCTTCATGGTGGAATTTGTTCCCTGACTCAGGTAGCTGCTTAAGCAGTAAGGGAGGAGCCAGCTGTTCCTGCAAAACAAAACCAAAACCAAACAAAAAACCTAAAACCGATCAGGAACTCATACATGTACATCTTGTCTTCTCCAGTTCCATACTGGCTCCTCCCCACAGTATTCACGATTTTGGCAAACCTTTGCTACCTGCCTGTCAGATTCCTGGCCTTGTGCTGGCTATTGAAGGTTCCGAGTTGAGTAATTCACTGTCCCTGCCTTCAAGGAACTCTCAGCCTGGTGTGATGAGACAGATAAACAGATAGATATAATAACCTGTTAAAGGTACAGTCACAGCAAAGTAAGAAGGGGTCATTTCTGCGTTGGAGGTGGGTGTGGTGTGAAGTGTCAGGAAAGAATTCCTCTAGATGACCCTTGTGCTGAGCCCCTAAAATGACTGTATTCCTGGGAGAGGGAGCAATTAGGTTTTTGAGATTTGTTTTAATGGCAGTTTGTTGAGAGAGGAGACAGGTGGTCTATAGGAAGGCCTTGCTACATTAACTTTATATTTAGTTTTTGAATAGATAATACATGTACAAAGTACAACACTCAAGATAGTAAAAGGGAATATATGCAGTGAAAAATGTTTTTCTCCTTCACCGTTAACCGCTCAGTTCCCCTCCCTGAAGGCAATCATTAGCTACCAATTTCTTTTTTTTTTTTCTTTTTTTTTTGAGACAGAGTCTCACTCTGTTGCCCAGGCTGGAGTGCAGTGGCACAATACTGGCTCACTGCAACCTCCGCCTCCCAGATTCAAGCGATTCTCCTGCCTCAGCCTCCCGAATAGCTGGGATTATAGGTGCCCACCACCACACCTGGCTAATTTTTGTATATTTAGTAGAGACAGGGTTTCACCATTTTGGCCAGGCTGGTTTTGAACTCGTGACCTTGTGATCCACCTGCCTCAGCCTCCCAAAGTGCTGGGATTACAGGTGTGAGCCACTGTGCCCAGCAGTTACCAATTTCCTATGCTTTATTCCAGGTGAGTTTTTCAGTGCTTGTGGGGGTGGGGGGTGTCTTTTAAGAATACATGCATGTATACAAGTTATTTTTTTCACATACTAATTTTAGAAGTCATTCCATATTAGCACAGGTTGAAGCGCTCTGTTCTTTTTAAACCACCGCACGGTATTCCATTATTTTGGGTGTACTATAACTTATTTAAGTACTCCCCTTTCACGAACTTTTAGGTTGCTTCAGTCTTTTGCCCTTACAAACAATATGTGAATATCTTTCATATATGTCATTGCACATGTGATTTCTTAGGACACATTCTAGAACTGATAGGTCAGAGTATAGGTGCATTTTTTTGGAATAGATATTCACAAGTTGCTCTCCGAAGGGTTCTATATTGATTATAAAATGCTAGCCAGGCGGAATGGCTCATCCCTCTAGTTTCAGCCCTTTGGGAGGCTGAGTTAGGAGTATCGCTTGAGGCCAGAAGTTTGAGACCAGCTGGGCAACATAGTGAGTCACCCTCTCTCTTAAAAAAAAAAAAAAAAAAAAAAAAAAAAAAAGGTAGGTGTGGTGGCATACTCCGGTAGACCCAGCTACTTGGGGTGCTGAAGCAGAAGGATTTTTGAGCCCAGGAGTTCAAGTGAGCTGTGCTCACAACACTGCATTCCAGCCTGGATGACAGAGCAAGACCCTGTCTCTTAAAAAAAACAAACCAAAAAACACACCAAAAAACTAAATTTAAGATTCTTTACCATTTGGCCAGCCCCACAGCTCTTCCCCTGCCTGCCCCCTCGCTCCCCACCAAAATCCTTTAAAATCCCTGCCAGTGTGATCTTCCTAAATGAGTTTCGTCTTTTAATTTCCCTGTTTAGAATCCTTGTAAGGGTAAAGTTTAAACCCCTCTGCTTAGCCCCTGCCTCCAGCCTCTGCCAGTAGTAATGTGCTCCCATAGTACTCTCATCCACTTGTATTTGGTGCTTCCTTTTTTTTCTTTTCCTTCTTTGTTTTCTCCTTCCTTCCTTCCTTCCTTCCTTCCTTCCTTCCTTCCTTCCTTCCTTCCTCCCTCCCTCCCTCCCTCCCTCCCTCCCTCCCTCCCTCTCTCTCTCTCCCTCCATTCTTCCCTCCCTCCCTCTTCCTCCATTCTTCCCTCCCTCCCTCCCTCTCACGTCCTTTAGGACTCAGCTTAGCATCATCTCCTCTAGATAGTCTTTCCTGACTACCACCACTTATGCACAGAACACCTAAGCATTACCTTATGTGGCCTCATTTATTCACTGCTTAAATGTTTTTTATGCACGTGCTGTGATGTGGCACATGCAGGTGTCATTCTTGATGATCCACTGGTTATTGCCTCGAGGGGATGACAACTGCCCAGTAGGGTTACCTGGTGTGGCTGCACCTAAAACAGCAATACCAAAGGGCCCATTGCCAACTCTGTCAGTGACCAGCTGAGGCCTCTGTGCATATCCCTTAACTCCTTTGGACCTTGATTTGGCTTCTATCAAATGAGATGGTGAAACTTGAGGAACTCTAAGGCCCCTGCTGTGCAGGTCTTATTAATGATTAAAACAGCAGCAGCAGCCAGTGTTTACCGAGGACTTACAAAGTACCAAGCACTTTGCCAGCCACTTTGTCTATCCTAATTCTTACATCAACCCTACGAAGTTAGTATGGTTACTATCCCCATTTTACAGATGAGGAAACTAAGGCTAAGAGAGGTTATACAACTTGACCACAAGGTCATAATAAGGAAACAGATTTGAATCCAGGCATTCTGACTTTACTGTTCTTAGCCACATAAATGGGCACACATTCCACACACAGTTTTGTGTACTGTTTGGTGGTCACTCACAGACTCCACCCCAGACCTCTACATGAACCATCCCTGTTCTATAGTTTTAAAGGCTCAAACTGGAGTCTGGGTGAAAGCTGGGGACAGAAGACTGCTATAGTCACAGTTATTAGAGGGAAATGGGTGAGGATCAGTGGCCAGCTCTGTTCCTGAACCTTTGACAACTCTCAGTCTTGTTTTGGACAGAGACAACTTACATTGCTGTTTTCAGTTACCTTCTTTAGGAGGGGAGAGTAGGCCTGAGTCACGCTTCAGGCACAGATTAAAATGAGATCTCGTACCAGGTACAGTGGTTCACGCCTGTAATCCCAGCACTTTGGGAGGCCGAGATGGTGGATCACTTAAGGTCAGGAGTTTGAGACCAGTCTGGCCAACATAGGGAAACCCCATCTCTACTAAAGATACAAAAATTAGTTGGGTGTGATGGTGGGCAGCTGTAATCCCAGCTACTTGGGAGGCTGAGGTAGGAGAATCACTTGAACCCGGGGGGTGAAAGTTGCAGTGAGCCAAGATCATGCCATTGCACTCTAGCCTGGGCAACAGAGCAGGACTCTGTCTCAAAAAAAAAAAACCCAAAATCAGATCTGGGTAGTATTCCTGGCAGAGTCCCGGGGCATCCTTTATTAGGGTTATAGATGGCAGACTCCCTAATCTGTGCATATAAAGCCTTATTAATGGAGAAGGGTGTGTGTGTGTGTAACTTTAAAAAAGGAGGTGTAATATTATATGGAATACCTGTTATAAACTAAAATAATTGGCAAATGAAATTAAATAAGTTAACTGAAATATAATAGGCCCACGTCATAATGTATTATAATGTATATGTATTGTCAACCCAGTTGCCTCCCTAAAGGCTTATAGAAAATAATCTTTAAAGTCTTGACCTCTGATACACACACACATTCTCTCTCTCTCTCTCTCTCTCTCTCTACCTCCCTCCCCTCCCCCCCCCCCACTGGTTCCTACTTTTTTGAAGTCTTTGTCTGAACTAGAGTGGGTAGGTGGTAGGACTATTTAGCAATTACAGCCCATTCTCCATGCCTCCCCTCCGCCCCATCTTTTTCAGGGACAGCCAACAGAATGTGGTCACAGGTGTGTTGGGTGAGCCTTGATTAATTAGTCAATTTTTGAGATTCATGGCTGTCGAGTCAGATCCTCCGGCTCATCAGCCTTTGGCAGTTTAGCCAGCAGGCTGGGGCCCTCAGCTCCCACTGCTGCATTCCTTCTCTAGGCGGTGTATTCTCTCTTTACGACACGTGTTCTCTCTCTCTTTTTTCCTTTTGGTTAGTTGAACTTGTTCTGAATCCAAGTGGCAAAGGCAAAGCCTGACTTGGGTGTAGCAGCTCTGTGTCAATAGCCGCCTCTCTGCTGGAGCCTCCAGGCAAGCAGTGGGGCAGAACTGGGCAGTTTCTGAAAGCCCTGCTGTGCCTGACCGATATCCAGGTGAGACAGAGCTCACCTCCTGGCTTCTGCACGCTGCAGGCCTTGTTTCCCCAGGGAGGAGTTGAAAAGCCACTTCTGTACTTGCCTCTCCTGGCAGCAGGGATTCAGTTGCTAGAATTCTCTCAACTTTGTGTGTGATTATGACTTCCTTACCAAAGTGGCTGCTTTTGACTAACTTATGGCTGAAGTTTTCAGTTTATCTATGTCCTTGTTTGTTTGTTACAGGTGAATCGGCTCCCGGCGGACTTTAGGATTCTTCTGGATTTTAAATTTTTTCCTTTTAAAAAAACTTGGACGGATAAAAGATGTGCCATGGCAGGATAGCACCAAAGAGCACCTCAGTGTTTGCCGTGGCCTCCGTGGGACATGGAGTGTTCCTTCCACTGGTGATCCTTTGCACCCTGCTTGGAGACGGACTTGCTTCCGGTAAGTCCTGACCTGCCTTCTGTGTGTGGGTGGGAAAATATTTAATACTATTGTTTCTCTCGAAGACTAGGACAGGGGACTCTCCTCCTGGCAGGCAGTTTCAGAGAGAGCAGAGGGTGGAGGGCTTTTGTGCTGTGGTAAATATAGCAGGGAGCCAGTCCTTCTGGGGCCTAATGAGTCAGCTAGAGGAGGGATGTGTGGCAGCCTGCTGGTGGTAACCTTGTCACCCCTTCTCCCCAGCCATAATCATCATCGGGAGGACAAAGGTGTAGGGTTCAGAGCATGATATGCGGGTTAAGGGGGCAGACTTTGGAATCAGACTGCCTGTGTTCAGCGCTCATTCTCACTACTTGCTTGCCCTGTGACTCTGAACAAGTTATTTTACTGCTGCAAGCCTCTGTTTCCTCAGCTGCAGAATGGGATAATAATAGTACCTACCTCATTGGGTGGATGTGAAGATTGAGGTAATAAGTATGTAATGGTTGTTAGCTCTCTTTTGTTTGTTCGTCATTCTGTGCTTTTTCTCAGAATTAGTTGAAGTATTACAATTTAGTGAAATAAGACCCGGTCACTGACACTACAAATGTTGTGATCTTGGGCAAGCTAATTAACCATCCTGGGGCTCAGTTTTTCCCTCTGTCCCATGAATGGGTCTACCTGGAATAACATTTAAAGTCAGTTCCTTGTCCCTCAGTAAATGCTTTCATGATTCTAAGGACTTTGCGATTGAAGCTGGTGAGCTGGACGGGCCCTAGCAGGGGCTAGAAATGCACCATTGAGCCTGTTTGTTTGTTTGTTTTGAGACAGAGTCTCACCCTGTCGCCCAGGCTGGAGTACAGTGGCACGATCTTGGCTCATTGCAACCTCTGCCTCCCGGCTTCCAGCGATTCTCCTGCCCCAGCCTCCCGAGTAGCTGGGACTACAGGCGCGTGCCACCACACCCAGCTAATATTTTTATTATTTAGTAAAGATGGTGTTTCACCATGTTGGCCAGGCTGGTCTTGAATTCCTGATCTCAGGTGACCCACCCGTACCCACCTTGGCCTCCCAAAGTGTTGGAATTACAGGCGTGAGCCACGTGCTCGGCCCATTGAACCTTTTTGTGTTTGTACAGCCCTTGTTGCCTTCAACAGTGCTCCAGAGACCCTTCTAGACAGTCTTTGTGTGGTCTTCTAGACAAAATGTTCTTTTAGAAAGGCTGTATTTGGGTGTGTACAGTAGGCCTCTGGGTGGTGTGCTACAACCTACTTCTGTGTCTGTGAGCTCCAGAATCATCATTGAACTCACCAGTTCTGGTGTTCCTACTGGACTTTATTAGAAGCACATACGTGGCAGTTTCCTTGGCCAGTGCTTCCTGGAGAGGGATCTCAGAACTAGATCCTGGAAGGGGACTTTGGTAGGGACAGTAGGGGAGTGGTATATTGTGGCTGTAGAGCCTCCACAGTTTAGTGCTACTTCTTTCATTCTCTATCAGCTCCCACCACCCACTTACCCAGCATAAACAGATAATGGCACCGTCTCAGCTAATCTTTTTTTTTTTTTTCCCTGAATTGTTGGAAGAAACAATTACAGATTTTTTTGTTCCATTGTAGCCTTCTCTGCTACCAACATGTAGATTTGCCTTTCCTTCCACCCCATTCTGACACTTAACCCAAATCTTTTCTCCCTAGTTATGAGGAACTCCTGGCACAACCCGGGGGGCCATAATGATTGGGACGCCACAATGTGGCCATCAAGGTTATATGAGGTTTCAAAGGAAGAGAAGACCAGGCTGCACCAATGTGCAACAAAAGGAAGCACAGCCTCCTTTCATAGGGTCACCCCAAAACCAGAGGAAGCCTCTAGAAGTGCTAGTTGCAGAACCGCAGAGTGTGGTGACTCTTTTATTCACCACTGTGTCTTCAGAGCAGAAGTTGGCATACTGGCCCACAGGCCAAATCCTACCTGCCATCTGCTTTTGTAGAGCCTTGCAGGTAACTGTTTATATTTTTAAATGGTTGGAAAAATCAGATATTTCATGACTTGTAAAAATGTATATGAAACTTAAATTTCAATGTCTATAAAGTTTTATTGGAACACAGCAGTGCTCATTCATGTATGTATTGTCTATGGCTGCTTTTATGCTACAGTGGCAGAGTTGAGTAGTTGTGACAAAGACCATGTGGCCTGAAAAGCCTAAAATGTTGGGGCTTTAGAATATTTGGGTCTTTGTAAAAGAGGTTCTCCCCCAGCCCAGAACAAATGGTGCTCAGTAAGTATGCACATGAATGGAATGACTGTCAGAGCAGGAAGAAAGGAAGTACTAGTCAGAACCAGCTTGGGCTTCAGAGAACTGTGCACTTGCTGCCCAGAGTCTCACAGCTAATGGTAAGGCCAAGACCTAACCTGGTGCCTGGCGTACCACCGTGACCTGCTTCTTCCAAGGCTCCTCTAAGGAAACTGCCCTGGCATATGGTATTAGTGGCAGAACGTCTGCCTTAAGTGTCTGAAGCCTCTTGAGTGTCATTAAGCTATCCTACTTACCCCTACCCTCCCTTTTGTTGGCTGCATCCCTCCCATTCCCCACCTCATTTTCCAACTACCCACACCTTCCCAACTTCCCACTCAAGGTCCGAAATCAATTATCAGGTTCCATACTGGCTAGATAAAGGGATTATTATTTTCCACTGTGGAAAAATGTGTCTGTTTGTAGTGTGGGCTCAGACCAGGATGGGAAAGTTGGCTCTGTTGTTTTCTTTCCCCTCCCCCACCTGCAAAGAATGCTCCCTCCCTGCCACCCCAACCTCCAAGTCTTTTCTACCCCCCATAAAACATGTGTACTGGCAGGGGACAGGGGTTCACCTTTGCTTAGATCCAGTGTACCAAGTTGCTACCAATGTTTTTCCCTTTCTTTGGAGCGGCTTCTAGGGGAGGAGGTACCCTTTCTAGGCCTGAAACCCAAAGCACACCTGTATGGCTGTGCCTGCCATAAGCAGCATGCCAAGCAGGCTTGTCCAGAAACCAGGATCTCAGATACTCTGAAGCCGAGGAAACACAGTTTAGTTCAGGAAAAGCCTCTTTTCCTCTTCTTGTGTTTCTTTTCTCTTTTTCTTTATTTATTTTAGAGATGAGGTCTTACTCTTTTGCCAGGCTGGAGTGCAGTGATACAATCATAGCTCACTGCAGCCTTGATCTCCCAGACTCAAGCAGTCCTTCCACCTCAGCCTCCTGAGTAGCTGGGACCATAGGCATGCACCACCATGCCCAGCTAATAAAATGTTTTTTTATGTTGCCCGGGCTGATCTCAAACTCCTGGGCTGAAGTGATCCTCTCCCCTCTACCTTCCAAAGAGCTGGGATTATAGGTATGAACCACTGTGCCTGGCCTCCTTCTTGCATTTCTTACCTGTGCTTATAGCTGCTCCTGAACACCCACCTCAGAGACGTTTTTAAATGGGTGCTTGTAAAATATACAGCCTTGCTATCCAGTGGGCTGTAGTAGACCCTGGCTATATGCGTGTGTACATGCACATTCACAACTCTGAGAATCCCACTAGACATAGGTAAGTGGGCATCCTCTGGAGACAATTTGTCTGCATCATCTCTGGTTGTAGATACCACAGTTATCATAATCTATATCATCTCATCAAGTATCACAGTTTTGATCACAATCTAAGGTAGGAAGAATCATGTATGAAGAGGTACTTCAGAGTTCTGGAGTAAAATTACACCATGTTTAAAGTTCAGTTTCTATACTGGTTTCTCTCATCCACAGCTCGAGATTTGCAGTTATAGCAGAAAAGGTGTTAGACAGGCATTGGGTCCAGTTTTCCCTTGGCCATTCCTTTAAATGGGGAGAATTATTGAAAAGTTTCCTTTTTAAGAAGGGCAAAAGGAAGCATATCTTATTCTTCCCACCTAGTCACACCATGCAGTGGATAGACCAGAATTAAAAATAAAATCTATGCACATGCTACCCAATTTACCTTTCTTGAGCTAGGTAGAATTAAGATCTCTTCTCTGTAGCAGCCTTTCTCAGGTCTCCAAGTCTTTCATTTTACCTGTAGTCTTAAGAAACTTGCTGTATGACCTGAGGCAAATCACATGACCTCTTTGTGTCTTTTGCAAAACAGAAACAATAATCCTTAAGAATGTTAAGTTGATGTTGTGTAGACTAATAAAAATGATTGGAAGGCTCTTGGCATATAAAATGAAGTGTGTGATGTAATTCCCAAATAACAACAACAAAATTGGTATGTGACCTACTGTTGAGTCACGAGGTACAGTAGACTTTTTATGCAGATGATATTCTTTGCTGTCATTGAAACACAAAACTTAAGGTGCAAAGTACTGTTTGAGTTGGGCATAAGAGATTTTTGGAGCAGTTATCAAATTTGACCAGTGAGGAGGGATTAATTTACTTCAGGAATCCCCACTGCCTTCAGAAAGCTCATATTTGCATAGCTTGATCTCAATCCAACTGGCTTGCTGACTCATAAAAAGTTTTTGTTTGCATTCTCTTTCTTTCCTGAGCTTATTTACTAAACAAAGTCAGTATTTTACTTGTTTCTGATTTTTTTTCCCCTTAAAATGTTGCCATGACATGTTAGGCCATGTTAAACATCACACCATCACCTAAAACAATTTTAGAATAGTAAGGAAAACAGCCATCTGCATTTCTACATGACAGAAAGCCAGGCAGTTAGTTTTCATTGAAAATGGAAAATGTTGAGAACTAGCTTCTCTGGGAGATGACTTGACTTTGGCCTGTAGCAGAGAGATGTTGGCAGGTGGCCCTGGCTCACCTCATCTCGGAAGGACCCTGGAGTCAGAGATAATGTACACTGAGTTGAGAGGAGAAGACAAATGGGAAACTAATGTGTATAGAGCATCATTTATGTGTCAGGCTCCGTTATCATTCCAGGCAGATGTGCAATCATTTAATAAAAGAGAAACTGAGCCAGAGAGAGGTTCAATAACTTGTTCAGAGACTGATGATTTTAAGTGGTGAGGCTGACTGGGATTTGTGCTCAGTATGTCTGACTCTTGCCCATGGTCTTTTCTGGGAGCCCCACTACCTGTGCTGAGTGACAGGCTTCACTGAGACCTGTTTTTTGTGTTTCCTGATTGAAGTGCTCAGATCAGCCTCCAGAAAATTATTCTGATGGAGGAAGAAAGAGACCATGTTTTCTCCTGATGGATAAAAAGGATACAGGAGTCATCTGTGGGTTACCATGTTTCCCTCTGTGGTTGTTTCTTTTTGACTCCGTCACCCGGGCTGGAGTGAAGTGGCGCGATCTTGGCTCACTGCACTCCGCCTCCTGGGCTCACATCATCCTCCTGCCTCAGCCTCCCGAGTAGCTGAGACCACAGGCACCCACCACTACACCCAGCTAATTTTTTTGTATTTTTCAGTGGAGATGGGGTTTCACCATATTAGCCAGAATGGTCTCAATCTCCTGACCTCGTGATCTGCCTGCCTCGGCCTCCCAAAGTGCTGGGATTACAAGCGTGAGACACTGCACCCGGCCCTCTGTGGTTGTTTCTGTTCTCATCTACTGTGGCTCTTGGTTGTTTGGTTCCAGTTTAGGCACAAGGTTTGCCAAGGTGGTTCTATTCTTGGAAAGGAACAATAGGGACCATAGCAAACAGTTCCCAAAACATCCGCAAAGCATCTTCCTGTCAGCTGCAAACCCTGTTGATGAAAGTGATGTAATCTCTCCATGGTGTAATTACCTGTGACTATAAAAAAACTTAGGGATTGTGGTGGGAGGCTGGATGGGTCATTATAGTTCTTGTTGAGCCCTAGTGTCACGAAAAGGCATTGATAAATTACCCTCTGCACACTAATTGTTGTGCCATGTTTAGAACATTGACAATACATGGTACCACCCTTGCATTGTAACTTTCTAATAAAAGAAACCAGGAGTCCACATAACTAGGTCTCTATTGGGTTAAAGCCCTCACTAAACACAGATTCCATCTGCTGAGCAATGGTGCCCTACTACCCTGCTAACTTGCCATCTTAGAGGTTATTCTTCTTACCTACCTGACTTTCTGCAAAAGAGGGGCACAGGGTGCTAATAAAACAATTAGGGTTAGCACTCGGAGTCTTCAGTGATTCTAGGTAGGTTTCCAGATGAACACCTCTCACCACTTCTTACCCACTGGAAGAGTCCAGTGCATCACTTGGGAGTGGGAGCCTGCAGAGGGTGTGTGGAGCCCTTCCATTCCAGGTGGCCTGTGCTGGTGTGTCTGGCTGCCTGGACTGGTGTCAGATCAGGAGAGACCTTGGCCTGCCTCAGATTTAGCTTTGGGGCCCAGAGGGACAGAAACATTTAGAGACAACCTTTCTGTGTGCAATGTGAATGAAGAGTACCCTGGCTGCTGACTTCTTTCCAGCCCTGTTCATTGACCTCATCTTAAGCGAATTTAACACATGAAAATCTGAATTCACTGGAAGATGAGGGTGTGACTATAACTTTTTTTTTCTGAGACAGGGTTTCGCTCAGTTGCCCAGGCTGGAGTGCAGTGGCACTGTCACAGCTCACTGCAGCCTCTGCCTCCCGGGTTCAAGTGATCCTCCCACCTCACCGCCTCAGCCTGAGTAGCTGGGACTATAGGCATGCATCACCACACCTGGCTAATTTTTTTAAAAGTATTTTTTGTAGAGATGGGTTTTGCTGGGTTTGCCCAGGCTGGTCTTGAACTCCTGGGCTCAAGCAATCCACCCGCTTTGGCCTCCCAAAGTGCTGGGATTACAGGCATTAGCCACTGCACCCGACTGACTATAACCTTTAGAACAGGATTGTCCCTAGGATTTCTTCACATAGCTGTCTCTTATGAGGTGGAGGGGGATTCAATTCATGTACACCCCTCAAAATAGTAAATACCACCTGCAGCTCTCATGGAGCCACTGAGGTCATGAGTATAGCTCAGTATTATATCTAGCTACCATTGTGCTTCAGCTCTTCACCTTGTTTTTTGGAATGACTGCATAGTCTGATGAAAAGCATGTACTCTGGAGTCAGATTGTCTGGGTTGAATACTGCCTGTATTCTTTGCTACTTTTGTTGCCTTGGATAATTTTTGTGACCTCACTGTCTGTGTTTCACCAGAAAGGGGATGATAATGTCTGCTTTATAAGATTGTATTGGGGATCAAATAAGATAGTAATATGTAAGGCTTTTGGAACATTGCTGGGTACACAAATAAATATTCCCATATTGGAAGATCAGATCCTAGCACTAATTGATATCATTCCACACTTCTGGTTTTATGACGTCATAGCTGCTTGGGTGGCAGACTCAGGGTTGGAACGTGCTCCCCGTTTCTTCTGTATCTCTTGGATTCTGTTTCATTCAATTCAGTGCTTACTGATTAGAGTGAGATCCTTGATATTCATGAGGTTTTCTGAGTCCCTAAATTCTCAAGTAACACATGTTGGTTTCCCATACATGAAGACGAGTAGCAAAGAGTGGTAAATGCCCTTCTGAGATGTTGGTGCTGGAGTGAGATCAGCTAAGTGATCTCACTGTGAACTGTTTGTTCTCTTCAGGGAGGCTGCCTTGTTGGTATTTCAGAGCTGATGTTCCTCAGGGATGCTATTTGTTAGGAACATTTGGAGTCGCTTTTGAAACCTTACATATTAAATATGAGAATGCCAAGGTTCTGTTCTTTTAAAGACATTTTTTATTTAATCAGCACAGTGATGTGATTGAAAGGTTGCATTTTACATGATTCCAAAACACAACTGGGAGAATATAACATTAGAATTAAAAAATAAGAAATATCTTTCCCATTTGGTAGTCCTTTTGCCGCCTCTTGCTTTTCTTAGCTATATTGGTATTTCTTCTTTTAGGAGCCCCTTTCTACTTATTGGCATCCCTAGTGATGGAGATTTTTTTCTTGTTTAACTTCTTTGACTTATTAGCTTTGCCAGTAACCAAATCTCTTAAAGGAGAATTGTTTAGTCATCCAAAATTCTGGGAAGTAGTGCAGGGAAGGTAAACAGATTCTCTTCAAGATTTCTTGGCCAAGTTTTTTTTTTTTTTTTTTCATTCTTTTTAAATCACAAAAGTATGTTTGGTATTTCTGTGGGGAGGGGGCACAAAATGTGTTTCAGGAAGTTATGACCAAGTAAAAACAGGGCTATAAAATAATTCTGCTTCATCCTTTGTTATTCTGAGTAACAAGTGACACTCTATGAAATACAAAGGGCTTGATCAATTCTTCCCATGTAGTAGACACATGTCTCCTTGGGAGAGGGTGGGACCTTTGTGTTTATTGTCACTGGCTTGGGTTCTGATGGTTCAGCCTTGTTGACACTGGCTATGGTAAGAGGCACCAGAGAATGTCATTGGGATTGTTGCACACTAGACTATGACTGAGTGGATGTGAGGATCAGCCTGTCAGTGTTTCCTGAGCACCGGTCTAGGCACAGAGAGGTTTGGTGGCAGATGGGAGAAAAGTCTTAGATTTCTCTTCTTCCCAGTTAATCTCATTATGATCCGGAGGCTGGATTGCAAAGGACCCAGTGGAGTCTTGAGCCAGTGCAGCCCCACTAAGGCTCCTTGATAACTATGCATGGTTGCTCATGATTTCTTTCTTTTTTTTTTTTTTTTTAGACGGAGTCTCGCTCTATCACCCAGGCTGGATTGCAGTGGTGCGATCTTGGCTCACTGCAAGCTCCGCCTCCTGGGTTCACACCATTCTCCTGCCTCAGCCTCCCGAGTAGCTGGGACTACAGGCGCTTGCCTCCATGCCCAGCTAATTTTTTTTTTTGTATTTTTTAGTAGAGATGGGGTTTCACCGTGTTAGCCCGGATGGTCTCGATGTCCTGACCTCTTGATCCGCCTGCCTCAGCCTCCCAAAGTGCTGGGACTACAGGCATGAGCCACCACGCCCAGTGGTTGCTCACAGTTTATGATTAGCGGCCCATGAAGTTAGCTGGAGTCCTTCAGTAGGCTGTGTGGCTATCTGCTTTATACCTCTCACACACCTCTCTGAGCTTTGATATCTATACACACTGCTTTCAGTTTTATTTCTTTGTTTTTGCTCTTTGTTCTTGATTCTTGTTCTTTGTTCTTGATTCCGGATGTGTTTGCATATAAGCTCATTGAACACAGAGACAAAATCTTTTGTATGTTGCTCCTTTGCTACAACCAGGCTAGCGATCATCCCAGTAGATCCAACACACACATCGTGGGAAGGGTACTCCATAGGTGGGTTTACCCCATAGGACGATCCAGAATCATGGCTTGTCCTTCATGTGAGGAAAACAGGAGCAAGTTCAGGGATCTGTGAGCAGTAGCAGTGTGTGGGGGCTCCCCACTGAGTGATGATTCCTCATAGTCCCCAGCCACCTGGGGAAGTGGAGAAGCACATGAAAGTGTCTTCATGCCTCAGGGATGCAGGTGATGGGGCTCTTCTGTGGAGAAGAGAGGGCCCAAGCAACTGCCTGGAAGAGTACATTGCAGAGTATGCTACCTTATAGCTTGGGTGAGGATTTCGAACCCAGTGTGGATCCTGTTAGGTGATGAAGAGTTATATAGTTTGAAAATATGCCCCGAGCCGGGCACAGTGGCTCACACCTGTAATCCCAGCAGCACTATGGGAGGCCGAGGCGGGTGTATCATTTGAGGTCAGGAGTTCGAGACCAGCCCAGCCAACATGGTGAAACCCCGTCTCCACTAAAAACACAAAAATCATCCGGGTGTGGTGACGCACACCTATAATCCCAGCTACTTGGGAGGCTGAGGCAAGAGAATTGCTTGAACCTGGGAGGTGGAGGTTGCAGTGAGCCAAGATTGTGCCACTCCAGCCTGGGCAACAAGAGCAAGAACTCGTCTCAAAAAAAAGGAAAAGAAAGAAAGTATACCCCTGCCAAATCTCATGTTAAATTGTAATTGCCAGTGTTGGAGGTGGGGCTTGGTGGGAGGTGTTTGGATCGTGGGAGCAGATTCCTCATGAATGACTTGGGCCATCCCCGTGATGGTGAGCTCTCACTCTGAGTTCACATGAGATCTGGTGGTTTAAAAATATGTGGCACCCCCTCCCTACCCCACTTTCTCCCTTTCGTTCTCATTCTCACCATGTGATGTGCCTGTTCCCCCTTTGCCTTCCACCACGATTGAAAGCTTCTTGAGGCCTCCCCAGAAGCACATGCCACTATGCTTCCTCTACAGCTTGCAGAACTGTGAGCCAGTTTAAAAAATATATATCTTTTTTAATAAATTACCCAGTCTCAAGTATTTTTCTTTTCTTTTTTGAGACAGAGTCTCGCTTTGTCGCCAGGCTGGAGTACAGTGGTGCGATCTTGGCTCACTGCAACCTCCACCTCCAGGTTCAAATGATTCTCCTGCCTCAACCTTCCAAGTAGCTGGGATTACAGGCGTGTGCCACCATGCCTGGCTAATTTTTGTATTTTTAATAGAGACGGAGTTTCACCATGTTGGCCAGGATGGTCTCAATCTCTTGACCTTGTGATCCACCTGCTTTAGCCTCCCAAAGTGCTGGGATCACAGACCTCGGCCAGCGCTCCCGGCCTCAAGTATTTCTTTATAGCAGAGTAGGAATTGCCTAGTTCAAGGAGGGAGGAAAGGCAGGTTTTCATTGCCAGTGGGAAGTGAAGATAAGGAGGAATGTATATGAAAATCATACTGGCTCTAAACATATCCTGACATTAGAGAGGGGCTCGGAAAGTGCCACTTGGGTGGGTTTGGCTTCACTTTCTTACCTACTGCCTTTGCAGCCACAGCTTCCTCTACCTCTACGTCTGTTTCGAAAGATCAAGGCTAAGGGACAGACAGTTCCTTCTCCTCGAAACATTAGCACCTTCAAACTTATTCTCACCCTGTTCTTCCTGTGGCTAGAATTCTACCTCCTGCCTTTTCCTCATATACTTCTCTTTATCCTTCAAGGTCCTACTCAGCTTCTTCTGTGGGACATCACCCATCTCTCTTACCACTAGAATTAATAGGGTCTGAAGGAAGGAGAGTGGGCTTTGAGTGTATTTATTGAATGGAATTAACAAGAGCTTCTCGTCTTAGTTCTTTCTTTGGGAGGATGTCAGACAGGTTTTCCTAGGAGCAGGATTCCAACTCTTAGAATCTTGACTGACTTTGATTTGACGGGATTGGCCAGCTTGTTATGACCTCTGGGAATTGCAGCTTTGGGGAACTTGAACCCTTTGTTCTGTACATTATGGTACGTGAACGCTATAGACTTGCTCCAAACCCTGACGACCCTGGGTTTGTAGGGTTGCTGTGGGGTTGATTGGGTTTCGTATTTTCATGACCGTTAACTCCTTTAGCAAGTATGTGTTGACATAAGGTGGGCAGGAGCTGTGTAATGCCACAGAGGGCCTTCTGGGGACGAGGTACTAGTCTGGATCTTGACAGAAGTTAATCATATTTAGTAAGCCTGTGAGAGGAGGGCAGCAGCAGCCAGGAACTGTGCTCTGCACTGGAGGAATGCAGAGCTTGTGGTTTAGCACTCTGATTTATTCTACCGGTACTCATTGAGCTTCTGCTGAATGCCAAGACTGTGCCAGCTACTGGAAATAGAACAATTCCATGTGATACATGCTATAATCAGGGAAGTCAGTGCACTACACAGGAATACTCATTAGGGGGTTTCCTGACTCAGTTTGAGTTGGTCATGGAAGGCTTTTCTGAGGGAGAGAAGTCTGCACTGAGATCTAAAGGCAAGGAGGAGTTAACGGGTAGGGGAAGACAAGGTCGCATAGTCAGGTGAAGAAGGCAGTCTCTTGGGCCAGACACGCTAGTTTGAATCCTAGTTCTGCCAGTAGTGTGTCATTTTAAGCAAGCTTCTTGAACTCTACGTCCCTTAGTTCTTCATATCTGTAAAATTGGGATGATAACATACATACCATATAGGGTTGTGGTGAAGATGAAATGTTGCTGTTATCATCATCATGGTTGTTAAAATGTGGCACTTGCCAGTGGCAGGTACAGCCTGCTGTTGTGGGGAGTCTGGAGGGAGGAGAGGAAGAGAGTATAGTGTCTGCTCTGTTCATCTCAGCACTTCCTTTCCTTGGAACTTCCCATGTCACTGTTGAAACCTCGGAATTTTCAACAGTGTTTGAATCCAATATCCTGTATTCCCTAAACTGATTTGTTTCTTGCCCTGTGGATGAAGGAGTGGTCTCTTTCACTCTGGCGGAGTGTGTTCAGTAGCTGTAGTTTCAAAAAAGAAAAAGTCTAACCTTAGCCTGAGAATTCAGGGATTTAGGTTGAGCACACCAAAAGCACAGTTTGAGGAAGCACCCAGAGAGGACTGAGATGCTGCTAGTGGAGGCAGGTGCCTGTCCTGGTTGAATTGTCAGAATTGTGGAGGAGGAGGAGGAGGAGGAAGAAGAAGAGAAATAAGCTCTCCTGGAGTATCCTAGGGATCAAAGAGTTAAAGAAAAAACAAACACTAGTTAATAAATTAAGAAGTTGAATGAGTCTAAACAGGAAAGGAAAGAGGGTTGGAAGGAGGATGTTAATTTTAGGTACAACTTGTGGGAGAGGATTGGGGATGAGAAGAATAGCAGTGGGTACCTATTTGCCCATGAGACAGGAAGTGATGGGCTAGGTGAGGCTGCCCTTCTGGTCTGAGGGGAGAGGTCACTCAGGGCAGGTCACAGGAGATGCTTCTTGACCCTTGTCACCTGGCCTCAGCTCAGCCAACTCGTAGGAGGCATGTCTGACAAAGGCTCCTTATTTCAGCAAGTCTGATGCACCGTGTGGGGTCCCATGTGGGTCTTAACTGGCGTCACAAATTCCATGGGAAGGTTGGAGGGTGTCAGAGGTTCTTAATTGCTTGGGGAAGCGAGAAGAATGGAGGAGCAGCTGGCGTCTGGGTCCTTCAGATGTATTCCAGGATTTGTCATCTTGGATCAGGCTGGGGTAATTGGAGAAGTTGGGGTGAGGACTGTCTGTGATTTGATGTGTTCAAGGGTGCAGAGAACTGTTGTGACTTCCAGCAGAGATGTGTCTCAGGTTTCTTAGACTGGCTTTCAACAAAGGAACCCTTTCTTGGTGCTATTGTTCTCAATACCTTGTTGTTAGGCAGTTTAGAGGCTTTGCTGTTCAACTGACTCCTCTCCTTGGCATTCAGAAAATCTGTCACCAGTAACGCAGACCCTAGCCTTGTAGAAATAGTTAAGATTGTGAATAATAGGATTAAGTGAGATAATATGTGTAAAAGTCCTGGGTAAACAATAAAAATCTATTCCAGTGGAAGGGATTATTATAATACTATTTTTTCAGTCAGCATCTCTTTTCTGAATTGCTCAGAGCACTTCGTTAACACTAACTGGTTAATCCACCATCCATCCCTGGTTGGAGGCTGGCATTTAATAGCCCCTCTTTGTATGCAAGATCAAACACAAGTTTCCAACAAACTCCCGCATCTTCAGCTTGAAGCCCAAACCTGTGGAATCTAAATCTAAAGCTTGGACTTCTAAATGTGATAATGCCTCATTCCTGGGAATAAAGAAGGTGAAAAGAGAAAGGAGGGATCATTACAAATTATTTTTTTCGTGAATAACTAGTCATGTCAAACAAGGCTGTCATAGTCAGGATTTTGAGTGACCTAGAAGTCAGTCATTCATTTTCCTCTGAGAAGCCAGAGTTCCTGCTGGAAATGAAACTTGATAGGAGCTGGAGAAGCAGAAGGCTAAGAAGAGCAGCTTTGGTGCAAAGAACAGGGAAGAAGAGAGGGAGCTGGCAGATTTCTTAATTCTGTTCTATTAGACTGTGGTGGAAGTACTTGAGATGCCAGGTTCTGCATCACAGTGCTAACTGCCTGGCACATGCCAGTGGAAACACATTCTCTCCTCTGGTGTGTACCAGGAAGTGTCAGGGGGACCCACAGCAGGTGCTTGGTGTATTCTGCAGGTCTCATGTTGAAACTTCACAGACCCCCCTGAGTGTCCTGCTCAGACCAGTTTTGCCACAGACCAAGTATTGCAGTCCAGTTTGGCAGGGTGGGATCTGGGCAGATCAGCCTTAGGCCAATTCTTCAGTCAAGGAAAGGCCTACGTGCATTGGTCCACCTGTGTCCCTTCCAAAGGCTGGCCTCACCAGCCTAGAACTGGTGTGGAAAGGTCCTGTTTTGTTCATAGTACTAGGTGAGGCCATTCAGAGTCATCAGGACCTTTTTCCAAGCTTGTGCTTCCCTGCCTCTGGTCAAGGCTTAAAGGGCAGTTCCATCGTCACCTTTTGTACTCTCATGCACAAAGTCTTGAACCCTAGGAGCAGGAGAAGGATATACTGAGTTGGGAAGCTCCTCCTTCCTCCAGTGGCAGATGTGTGGGCTCTCAGGTTTGAAACTCTAGAGGTCATTCAGGTGTGCCAGTGAAGAGGCACATACTCATGAGAGAACCAACAGACTGAACCTTGGAGGTTATTTGCACTAGTGAGTTTCAAATTTGAGCTAGCATCAGATTCCTCTAGAGGGCTTGTTCAACACAGATTGCTGGGTCCCATCCCCAGAGTTTCTGGTTCAGTCGGTCTGGGATGTGGTTTTAAAAGTTCTCTAAAGAAGAACTTGGTAGACATGGAGCAGCAGCTGCTGCTGGTCTGAAGACCACACTTTGAGAACCACCAATTTATACTTGGACTGAAAAAAACCTGTCTGACTCTTTTCGGAGCAAATTTTGCTGAGGTGAGGACAGAGGGGTGGAGAAATCTTGAACCCACGAGGGAGACAAGTGGCCCTCTCAGAAATAGGCTACTACAGGTGGGCCAACCTTTAAAACTGAGAAGAGGTTAAGGGAGGATGCCTTCAGATGTATCTCTTCTCCAGGCTGGTCTGGTCCTTGCATACTACCCTATGGAAAGGAGCTAGACCTGGTGAGCCCTGGGGCTGGGTCACTTTCATTTCCTATTCTGCCCCCTGAGGCAGCAGTGAGTTCTAAAAGTCTGCATTTTCGGATGCCTTTCCTCAGTCTGGGCTCTGCGGTACGAAGAATGGGACCCTGAGCTGGGGTCCTGGGCATCGGCCCCAGCACCGCCTCTAATGGACAGTAACTGAAGGCACCTCATGTTACTCAAGGGTAATGTGAGTGTGGATTAGCTCTCTGGTGCCTTTTGTGCTCTGATACTCTGGATTCTCTAATGCTTTACCCTGACAGCTTCCTCCTCAGGGTCAGGAACTTCTGCTGGCTTGTTACCTGTTTTTTCTTTTTCTGTGTACGAGAACTTCTGTTGATCAGAATCCCATCCAGAGACTGGCTCACCAAAAGTGAAACTAGAGACAAGTTTAGGAATTGGAGAGAATAACTTTTCTTTTTGGAGTCATTGGCACCTGCACTTATGCTGCTGCCATAACACCTGCCTGCAGAGAGAATAACTTAGCATCACTGTCGTGCCTGCTCGTTTCACCTCACTGCCAGCTTCATAGGCTGTCTGATCAGCTCTGGTTTCCAGGATGCTCAGGATTGTTATTTGACATTCTCCATTGCTTGGCACAGTGTGTGGCTCATCGTAGGCCTGTGTGTATGCTTACTGGATGTATCGAATAAGGGGTTGTATCCAGCTACCTCTTCTTTTCTTCATTTTCTTCCTTCTTCTTAACTTGGTACAGTTGTCTTCCTTTGCCCTCCTCCCTTCCATCCTTCCTCCCTGCTTCCTTTGTACCCATTTTTACTCCTCAGCACTCTGGCAGAGCTAGCATGTACATTGAGTGCTTTGGGGGTTAAAGTATACACAAGACAATCATAAAAGACCCTCTGCAAGCCGTCTGTGTGAGAGGTTCCTCCAGAGCTCCTCGCTCTTCCTCCCTCCTTCTGTCTTCTGCCCACTTTGTCTAGGGTAGCTGTGAATGTTTTCAGTGTCCTAGGGGAATTTGCTGTTCTTCAGATTGAATTTGACCCCGTTTTCAGCCTTTATTTCCCACCGGAGCCTGATGGTGTTTGTATTGGCAAGCCAGAAGACTCCTGGCTTGGAGAGAATTAGTACAGCCTGCCTCAGAACCATTGTCTGGCCCTGTCTTTTCAGCCTCTATCTGAAGGGGCAAAACAAGTATTTTTCAGCCTTGGTTAATTGTTACTTAGCCCCTCTGATCCAGCCTGGGCAACTTTCAGGTAGCTCAGGCACTGACTAGCCTGAAGTCTCTGTTGAAACAGGGACAGATTAAAGTTGATTTGATTCATTTGAAGTAAAATCAACAGGCTTTTGATGATTTCATTAATTTCCTCCCTTCTGAACATGCTCCTGTTAGCAGTAATTGGAAACCCTGACTCTGTTTCTCATTTCCCCCCACCACTCTGCTTTAATCTGAGTCAGCTGGAGACTGCACTCAGCTTTTTCATTTACTGGAAGAATGGTTTGAAGATGGTTTTAATGACTGGCTTTGACACTATTTCCAGAAGCTAAGACTGTTGCTCTGCTTAAGTTCACACCCACCTGGGGGCCTCAGTTTTGCTCACCTTGCTCCTATAAAGCTGCTTAGTTCTTGATGTGCAGGTGGAAGAGGGTCCCCATGAGCATTCTTTTTATCCCAGGCAGTATATATGCAAGCTTTTCATTACTCATTTTCATCACTCAACATTTACAGACTGCCTGGGGTGTGTGCCAGGCACTGTCCTAGTAACTGAGTGTGTTCGCAGCACCTCCTCCTGGCCCTGGTGGAAGTCCAGAGGCCTAGGTAGGTGAGATTCCAGCAGGGTGGTGGCTAAACTCAAACCTTGGGAACTGTGGTCTCTGGGGCTTTTTTTCTGTATGTGTTTTTATAGTTGCTACTCCAGTTTCTGTGCTTTTTTTTTTCTTTCTTCGCCCTAAAGAGGAATAATATGGACCACCTCTTGATGTCAGAGAAATAACAGGTAGCAATAGCTGTAACAGCTAATCACTAGTGGCAAGTTGACAAGATGTACAAACACTTGCTTGTATATCATGTCATATTGTTATCCTCACAGTAAACCTATCACAGCCAGTGAAGGACAAAGCTGGGATTCAACCTATGTCTTCCCATTACAAATCAAATACTTTTTGTTTATTATTGTTATTTTTAGAGATGGGGTTTCACTGTGTTGTCCAGGCTGGTCTCGAACTCCTGGCCTGACGCCATTCTCCCACCTGAGTGGCTGAGATTACACGTGGGAGGCACCATGCCTGGCTCTGCTTTTTGTACTATGTTGTTTTATTTGATGGTTTGGTTTTGTTTTTAACGCTGACTTCCCATGCCATTGTCTTTAGTATGACTTCAACCACTTAAGTGTTAAGAACCGTTATGTATGCATTGGGTCTTGTGCAAGGAAATCAGGGTCTCACAATCTAATTGGGGGAAAAAGATAAGAGTTCATCTTAGTTCCCCTTGAATGATTCAGGTACTGAATGCTATTAGAAAGAAGAGAATTAACCCTAATGTCTGCCTAGGGACGCTTCCAGAAGAGCCAAGACTTGAACTGGCACGGTGGAAAGGCAATACTCAAACCAGGGGAGAGCTGAGGAGGAGTTTTGGTTCCTATTTGACTGTCTCAGACTCTGGGATACAAAGAAGGTGGTGAGGTTTGTTTCCTTCTTTAGACTTAGAAAACCAGTATCCTCTGGGATGATGCTCCTCCAACTTTACTGTGCTTTTTCTTTGTTTTGTTTTGTTTTTTCTTTTTGAGGCAGGGTCTTGCTCTGTTTCCCAGATTGGAGTGTGGTGGGCAATCACGGCTCATTGCAGCCTCCTCCTGGGCTAAAGCAGTCTTCCCACGGCAGCCTTCTGAGTAGCTGGGACTACAGGTGCATGCCACCATGCCTGGCTAAGTTTTAATTTTTTTTTAATTGTTTTTTTAGAGATGACCTCTTACTATGTTGCCCAGGTCGGTCTTGAACTCCTAGGTTCAAGCAATCCTCGTGCCTCGGCCTCCCAGAGTGCTGGGATTATAGGCGTGAGCCACTGCCCACGGCCTTTACTGTGCTTTTAAAATGAGATTCCCATATATTTTGCTCACAAAGAACCTTTCAGTAGAACTCTGTACAGCCCAGCAATCTGCATTCTTTGAAAGTTTGCTAATAATGTAAAACAGTTTCCCCAGCCTCTCAATTCTCCTGCCTGAAGAGAAGAACCCAAAGGTATAGATTTCATTTGTTCCTTTCCGGAGGCAGAAACTGTTTGGTCAATCAGCTGCCCCCATCGTTATGTTGCAGGTGGTGAGGCGGCCCAGGCTTTGAGAAACACCGTAACCCAAGGGTGTTCTGGTGCCCTTAGTGTTGCAGAAAGCATTAGGAACTGAGGATCTGGGTTTTGATACCATAGAGGTCCTACTTGATGAGAAGGGGACTTAGAGTGTTTAGGATAAAACCAAGGAGGAATGGGGACAGTGGATAATAAATGGTGTAAGTTAAGTTGACTCTGACAGCACCTGGGTCAGTCTGTCTGCCAGCTTGATTTGAACGCAGGTGGGGACACCCACTGAGTCTTTGAGTACCTTTGAAACAAAGTTCTGGCCTTGCTCAGAGTTACTCAGGTTACTCTGTTAAGAAAAGTGTTTTTACAGATCCTGTTTGGTAGCTTAGCTTTCAGATGACTGTTTTGCAGAGGGGAGTGGGCGGGGTGGGTGGCGGCAGCAGAGACAGCTGCATGGTCAATCAGCGGGTGAGTAGAAACAGGTCTGCCAGAAGATTTAGCAGTCTTGGTGACTCCAATGATTTATTTCTGTATTTTATGACCATGTGGTACCTAGGATAGTTGTAAAGATTAGAAAACAATCACAAAGTTACCAAATACCCTGTTAAGAAGTGATATGCCTTAGGTTGGAGGCATTATAAAAATACTATAGGTGAAAAGAATTAACATTTATAAACATGTCATGTGTTCCACTGTAAACTTAAAAAAATAGAGGCAAGTGTAATCACACATGGATACTTGCCTCCCAGATTTAATATTTTGCCACACTTACTTCAGACCTTTTCCTCCAGAGATGACCAGTATCCTAAGTTGATGTGCATCATTCCAACCATTTCTGTTTTTAGATACTTAAACATGTATTCGTAAGCAATACAGAATATTGTTTTATGTGTTTAAAAATGTGCAGCACATTTGGTGTTCCTGCTTCAATGGTGTTTGGATGGAACAGATCCAGGGACTCTCTTGGGGGGAAAAAAAAAAAGTGTGTAACCTTCCGTAGCATACTTTTTTCACTCAACATTGCTTTTGACATTTGGCTATGTTAGTACATTTCTTTTTTTTTTTTTTTTTTTTTTTGAGACGGAGTCTCGCTCTGTCACCCAGGCTGGAGTGCGGTGGCCGGACCTCTGCTCACTGCAAGCTCCGCCTCCTGGGTTTACGCCATTCTCCTGCCTCAGCCTCCCGAGTAGCTGGGACTACAGGTGCTCGCCACCTCGCCCGCCTAGTTTTTTGTATTTTTTTTTTTAGTAGAGACGGGGTTTCACCGTGTTAGCCAGGATGGTCTCGATCTCCTGACCTCGTGATCCGCCCGTCTCGGCCTCCCAAAGTGCTGGGATTACAGGCTTGAGCCACCGCGCCCGGCCGTTAGTACATTTCTTTTACCTGCAGTATAGCATTCCATTGTGTTAATGTAAGTGTATATTACATATTGTAACATTATAATAATTTATAATTATGTATAATTATATAAATATAACTATTGATTACAAATTATAGTTGTAAATTATAAGTTGCAATTATTTATAGTGATATGTAACAGTATAATTGTATTAATAATAAAATATTTATAACTATTCTCTCACTGATGGATCTATGGGCGACTCCAGTTTTTCGCTGTTAAAAACAATGCTGCAGCTGGGCATAATGGCTCACACTTGTAATCCCAGCACTTTGGGAGGCTGAGGTGAGCAGATGTCTTGAGCCCAGGAGTTTGAGACCAGCCTGGCCAACATGGTGAAACCCTGTCTCTACAAAAAATACAAAAATTAGCCAGGTGTAGTGGCACATGCCTTTAATCCCAGCTCTTCAGGAGGGTGAGGTGAGAGGGTCACTTGAGTCCCAGAGGCCAAGGTTGCAGTGAGCCATGAACGCACCACTGCACTCCAGCCTGGGCAACAGAGCAAGACCCTATCTCAGAAAAAGAAAAAGAGTTAACAAAAGAAAAAAAGTTGTTAAAAAAAACAGTGCTGCAAGGAACATCCTTGTACATGTGTCCTAAGCATGTGTGCGGAATTTCTCTGGTACCTACACCTGGCAGGAGAGTTGCTGGGTTGTTGGAAATGCACAACTTCAACTTTCTGCATATTGTTCTTCATAGTAGTTGTACCAGTTTACACCACTACTGATGTATAAGAAAATTCTTATATCTCCATATGCTTTACAACAACTGGTATTGTTAGGTATTAATTTTTACCAGTTTGATGGACATGAAATGGAATCTCCTTATGGCTTTAATTTTGCATTTCCATGATTATCTTCTCGCAATTTGTAGATTTTTTAAACTTTCCTTACGGCAGTGGTTCTCAAGGACCTTTGAGATCCTTTTAGGGGATTGACAGGGTTGAAACTAATTTCATATTAAGATGCTATATTACATACTAAGATCTTGTTTGCCTTTTTTGCACTCATTGTTTCATGAGTGGATAATTGAGTTTACAAAAGCTATGTGGCATGTGTTGTGATCATCGATGCTAACATCCGTGGGTTTATTATTATTTTAAAATGAATTCTAAATATTTAAATTTTTTAGTTCTATTTTCAAATATGGTAATATTGATAGGTGTAACACACAAATTCTTTGGGCATTCTCAATAAGTTTTAGTAGTGTAAAGCAAGCTTGTTCAACCCACGGCCCATGGGCTGCATGCGGCCCAACACAAATTCATAAACTTTCTTAAAATATTATGAGTTTATTTTGCTTTTTTTTTTTTTTTAAAGCTCGTCAGCTATTGTTAGTGTTAGTGTATTTCATGTGTGGCCCAAGACAATTCTTCTCTCAATGTGGCCCGGGGAAGCCGAAAGATTGGGCACCCCTGGTGTAAAGGAAACTGAAAGCCAAGAGTTTGAGAACCACTATTACTTTACTGTGTCGATTTAAAAAAATTTTTTTTTCCTTTCTAGTATGCTTCTTGTTTAAGAAATTATTTTCTGTCCAAATTCATAAAGATGGGCTTTTGTATTTTCTTGTAGAAGTTTTGGAATGTATTTTTATGGGCAGTGTCTGCCAATTCCCAGGCCCTTCAGCCACTAGGAATAGTTTTTAATTTTATGCCTTCTCCGAAACACTTATATGGCCTGAATGGAACATCTTCCCTATCTGAATATAATTTTTTGGGAGGGCAGTATGTGGGGATAGGGATTTAGCCGCCTTCTGCAGATCCCTTTTGTTCAAGAGCACCTCCTAGCATTTTGCAGAGTGCAGCAGTCTCTCCTTGAGAATGGTGTACGCTCTCATTTTGGATCCTTGGGTTCACTGATTTTGCAGTTGGCTGTTCAGAGGCCCAGAACCCACAAGCGACAGGGATTCTGGAAGCAAAATCCCTCTCTGCACTCGCTAACCCCCATGCCCCAGTTTCCACTGGATACTTGAGTTTCTGTCGAGGCACCAGTGCCCTTACTCCTGGTTGTGTTTGTGCTGGGGTGGGAAGGTGTATAGGCAGCTAGCTGGTTAACTGCAGTCAAGGATATAAACAATGGCCTCCTCTAAGAAAAAAAAATTACATTGCTGACATCCAGGGCTCCATCATCTCTCACCAGGCTCTTACTGGTTTTCCTGTCTCCAGTGTCTTTCTCACCCCCTCCCCACAAATCTGTCTTCTACCCTGCCAGAGTAACTCTCAGAATCTCATACTTGGCATGATGCTACTTCTCCTCTTAAAAGAAAACAAACTCAGGGACCCATAAGACTTATGGTAAGGTCCATTCTTCTAGCAATATAACCCTCATCTGTGCTTTCAGCTTTCTTGCCAGCCGCTTCTGTATCCTATCCTCTGTCCTGGAATCTCACCAGGCATCTCATTTTTATTCATTTTGCTAGCATGCTGTGGTATGTGCCCCCAAAGCCTTGCTTATGCTGTTCCCTCCAACTCAAGTGTTGTTCACCCTTTGTCTGCTGGGGGAGATCTTTTTTTGTCTCTCAGACCCTACAAAACTCAACAAGTATGAATTCTGAGAAGATGATTCCTTTAGTCTTCCCACTGATAGCCTTTCAGTCAAAATGAAGACTCAGCAAAGTTATCTTTGTCTTTGTTGCACTTGTCGCTTTGTTAGAGGAAGGCTGATACATCTCCATCCCTTCCCCAAAAGTTTCTTACCTATAAATTTTGTTTACAGAGTTGGCCCTAGTGGTTTTGCAGCCTAATTCTTCAGTAGCTGCAAAAAAGGAAGATACCTTTTTTGTGATTAAGAGCTGATGTTGATATCCTAATAAATTGTCTTTTAGTATGCCTTGCCTACAGGGAGGGAATACACTGAACAGTCTGATGGCAACACCTAGTCCCTCACCCTTCGCTACCACCAATTCACTTATTGTGCATTTTGAAAAAGTAGTACATTGACATCTGTCACTTTAAAAATGGTACATGAAATACATGTGTGCATTAATGCTGTCTGCAGAAAGGTCCTGCTCACGGAAAGAATTCTGGATGGTACTCTGTTTTTCCCGTTTAGCCACACCTAGCCTCCTGCCTCCCCTTTAGCAGCCTAAAAAAATAAAACTCCCTAAACCCTGGACATCTGTTAGACATGCAAATTAAGCAGATTAACTTTTATTTTCTGAAAGAGCTTTATAGCAGAAATCCACATGGATGTGGAGACAAGGGGGCTCCTGCTTGGAAGACTGCTGACGTAAGTGGCATGCAATAGGAGGGTTGAGATGGGCCAGAGAAGGGGAGGGCCCCGTAGGGGGATCTGAAGTGGGAGACTTGGATGGCGAATCTTCATGTCATTGTTAACATCTGAAAGAGTTGACTTTCTTTGGCAACTTTTTTATAGCCCTTTCATTAGTTATTGAGAATGGTTGCTATAAAGGTAGGGAAAGTAAGATAATAAAATGGGGGAAAAATTATTTCCCTGGCTCACATTGCTGTAATCAATGCAAAGGTAGGATTGGATCTGTTGCATGCTGCCTTTTACTCTGTTGCAAACAGGCTAGGTGGGTATGAATTCTCAAGTTCATGAAAAGGGCTTACAGCTAAAGAAGTAGGGTCTGAGCACTCACAAATGCTGGGTTACTGTGTTAAACACTATGTTAAATGTTATTGAAAAATATGTTTTCATATGGACATGGATCAGAGAGAAGTTTCCTTTGTGGGTAATGCTTGTCTTGTTACTTGAAGAGTACTGCTAATGTTGCTGTAATGTTTGATTAGTAGTAGTTTGAGAAATGAAATATGGGCCTGGTGGGGTGGTTCACGCTTTACTCTTAGCACTTTGGGGGGCCAAGGTGGGAAGATCACTTGAGGCCAGGAATTCAAGACCAGCCTGGGCAATACAGCGAGGCCCCATCTCTACAAAAAAAAATTTCTAAAATTTAGCCGTGCATAGTAATGCATGCCTGGAATCCCAGCTGCTCAGGAGGCTGAGGCGGGAGGATCATTTGAGCCCAGGAATTTGAGGCTGTGGTGAGCTATGATTATGCCACTGCAGTCAAGTCTGGGTGACAGAGTGAAACCTTGTCTCAAAAAAAGAAAGAAGAAGTGGTAAAATACGAGGAATAATTAGGTAAGCCTCGCATATCAAGCAGAATGGTACCAACTTTCTCATTCTGCCCTACTTTGCCCATGTCTCCTCCCCTGGAACCCAGGCCCTCTGGAACATATGAGAAAAATAATCCTTGTAATCAAACCAAATGTATGAAATACAAATTTAACACTCTCCCCAATTTAAAAAAAAAAAAAAAAAAAAAAAACAGAGTATAGTTATTGCAAAAAAGATTTTACCATCCACTGAAGAAGTCACTGTGCAATTGTTTTAAATAGCAAGTGCTCTGGTTTATCTATAATAAGATTACATTTTCCCCTAATTTTTTATAATCACATTTGTTGTTTAAGGCATCTAAGAGAAAGAGAAGGTAGGAGGGTGCAGTCCCAGTGGCACCTTGGGCAATATCAGATGAAGTGTTTGGCTGAGCCTGCAACTCTGAAACCTATGCTGAGTTCCACATCTGGTCATAAGAAGTTGCCTCCCTTTTTTCCCCTGCAGCCCTGTCTCTCCTAGAACAGGCTTTGCCAAGGATGAAAAGCCTGGATGTCAAATCCTTTCTCTCTGCCCTGGCAGGGAAGCTGTTCTGTTTTCCAAGAAGCTTTTTTTTTTTTTTTTTTTTTTTCACTTGGGGAATTTTTACTTTCCTCTTATGGGAAGTTGCTTCATCATTTCCCAAAAATATACTGTACCTCTTGTTTAAACAGGGTGCCCTTGAAGAGCTCTGGAGCCTGAAGGGGGGTGGGGGTGTTGTGAAGTCCTTTGTTTCATGCTTTGATGTGAGCTGAAATGCAGGCTGTCTACAGGCAGAAGTCTCAGAGTTTGCCAGGACTGGGTTCTGGAATGGGGTGTAGGAGGAGAGACTCCCTGGGAAGCAAGAGCTGGGATCTTTTTAAGCATTTAGTTTATACATGTTGTGAGAGGTAACAGCCCTTCCAGACAGGGACACCATCAGGTATTTGTCCAGTGCCTTAAATATGCCCAGGATGGTAAAGGTGGGCGCTCTGCCCTTTTGAGGAATTCATGAAGAGGACCATGTCACATTTAGAAATGGTGAACAAAATGGTATTTAACTACTAGATTGTGTAGACATAGATGCTTTTGTTTAGAAAGGAAGGATATTCCTGTAAAAGAGAGCACTAAGATTGAGCCTTGCATTATGGGTTGGGTCTGAGTTGATGGAGGAAAAACTAGAGGATGTTGAGGAAGAGAGAAAGGAGAAAGAACTGAGAGGAGCTAGAAGGCTGAACTGAGGCCATGATTATGGGTGAGTGAGGCCAGTGGGGTCTGCCTAGTTGGACTTGATGTTGGAGAAATGGAACAAGCCAAAGTGTGGAGACATGCATAGCCAGCAGAAGCATTTAGACTTGTAGAAAGAAATTGGCAGCCTTTGGAAGATTCTGAAAATCATCATGAGGAAAAATGTGTTTTGGGGGAAGATTTGCATATGAGGGTAAATTATAGTATGCCTCCTGGTGGGCTGCAGGAAGGAGCCCCAACTCTGTCCATGGGTTTTGGGAGGCGATCATGCTGTAAGATAGTGGGAGGGGAAAATGGCCTGGTAGAAGTCTCCTTCTTTTGTCTTGGGTGAGTGTGGTCCCATAATGGTGCCTGTGGCCCAGTGGCCTTCTGCAGTCCCCCTGGCAGGGCACAGCAGTTGGAGCCATCAGGTTGTTGCTGGCTGAGTAGGATCAGCTCTCAGGCACCATCCTGAGTAAAGCTTTGATCAGGCCCTGCTGCAGGTGGAAGTGATGTCCCCTGGTGGGCCCAGTGGGGTCAAGTACAATGTGTAGCAGGTTTCAAGCCTCTGCTGGTCATTGGGGAATGAGATTGGCCAGGGGATACTGTCCAGGTCCAGGTGACACCAGTCACTTCATGCCTAATCAGCAATGAAAGTGCTGTTTCCTGAAACCCTTGCCGATGTTGGGTGTTACTACCTTCCTTTGTGCCTTGGACCCCCTTAAAGATTTTAAATAAGAAATTTGATATGTAAAATAAAGGAGGATCAGTCAAAAAGTGTTCTTAGTAGAATATGTATCTAGCAGTGACTCTTTGTGAAAAATGGAAATTGGGAAAATATTTTGAGTCAGATTCTATCAGTGGGGACAAACAAGCATAAACATGTTATGCTTATCCCAAGATCTGTTAATTTCCAGTAGAAGTAGGGAGAGTAAATTATTGCCAAGGGAGATACTGCCCAGTTTCCTTAATAGTCAGAAAATGAATGACAGTTTCAATTTCAGCTGCTGTCCCTGGGCTGGGCCTGCCACTGCCAGCTGACTTGCCCCAAGTGCCCTGGCACAGACCGTGGTGTGGCCAGTGGAAACATCATGTCTGTAGCCCCGTGAATGAGCAGTTCCTCTTTAGGGGTCAGCTCAGCCTATTGCCAGGCCAAGGGGCATGTCAGGCCGAGGCGCCACTGTTAGCCTTGACTCACCCTGCCAAGAGATGTGGGGCCATTATGGCAGAAGAGCTAAGGAGAAACACTTAGCTTGGAGCCTTGAGTCTTCAACTTTCACCTCAAGTTACTGCCCTTAAAGACCAGCACTTTCTTACCCACTTTTCTTTAAAGCCTCTAGGTCCCTGTTCCTCTGTTTCAAACTGCTGGTAGATAAACTGTTCATACCATTCTGTGTTACCACTTTGTTAGGGCTGAGTAGCAGGGTGCCCCCTAAACATGCCTGACTTTCAGTGGCTCTGCCCACATTTGCAGAAGTCACAGCAGGAAATTTTCACATTTTTCTCTGACCTTCTACGATGGGACAGTTGAGAGGACTCAGGAAGGGTTGAGAGAGAGCAGCAAACCCAGAGTTCAGAATTGGTTGCCTTACAGCTTGTCTTTTTGTGGTGGGTGATTTCATTTGGTTTTTCAAGGGAAGGGCTGCAAGTACAAATGGACTAGCCCTAAAGGACATTACCCACATGCATAGAGTGCATGAGGCACATTCATTGTTTCCCATAGGCCATGTTTGTTCCCCGTTGAGGAAGAAACCATTGTGCTACTAATATCATTCCACTGCAAGGTCTGGCTGGAGGCATCTGCAAAGACTTCAGGGCCCTGATTGCACATTTGACAAGTCTTTTCCATCAACAAGGCATAGAGTTCGGGGAAACCCAGGATGAGCTGTCATTCTGAGTAACAGGCTTGTGCGGGTGCTGACTAGCTTGACTTCCCTTGATTCAGTGCAAACCTTGGGGCCCTGTATGCAGTCCTGGTCTCTTTGTAAAATGCAGGTGTGTGTGTTGCTGAGTGCCAGAGATTTTGGAGCCTAGATACTTTCCTCATTTGTATGTGGGCCTACCTAAGCATATGTTTTCTCTGGGTTCACCAAAGTGATTCCGGGCCTTTAGGGCCAGGAGAGTGAAGGGGCAAGAAATCTAAATTTTATAAACCTGTGGTCGGGGGTGAGCGGGTAGAGGTAGTGGGGATTCTGAAGCAGCTCCAAGCAGTCTGCTTTTAAACATTTGTCGTAGGAACAGCCTGTACTCTGGTACATTGTAAATCGACACCCCGATTGCCTTTGTGTAATGAATTTGGACTTTTGTGCAGCAGCTGAGAAAGAACCTCTTGAGCTGTTGTGTGGTGTGGCTGCCTGCCAGTCAGCAGCACACTCTGAGCAGCCTCGCCAGCTCCCTCTGTGCAGCCGCGTGTGCTGGAGCGGTAACTTGCATTATTGGACCTTGATTTTGTAAGGATGAGTTGAAAATGGACAAATGAAATTACTAATGGTAGTTGTAAGGGTAGGTCTTCTAAAGTTGATAGAATTGAAAGATTTTTAAATTCAATGAATGTGCCAGAAGTGAGAAATCTTCAGTATCAGTTGAACACTCTTTCTAAGTCAACAGCCCTGCTCAGTTGCGAAGAGGAAAAAACACACATAGCCAAAGAATAACCTGGGTTATGTTGTCCAAGATTGTTTCTAAAAGGCAGGCTATAATTAGGTATTTTATTATCTTTGTGGGCTTTCTGAGTTGACTTTCTTATAATATGTAGACCTATTGTTTGACTATGAGGTTCCTTGCTAGGGAAGTAGGGGGACTACCTGCAACAGGTGTGCAAAAACAAAACCCTTTTTGTAAGTGTAAAAGGCCCTTCCAGAGCCCTGAGTATACATTATATGTTGACTATTAGTTTGTTTTCACACTGCTGATAAAGACATACCCGAGACTGGGCAGTTTACAAAAGAAAGAGATTTAATTGGACTTACATTTCCATGTGGTGGGGGAAGCCCTCCCACTCATGGTGGAAGGCAAGGAAAAGCAAGTTACATCTTACATGGATGACAGCAGGCAAAAAGAGAGCTTGTGCAGAGAAACTCTGTTTTTCAAACTGTCAAATCTTGTGAGACCCATTCACTATCATGAGAACAACACGGGAAAGACGCACACCCATGATTCAGTCATCTCCCACCAGGTTCCTCCAACAACATGTGGGAATTATGGGAGCTACAAGATGTGATTTGGGTGGGGACACAGAGTCAAACCATATCATTGACCTAGTCTCTTCGTGTATTAATTAGTACTTTTCCCCACATATTATATTCATTTATATGCTAATTTCTGCCATCTTTATTCTATTTAGATACATTTAGCCTATGATTTTGTTTTATTTTATTTTGAGTCAGAGTCTTGCTCTGTTGCTGAAGCTGGAATGCAGTGGCATGATCCTGGCTGACTGCAACCTCTACCTCCCAGGTTCAAGTGATTCTCCTGCCTTAGCTTCCTGAGTAGCTGGAGTTACAAGCACCTGCCACCATGCCCAGCTAATTTTTTTTTCTTTCTTTTTTTTTTTTGAGAAAGAGTTTCGCTCTTGTCACCCAGGCTGGAGTGCAATGGCACAATCTTGGCTTACTGCAACCTCTGCCTCCTGGGTTCAGGCGATTCTCCTGCCTCAGCCTCCTGAGTAGCTGGGATTACAGGCACCCACCACTATGCCTGACTAATTTTTGTATTTTTAGTAGAGACGGGATTTTACCATATTGGCCGGGCTGGTCTCGAACTCCTGACTTCAGGTAATTTGCCCGCCTTGGTCTCCCAAAGTGCTGGGATTACAGGTGTGAGCCACTGCACCTGGCTTAATTTTTGTATTTTTAGTAGAGTTGGGTTTTTGCCATGTTGGCCAGGCTGTTCTCGAACTCCTGACCTCAGGTGATCTGCCTACTTCGGCCTCCCAAAGTGCTGGGATTACAGGCGTGAGCCACCGCGCCTAGCCTATGATTTTAAGCTGTCACATGGGCTTTTATTTAAAAGGCTGGCCTGCTCAAACATTGCTAGCCTTTTATAATTTAAAACCCCAGGTTTGGGGAGTTAAGAGAAAACAACCAAAAAGTAAACCGGCTCTTAGACTGTGAACTTTCTCATACTCTCTAGTCTTAATCCCTCACTGGGTAAACTTGTTATGTATGTGCTTTAAACGACAAAGTTTTTAAGAAAAACTAACCAACATACCACATTCTGGGGTACTATTATAATAGAAAAGAGAAAAATCTCTCTAATTATAGCAGTAGTGCGGGCTTCTCCCACGCCTAGCTGGCCATGACATGGAGTTGATAAGCATACAGTGTCTTTCATACTTGCCATTACAACATGTTAATTAAGAGAATTCAGCTGTGGCACCAGCTGGGGATGTCTGGCTTTGTGGAAGATTGCAATTAGATGATTTTTTTTCTTTCTTTCTTTTCTTTTTTCCCTTTTCAACTTTGGTGGAATGCCTTTGAGTAGGGGCTTTTAGTCTCAGCAGTATAAATACTTTATAATGTGCCTAATTATGTAATTATACAGTTATACTCTTCTGTGTACACATACATTGTTTTATGAATTTGTATCCCCTTTTCTAATACATGAAACATCTAGCCTGCTTTTTGGTTGTTGTGGTAGAGCCAGACTCCATTCTGCATTGGGCAGAAAGAGGAGGACTAGATGTATTCACTGATTAGCCTCTGATTGTGATCTGCCCTACATCTGTTCCTCTTCCACCTCCCTCTTGACCCTCTATCTCCCAAATAATTAGCATCTTAGTAGTTACCTAGCAAAGTCAAGGTAATTTAAATAAAATTGGATTGTATAATACTCTATCTTTCCATTAATTTGCAAATGTAGTCCTTCAAAGTGTGTAGTGTTATTTTTCCCAGTCCTCTGTTCTAAGCAGTTATAGAGCTTGAGCCTGGACGTGAGAGCTCATGCATGCATGCAGGCACAATGGGACCCATTGATTTCTGGCATTCAGCTTGTGCATAGAGGACCTGTGACCCCAGCTGTTAGAACCAGGACCTGGGAGCAGCTGCTTTCTGGATCCAGTCCTCCAGGGATAGGCCATCTGCTGCCATGTGAGAGAACCCTGGGAAAGAAACTGACCACAAGATATCTTTGTATTCCTTTTCTGTGTGCTCCAACCCCTTTAGTTCTTTCCTGTCACCTCTCACCTAGGCAAACTCAAGAGGCATGATCAATCTGCACTGGAAAACTCGCAATGGGTTTTCCGTTTTCTTCCCCTTTCCCCAACTCCACCCTGTCAGCACATCCAGCTCATTGGAAAATAGTTTCCAGGGGATGTAGGCAGATTTATATGGGCAACTTCTTCAGTGGGATTGGTAGTATTTAGCAGGCTTTAATTTTATTATGAATAACATGGCTTTGCATTATAGGCCTAGAAGTGTCCTTAAAATCTCATCTCATGGAAGAGGAACCCAAGATTCCACATTCTTTAGCCTTGCATTCAGGGCCTACCCTCTTCTGGCACCAGCCTGATTTTCTAAATCTTTAGTTATCTCCTGCTAAACCTGGAAACATTTGCTAATTTCTCCATACACATACCACCTCTTCTTGCTTCTCTGCCTTTGTATGTGCCTATATCTCTCCCACCAGGTTCTTCTCACTCTACTTTATCGCCATCAGAATCCTTTATCCCGTGCTCACTATCCTACTTCCCCTGAAGTTGGAGCTCTAATACCATTTCTACAATCTTCTTTGGTCTCTTCCCCATTGGATTAATCCTTCTTCAGAACTTTCTGTAGTCCATATTGATTTCTAACATATGTCCATTATAGTCATTTATTAGAAAGCTCCTAGAGTGTAGGACCAATATCTTTTTATCTTTCCACTTGCCTACCTTCATTGCCTGCCGCAGTGCTTTTGGTACTTAGTAAAAACTTGTGGAAAAAATGAATGGTAAAATTAAGCTGAGGGAAGAGAAAAAAAGAAGAATGAATGGATAAATATAATCCTTACATGGATTCTGGAAGAGAAACAGTAGATATTACTATTATTTTAATCCTGTTGGGGCACCTTATCTGTATTCCCAAAGAGACTGAAATCTCCTCAAGGGCACACCATGTGTATTATTTGCTCTTGAATTTCTAGCACCAGCCTAACACATAGTTAGTGCTTAGTAGAAATTCATTAAATGAATGAAGGAATTTGTTAGGAAAGTGAAACCCGGCGAGAATAAGAATCAGCACTCGGAAATGCTTTTTAAAATTTATTTAATTTTTTGAGATGGAGTCACCCAGGCTGTCACCCAGGCTGGAGTGCAGTGGCGCGATCTCCGCTTACTGAAGCCTCCGCCTCCTGGGTTCAAGCGATTCTTGTGCCAAGCCTCCCAAGTAGCTGGAATTACAGGTGTGCACCACATCGCCTGGCTAATTTTTGTATTTTTGGTGGAGACAAGGTTTTACCATGTTGGCCAGGCTGGTCTCGATCTTCTGGTCTCGAGTGATTCACCTGCCTTGGTCTCCCGAAGTGCTGGGATTACAGGCCTAAGCCACCATGCCCATGTTTTTTTACTCTCTTTTGAGTGAAAGTTATTAAACCTGCTGTCTGGAGGACAAGAGATTAAAGGTATTTTCTGTACATCAATGGGGCATTTAGACATAGTTATCTACCAACATGCAGTGTGTGTGAAGCTGTCTGAGGCATTATCTTCTGACCAGGCATCTCAGACTGGTCAGTCAAAAGTGGCTTGCGAGAGTCTAGGGTCCAAAGAGCCAGACAGGCCATGACAGGTGACAGGGGCATGGTCCTCACCCTGATAAATAAGCGTGGTTGAGACTCTACTCCTGACTGTTAGCTAGTTTAGGCCCAAATTTCACTATTTTGAGGTTACTTTGTTTTACTAGAGCCTGACCAGTATGTACACAGGCCAACATCAAAGGCAAGTCCTAGACCTTCAGGGCCACGCATCCATCCTTCTTTGGACTTTGCAGCAGGCTTGAATGCATTCATGTTGTTTTTGAAGATCCTTAAAGAGGCTAAGTGTGGCTTCCTCAGAGAAAAGCATGTGGGAAGGATTCACAGAGAAAGCTTGTAGGAGGAGCAGAGGAATCTTCCAGGAGCACTGTATGCTGAGCAAGATACAAAAGTTCAAAGTAGTGAAGAAGAGAACTCCTAGGGGGATTTGACTCCTCACTGTCCAGAATCAGTTGGTGAAAGTTCCCCTCTAGGGAAGTGCAAAGGAAATCGAGAAGGCATGGCAAACTGCTTTTCCTGTGGTGGTCATTTGAGAGAAGCTGATTTAAAATTTTGTGGTTTAAGATTGTTCAAAACAGAGACTCTCATCCCGCACAAGATGGAGGAGGAAGAATATCTAGGTCAATGGACTTGGTAACTTCCGCTCCACCTGCGTGTGCACAGCAAGTCCAGGGTTCCTTAGGCTTGTTGTTTCAGAGGCAATAGAGATGAGACTTGTGGCTTCATCCAGCCTCCTCCCCCTACACCAAAAAACCACACACCTTTTATTGTCTCTTTTGTATTTGTAGTCCCTGTCTCATGGTGGGACCCTGCCCCTCAGAATGCACAGGTCTCACTTCATGGCATGCCTTAGATCCAATCACATCTCCTTCTTCAGAAAAGACCATTCAGAGCTGGGCGTAGTGGCTCACATCTGTAATCCTAGCTAGCACTTTGGGAGGTCGAAGCAGGTGCATCACCTGAGGTCAGGAGTTCAAGACCAGCCCGGGCAACATGGCAAAACCCTGTCCTTACTAAAAATACAAAAAATTAGCCGGACTTGGTAGTATGCACCTATAATCGCAGCTACTCAAGAGGCTGAGGCATGAGAATTGCTTGAACCTGGGAGGAGGCGGAGGTTGCAGTGAGCCAAGACGAGATCGCGCCACTGCACACCAGCCGGGCAACAGAGCAAGACTTTGTCTCAAAACAACAACGACGACAAAAAACCCATTCAGACCTCTACCCCTCAACTGCTAGTGAGTGTTTCTCAAAGACCTGTGGTGTTTGCTGGTTTTGGACCATTGCATCCTCAGTGGATTTCTGTTACCATCCATAACTAGAGTTTACTGGTGTTTCCTTTCTTTCTTTGCAGTTGTCTAGGCCTTTGTGAATAGCAGTGGCCTGTTGAGTGCCTAAGAGAATCAGCACACTGCCTGACCCCCTGTTTGGGGGTATGTGGCAGAGGCTGTTTATTTCAGGCTTTGGCAGTGATAATCCAGTGGCCTCGTGTGCTCTGAGCAGTGGCAGAAAGGCAGCCCTCTGATTCCAGGTCACATCCCCATTCTGCATTTAGTGACAACCTTCCTTTCACATATCCCTCTTACAAGTCTTGTGTTCTCAGCTGGGCATGTTGGCTTACGCCTGTAATCCCAGTACTTCGGGAGGCTGAGGCGGGTGGATTACCTGAGGTCAGGAGTTCAAGACCATCCTGGCCAACGTGGTGAAACCCTGTCTCTACTGAAAATACAAAAATTAGCCCAGTGTGGTGGCACACGCCTGTAGTCCCAGCTACTCAGGAGCTGAGGCAGGAGAATCGCTTGAACCCGGGAGGCGGAGGTTGCAGTGAGCTGAGATTGTGCCACTGCACTCCAGCCTGGGTGACAGAGTGAGACTCCGTCTCAAAAAAAAAAGAAGTCAGTTCTCAGCTGAAAATGCCCGCGTATCTTCTCCCACTTGCAGCTTTGGTGTCTGTGATCCTTAAATAGCTCCATTGTGTGTAGTACACAGAAATTAGTAAGGAAACTGTCTTGCCTTTTCTCTCCATTTCTCTGGAAAAATGTGGCCCCAATTGAGATATGAACTGAGTCATCTGGGTACAGCTAAACTTACCAGGCCATATTCTTCTCCAGAGAGGAATTATAGCAGCTTTTGTCCATATGTATCCCACCCCTATGTTACACTTTGTAGGTCTTGGGGTAAATTTTTTCTGATGGTATCAGAAAAAAATCAAGAAGCTTCCTTATAATAGGTAGACGGGCCAGCCAGAGTTTGAATCCAGACTCTAGTACTTAGTATCCAGGTGACCTCAGTCCATTACTAAATTTTTCAGAGCCTCAGTTTTTTCTGAACAAATCAAGTTTTATACCACCTTCTTCCTAGGGTGGAAGAATTTAATAAGATAACGCTTTTAAAGTACCAGTGCAGTGCCTGATGATAAATGTTAATTCTCTCCCTTACTTGTATCCTTTCGGCAACATAGATCATTAAATTTGTTTTAAATTTGACTGTGTGTTTCTTGAGGCCCTGCTGTGTATGCCTGGCACTGTACTTAGCATTAGGAGTTACCATTAGATGGTAGCCTTGCAGTGAGCTGAGATCCGGCCACTGCACTCCAGCCTGGACGACAGAGCCAGACTCCGTCTCAAAAAAAAAAAAAAAAAAAAAAGAATTGGAAACAAAACCACAATTTTGGTCTTTGTACCCAAGAGTCCAACCCTGTTTTAAATTCTAAGCCAGACTCCTAAGTCAGTTATCACCTGCTCATCAGCTTTCCTTCTGAGCTGCCCTATGCAGCCATCTGGGCCTTTCTTGAGAGGACCAGCCACCTCCTCTGGGAGATGAGGAATTCTGAGAGGGGAGAGCAAACACATCCTTTAGCTCAGGTAGGTAATATGGTAAAGGAGATGAGAACAAGAAGTGACCATTGCTGATGAGGGAAAAATAAGCATTCTCTGCTTTTTCTTAAGCCTTTAACTGCCACTGTCAAGGGAAACAGTAACACTTGCTAATACAGGTGGAATAGCCTGGCTCCCTATCTCCAGTGTCATCCCACCATCCTGGGGGAGGAGGTAGGAGACAGCTGTGGGCTCTGCTCTGTAGGTCACTGTACTGACCTAGCGGTGGTAGTGGCTTTGGGCATTGAGTGGCCTAGCCCTGTACCTGGAGCAGCAGGATAAAGGAGAGTGGTCCTCCTGCCCCTCCTTGTAGCAGTCGTAACAGTGGGAGGAGGAGGGGTGCCCAACCCCAGCTGGCAGCCTGTTTCCCTGTGTCCCTGAGCTGTAAGAACAAGAGGAGGTGAAAGGGTAACAGGCCATATGGAGTCCATTTGTCAGCCAAGAGCAGCCTGGGCTGTATTGTCAAGAAGGGGAAGTGAAAAAGGAGTTGGCTTATTACTGAGCTGAAACAAGGAGAGAGCAAACAGCATCCCCCAAAGTGCTTACCCTGCTCTGTTTTCTGCCTGCCACCTCTCCAAATATCCAGAAATTTCTGAAATAATCCTTTTTCTTTTTACCAAAGTCTTTGCCCATTCCAAAAATCAGAGATAAGGGTTTAGTTTGCTACATGAAAATCTATCAGTGCCTGATAATGTGCCAGGCATGGTACAAGACCCTTTCAAGTATGCAGTTTTGTTAGTCCACTAAAAAAACCTGTGGAGCTGGATATTGGCTGCTAAGGACTAAGGCTCAGAGGAGTTATGGCAGTTGACAAGGCTGCAGAGCAGGCCCCTGGGTCAAACCCAGATTCATCTGTCTGACCCCCAAGACCATGCTAGTACTCCATGTGGCTCTGGTCCTGTTAGGTAGGCAGTGTATTTTCACAGTTAGGTACCAATTTGGAGAACACAAGTTGTACGCTGGAGAGGGATTCTCTTTGCCGTTGTCTGTTATTGACTCATCTCAAATAAAAAATCATTGTGGCTCATTGCAGTTGAAAACAAGACAGTGTCTTGAAATGACAAAATTTTGCAAATCACATTGGTTTTCTACTAAGCATCTATCTGCTGGATTCTTTGTCAGGTACTAGGGATACAGAAATGGGCAGAACAAGTCTCTGCCCTGTGGCTTAGGTGTGCAAATTGGTGGTTAGTGGAGAAATGGAGGAAGGACCAACCTGTGAGAAAACCTGCAGAGACTGCAACATGGTGATAGGTTACAAATAGGAGTGAAGACAATGTAAAGGGAACCCAGAGGAGGAATAATGAAGCTGCTGTTATTGAACACTTAGTGTGTGACAGACTCATTACCAGGTACTTTACCTGCATAGTTGTGATTAACCTTTTGAATCCCCATGTTACAAATGAGGAAACTGAGGAATAGGCAGATCTCCCCAGGACTACCCAGTGGGTAACTGTTGGAGCCGTGTGCAACCCCAGGCAATGTAAGTCTCAGCCCAAGCTGATAAGCTCCACCCTGTGCTACTCGTTGTTTCTCTCTGGCCATGCCTGGGAAGGTGGCCTTGGAACCTTGGAGATGGGTGGGATTCCAGCTGACTGCATGTGCTTTCAGGTCAGGGTTTCTAGGCTGGGAGAGAAACAGTGCTTTTTACTGAATGACTAAGGACTTCAGAGGCTTAGGTGCCAAAAGCACTTTCTTTTATTGAACCTGTGCCTCAAACATGAAAACTCCAGGTGACAGGGAGGAACTGAGGGGCCCAGACCTGAAACAAGATGGACAGGTCCGAGGCTTGTCCCACCTGTCGGTTGCTGATCTTCCGAGGAGGGCTTAGGCTGAGCCTCTTTTAGGAAGGCAGTGGTGGGGGCCCGGGAAGAGCCACAGGAGGTAGCCTGAGCCATGGGTGGTTTCTCCCTGTGTTCTCCCACCCCAGCTCTGGTACCACACCCTGAAAAAGGCTTGAGCTACTGCAGGCTGGCTCTCCCCCAGTGAGTGGGAAGTTCTCATGAGAAAAGGGATCCTGGCTGGACAATAGGCTTCCTGTCTGACTGCTGGGAAGATTTGTCTCATAGGAGAGGAAGGTTGCAAATGGCATGAGAAACCATCTCACTTCCCTCTCACTGCAGCCTGTTTTAGACTTCACTATTTGCAGGGGTCAGGAAGCCAGAAGGCTGGGCAGAGCCATGGACCAGAGCAGCTCCAGGTATCTCTTAAGTAATGGGACTCCTGCCTGTTTTCCGGCTCTCACCACAAATCCACAGCAGGAATCTGTCCCGATGCAGGAGTTTCTGCATGGACAGGATGATCTCTAGCCCCTAACACCTTGTGCAGTATCCAAAACCACAGTGGTTGCGGGACTTTTGTGAAGGAACCTTGGGGAGGTAGTGAGGCCCGCCAACTTGAGACACATTTGTAAATGTCAGAAGAGATCTCAGAGGTGATCTGGTTCAGGGCCTTCGTGGATTGAAACTGAGGCCCAGAGTCTATGGGCAGTACCTAGATTGTCCTTGTCACTGGACTGTGCTGTCTGACTCCTTGACAGATTATGGGTGTGGCAGAAGCCTGGCTCTGAGACCCTCTGATACTGCCCAGTGCTGTGGAGTGGGAATACAGCCTTCTGGGGTTCAAATCCTAACTGTGCCACCCACCTGCTGGGTGAAATTGAGCAAGTATCTCAACCCCTGGCTCAATTTGCTTATCTGTGTAATGCAGTGTTATGTTTCTAGAGGGTTTTTTGTGAGGCTTAAATGAGTTGCACATGTAAAGTGCTCAGATAGTGCCTGGCCTATAGTCAGTGAACGCGAGCTGTTATTATTAGGAGGCTTCAGAAGAAACCTTTTGACCGTATCAGATGTGATCACTTGTTTTTTCTTCTTTGTATTTGTCTGGAATGCTCCAATTCCAACTTGCCTGGGAGGCTTTCTTTAGGGGAATCACCTTCCCTTAGAAAAAGACTGTTCAAACTAGGGTATAACTTTCTTTTTTATGCTGTATACAGTAGCTGGATGTCTCCAAAGCTGCAGGCTGAGCACATCAAAGGGGGAAATGAGCCACAGAACAGAACCTGGCAGGTTTCCTGATGCCCTGCACCCCTCAGCAGGCCCTGCTTAACTTAGTGGCCAGGCTTGCAGCTTAGAAGCCAGAGTTCCTGGTGAATCCAGCCCTGCCAATTACAAATGTGTGGCTTGAGGCAGATCACTCAACTCAGTTAAGCCTTATTGTCCTTATCTGTAAAGCAGAGAAAATATAGTACCTGCTTCATGTAGAGAGAGAACTCAGAAGAGTACTTGGCATAGGTAATAAACTATCTGTTCGCAAGAATTACTGTTTTCCTTATCTTATGTCCCATACAAACAAAAGTATACATTTAAACACCTTTGTTCTCTGTATTGACCTTGCTTTTTCTCTGGATCTCTTTGCTTCTACAAACCATTGAAGATTAGAAGTAGAAATATAACCTTTATATATAAGAAAGGGTTTTGAGAATAAGCACATAAACAGTGCTTTTCTAAACTTTAAGAGACCCTCCAGGAGGCTGAGGCAGGAGAATGGTGTGAACCCGGGAGGCAGAGCTTACAGTGAGCCAAGATTGTGCCACTGCACTCCAGCCTGGGTGACAGAGTGAGACTCCGTCTCAAAAAAAAAAAAAAAAAAAAAAAAAGAGACCCTCAGTGCTAAATGCCTCCTCCTTTCCACATCTTCAGCCTCACATTTCATGCCCTGTGGTGTGGTTCTGAACCTTTTCCACTGTTTTCAGATCCCCAGACCTATCCTCTTGACTGTTGGCCAAGGACTCCTTCACTGAGACTCTGCTGTCCACTACGATAGCCACTACTAGGCAGCCGCATGTGGTGACTGAGAACTTGAAATGTGTTTAGTCTGAGTTGAGATGTGCTATAAGTGTAACCGGAAAGGGGTCCAGATTCAGACCCCAAGAGAGGGTCCTTGGATCTCCCACAAGAAAGAATTCAGGGCGAGTCCACAGAGTAAAGTGAAAGCAAGTTTATGAAGAAAGTAAAGGAATGAAAGAATGGCTACTGTACAGACAGAGCAGTGTGGCATGGACTGCTCGACTGAGTATATTTGTGGTTATTTCTTGATTATATGCTAAACAAGGGGTGGATTATGCGTTAGTTTTCCAGGAAAGGGGTGGGAATTCCTGGAACCGAGGGTTCCTCCCCTTTTCAGACCGTATAGGATAACTTCCTGTGTTGCCATGGCATTTGTAAACTGTCATGGCTATGGTGGGGGAGTGTCTTTTAGCATGCTACTGCATTATAATTAGCATATAATGAGCAGTGAGGACACCGGAGGTCACTTTCATCACCATCTTGGTTTTGATGGATTTTGGTCAACTTCTCTGCCCAACCTGTTTTATCGGTGTGGTCTTTGTGACCTGTATCTTGTGTCTCATCCTGTGATTTAGAATGCCTAACCTCTTGGGAATGCAGCCCAGTGGGTCTCAGCCTCATTTTACCCAGCCCCTATTCAAGATGGAGTCGCTTTCATTCAGATGCCTCTTATATAAGTGTACAGACTACTATGAGAAAAAGAATATAAAGTATCTCATTAGTGAATTTTTATTTATTTATTTATTTTTTTTTGAGACGGAGTCTCGCTCTGCCGCCCAGGCTGGAGTGCAGTGGCCGGATCTCAGCTCACTGCAAGCTCCACCTCCCGGGTTCCCGCCATTCTCCTGCCTCAGCCTCCCCAGCAGCTGGGACTACAGGCGCCCGCCACCTCGCCCGGCTAGTTTTTTGTATTTTTTTAGTAGAGACGGGGTTTCACCATGTTAGCCAGGATGGTCTCGATCTCCCGACCTCGTGATCCGCCCGTCTCGGCCTCCCAAAGTGCTGGGATTACAGGCTTGAGCCACCGCGCCCGGCCTCATTAGTGAATTTTTATGTTGACTACATGTTGAGATGTAATCAGTCATGTATTTTTTCATATGTTGGGTTAAATAAAATATTAAGATTAATTTCACCTGTTTCCATTTATGTGCCTAATTGGCTACTAGAACATTTTAAATTACATCTGTAGCCATGTTATATTTCTTTTGAACAGCTTTGTGCTAGGTTTATGATTTCCTTCCATTCCTTCCTCCTCAGTTTCTACTTTTTCTTATTTGCCTCAGGCTCTTAACCTTCCTGGGTGCAGATGAATGATCATCTGGCCAGAAAGACACCCCAGGCTATTAGAAAAGCTCATATTTGAGCATCTTGTGTCACATTTAACACTTACATTTCATTGGTTTAGGGTAGAGTTGGCTGTGACCATGTCTGTCTTCTCTAGGTCGTAGGCTTTTGGCGGGGCATGGTTATGTTACCAGAAAGAGGTCCAGATCCAGACCCCAAGAGAGGATTCTTGGATCTCACACAAGAAATGATTTAGGGAAGTCCATAGAGTAAAGTGAAAACAAGTTGATTAGGAAAGTAAAGGGGCTGGGTGCAGTGGCTCACGCCTGTAATCTCAATACTTTGGGAGGCCGAGGCAGGCAGATCACTTGAGGTCAGGAGTTCGAGACCAGCCTGGTCAACATGGTGAAACCCTGTCTCTACCGAAAATACAAAAGTTAACCGGGTGTGGTGGCACATGCCTGTAGTTCCAACTACTCAGGAGGCCGAAGCAGGAGAATTGCTTGAACCCATGAGGCGGTGAGCCCAGATCTTGCAGTGAGCCCAGATCGGCACTGCACTCCAGCCTGGGCAACAGGGCCAGACTCATCACAGACAAACAAAAAATGCACTCTAGATAATTTAAATGTAACCTTCCCCAACTCAACCCCAATCCCTTTGAGGCTGCACGCATGTCACACTGATCTTTATATTCCCTACTTTCCACACCTTGTTTCGTAGGAGCTCAAGTATTTGTTCTGTTTGTTAAATTGAATGCTTTGACCCCATTTTGTTCTGTTTGTTAAATTGAGTGCTTTGACCTTGGGGGCCTTTCTTGGAGGTTATTTTGCTTTGCTTGTTTTGGAATGTTGTAAAAATTTGTTTTGTTTTAATTTGCCTCCTCCTTCTGAAAGGCTGGCCTGCAAAACCAACAAAAGCAGGGAACCTTTAAAAGGGCTGGTGAGGGTCCTCAGCACTTAGTTTCTGCTGAGGGTGTCAGGCTGAGGCAATGGAGGTGATGGAAGTATCAACTAGATCATTTTGCGTCTCATCTGAATTGTTACCAGGGTGGACTTTGACTGAATGCCTACCGTGTGCACTCCCTGTGCTCACTGAAAGCCTAAGTGGCTGTGGGACAGAATGGAAAGCAGAGGAAGCTAAAGATAATTCATTGATTTTTTTTTCCCCCCTGTAAAATTGTCTGGCTTTCTCCTTTTCTTTTTAAAATTATGTGACACTGCCACATCAGTTGAGTTCATTGCCTTCCCAGAGTTAAGTATGGAGCTTCCTTCTGCGGACCTGGAATTGTCAGAGAATGATCCTGGTGCACAGATCAAGACAGTTTCTTGCCTAGACTGTGGCTTCTGGAAGCCTTTGGGCAATTTCTTTGCCATGTGAGTTTTGCTTTTTTTTTAGTGTTCTTCCCAGGCATCACTGAGAGGGTCCTCTTCAACACCTGCCGTTGGCCAGGACTCTGCTCTTGGTCAAGAGGATCGTATTTTTTCACGTGTTCTTTTTCTTTTCTTTTCTTCTCTTTTTTCTTTTCTTTCTTTCTTTTTTCTTTTCTTTTCTTTTCTTTCTTTTTTTTTTTTTTTTTTTTTTTAAACAGAGTCTCACTCTATCGCCTAGGCTGGAGTGCAGTGGTATAATCTCGGCTCACTGCAACCTCTGCCTCATGGGTTCAAGCAATTCTTGTGCCTCAGTCTCCTGAGTAGCTGAGTCTAGAGGTGTGCATCACCACACCTGGCTAATTTTTGTATTTTTAGTAGAGATGGGGATTCACCATATTGACCAGGCTGGTCTCGAACTCCTGACTTCAAGTGATCTGCCCACCTTGACCTCCCAAAGCGCTGGGATTGTAGTTGTGAACCACTGTACCCGGCCTTTTCACATGTTAGTGTCTTAAAATGACTTGCCCTTTTTTTGGGGGGACCCTTTCTTCTTAGGTCTCCTTATTTCTTCTTTGAACCTGGAGCAGCATCTTATGACATACTTCAACTTATTTCTTTTCTATGACCTTCATAGATGGGCATAAAAGAATTTTTGTACTCAGTTTATTTTGCCATACTGAAGTGGTGTTGTCTGAACCTGAGGTTCATTGCCCCACAGCCATGGAAAATTAGGATGCAGACACACCAGAGTGAGGTTAAGAGTGGAAGTTTTAGGCCGGGCGCGGTGGCTCAAGCCTGTAATCCCAGCACTTTGGGAGGCCGAGATGGGCGGATCACGAGGTCAGGAGATCGAGACCATCCTGGCTAACACGGTGAAACCCCGTCTCTACTAAGAAATACAAAAAATAGCCGGGTGAGGTGGCAGCGCCTGTAGTCCCAGCTACTCAGGAGGCTGAGGCCGGAGAATGGCGTGAACCCGGGAGGCGGAGCTTGCAGTGAGCTGAGATCCGGCCACTGCACTCCAGCCTGGGCTACAGAGCGAGACTCCGTCTCAAAAAAAAAAAAAAAAGTGGAAGTTTTATAAGCAAAAGAAAGAGAAGAGCTCTCTGCATAGAGAGGGATCCCAGAGAAAATGGATTGCCACTTCTGCAGTAAAATGAAGAAGGTTTTATAGATGAACTTGAGGAGACCATTTACATAGGGGAAGAAAGATTGGTTGGACCAGGTGTGCCATTTGCATAGTTGTAGAATAGCTGGCTGTCCCACCCTAATCTTTTGTTATGCAGATAAGTTCTCTACCTGGTGGGCACCATGTTGCCTGGTCCTTACTGTACACGTGGTGACAAAGAAAAGGGAAGATGGAGCTTCCACGTTGAACATACCTGGCTTCCAGGTAGCCCTTTTCTATTGGCACAGCTGCTGGCATTCACCTGTGCAAGCTTCCAGCTTGCTTATCTATGCAGCTCGATTTTTCAGGCTGCTCTTTGTTAGAAAAGAAATGATTTTGAGGCTGCTTTTCCTTAAAAGGGAAACCTTGCTGAGGACTCTTTTGCCCTCGCTATCTGCCTAAATAATTTCTTTCTAGCTCCTGTATCAATACTAGGATTGCTATAATGTTGACATAATCTAAGGGGTCTCTCTTACCTCTAGTACATCAAATTATAAATTTGCTTTTCTTATAATGCTACCCTTCTCAAGAACCTTCAGTGGCTTCCCCTTTTCTTTGACTATAATTATAAATATCTCCTTTTGCAAGGAAGGTCCTCTACAAGATGATTTCATCACTCTTCATGTTATTTTTTTGGACTTTTAAAAAATTATTCAACCCAGCCAAACTGGGCTACTTGCTGTTCTCTGAACTTAACCTACATTTTCCCACTTCAGTGCATTTACTTCAAACTATCAGCTCCCTTCCTGATGAAGTGAAGCCCCATCTGAAATGCTCCTTCCTCGGAAATTCTTTTCTAGGCTCCCCTATTCCTGCTTTGAACTTCGTCTCTTGTGGCACAAATCACATTATTTGACATGTGTTAGAATAAATTTGTATATAGAGTATCTTTGGAAGAATGTGGTAGAAACTGGTGCAGTGCCTTTGAAGAGAGGAACCAAGTGACCAGGGGACAGGAGAAAGGCTTGCTTTTCACTGTGTACTCTTTGAATTTTATACCGTGTATGTTTCCCATGAGTCTGTTTTCTTTGTTTTGTTTTGGTTTTTGGTTTTTGTTTTTTGTTTTGTTTTGTTTTTTTGTATAAGTATTTTAAATAACAAAAACCTGATCCCTAAAACATTACAAGAAAATACTGGAGAGTATGTTTATAACCTCAGAGTAGAGAAAATGTCCTGAAACCAGAAACCATAAAGAGAATGATTTTTTAAATATATGTGTGCACTTAATGGTCATATCCCTATTTGGCAAGAAGGACCTGAGGTGCTTATATTTTTATCCTTTTTCAGAGCATAGCACAGTGACCCCCTACTCAGAATCAGTAAGTATTAGTTGAATTGAAATGAAACTGAATTGCAAGTCACTTCTTTGCAGGCCTCACTTTTTTTTTTTTTTTTTTTTTTTTTTTGACTTATCATGAGTGCTAGGTGACCTCCAGGGTCCCACTCAAAGATTCTGTGGAGATGTGCACTTTATGGAAAGAGATACCCAGCGAAGCAGGAGTGGCTTTAGAATCAGCAGCTCTTCCCCTGAGACTATCCTTCCCAGCACATTGGACTTGTGCGTGGGTCCTGCCTGCTTTCAGGAGCTGCCCTGGGGTGCTCAGCATTAATTATGCCGAGGAAATGAACCAATTAGACACAGTCCAGGGAGAGCCAGGGAGTAAGTCAGGGAGATCTGTGGCAGGCCTGCTGCCCTGAACAAAAGAGGGAAAGCGTAAAGGCTAAAGCAGTTTGCGGAGGTTTCTTTGGAAATCTAGCTGGCCAGTGCTCTGAACTACTTAGCCAAAGTTAAAGAGCACCAGAAGGAGTGTTTGTGTTTGTCTTCCTCCTGTTCAAGACCCTGGTGGTGGAGTAGAATAGGGACAAGTTGGGTTCTTAGAGGGGACTCGGGGGAGCTTACTGGGGCTCATCTCCTAGTTTCAGAGAAGCTGCCAGACTTCTCTGGATCCCTGTGGCACCTACCCAGCTTTGTTTTGTTAATAGCATTTTTTTTAGTGGCATCACCTAAAAAAAGAAAAGAAAAAGTGTCTTTTCTCCCCATCTCAAGTGATAAGCAAGTTGAGGGTAGGGAGCCATCATCTCTTTTTCATTTGGTGTCCGCTCCCCAACCTGGCTGGCAATCAGCTTGCTTAACAGCCATTTGTAGATTGGAAAGAAGTGGCATGGGTGAGAGAGGCTGTGAGCGCACAGCCGCAGGGTGGTGTGGTCTGCCCATCTTATGGATGAGAAACTGCCTTATCTTGGACAGTCAGGCACTGCGGTGTGACTCCCAGTCACTCCAGGCCTGTTAGAGGAAATGAGAAAAAGAAAACGACCGTTCTTATTCTCATACAGATGTCCTTGTGATATTCAGGATGGGGGCAGGGTATTCGTCAGCAAAATTGAATTTCGTTTAGAAAACTTTTGGTCTTTAGTGCATTCATGGTTGCCTGGCCATTCTACCTCGCCCAACATTCCAAACAGTGATTCTTTAGTGCCCCCACTTTTACTGTTTTGGCTGGTAATGCCCAGCAGTCCACCACCTGGGGACTTCAGTTTTGCAGTGTGTGTCCAGAGTGGAATCAGAGGCTGTCCTTTTCCTCCTCAGGGTCACTCAGACCTTCCAGATCCTCTGACTTACCATTCCTGCAACTTGTCAGCGTTCCCACCACACCTGGGCACTGCCTGCCATCTCCCTAACCAGTTTCAAGAGGGCAAAGGGGAGGTAACCTTGACACCCATACCCCTTAAAGGCCGTGCCCCTCATGGGGTAGAAGCAGTGTCTGCTAGTGGAAAGAGCAGAAGTTTAGGATCAAAAGATTTGAATGTGACCCCAAGCCTGATATTTACCCTGCTATAAGCTTGGCTAAAAGTCACTTAACTTTTGTGGCCCTCAGTGTCTTCATCTTCAAAGGAGAGTAATGATAGCTGTCTCACAGAGTTGTCAGGACAAATAAGATAGGAGGTGAAGGTGCTTTTGAAACTAGGCAGTCCTGTATATCAGTGAAAAATGTGGGATTTATTACGGGATAAAGACAGGTGGTGCCATTGACTACTATAGTCAGAGAATGGAAGATGCACAGGGGGTTTGGGAAGCCTCCCAGGGAATCCATCAGAAATCCCCTCTCAGGCCAAGAGTGCATGTTTTTATTATATAATGGAGTCTTTTCTGACATTGATAGTGGAAACAAGGCCAACATTTTACCTCCTTTCACTCTGATTTATTGTGTGTGTTACAAGCTTTATTACATAATACAGGCTTTATTAAAACATATTATGTCTAGATCTCTATAGGTTCAAGACTTTATAGAGTCGGCTGTTAATTTATGGATGGAATTCTCTTAAGGCATGGTGGGGAGGGAGGGGAAATGTTGCAAGCAGCCACACTTCCCCTGTTGCCAGTGTACTTCCCCTCTTGTCAGTGGCAGCCTGAGTTTCCAGGGTTTGGTTAACAACTCCTCCAAGGAAAGGGTTCTTTGCTCCTCTTGTGTTTCCTGTGGAGGCCTTCAGAGCTGTGTCACTGAGAGCAGACTCCTACTGTATACCTCACCACTGTACCCCTGCGCTCTCCCTGTCTTTGCAGTGTGCCCCCTACCACCGGAGCCAGAGAATGGTGGCTACATCTGCCACCCCCGGCCCTGCAGAGACCCCCTGACAGCGGGCAGTGTCATCGAATACCTGTGTGCTGAAGGCTACATGTTGAAGGGCGATTACAAATACCTGACGTGTAAGAATGGCGAGTGGAAACCAGCCATGGAGATTAGCTGCCGTCTCAACGAGGGTCAGTCTGGCAGTTGGAAAAGGGATGCTGCTGGGGTTCTGCTTTCTGTTAACTCACAGGACACAATGCATGCTTCCTCCAGAGCACCCTTTGCTGTGGTGCAGCCCAGCCCCGTTTGATGCTCTGCAGCCTCCCTTTCTTGGGTCTTCATGTCTTTATGGAAGATACTTGAGGTTGCTGGTGCATGTCCTATTGCATTTCATTGAGCCATCTGCCGTGCTCCGTAAAGCCCCTTTGATGTTCCAGATCTCGTTCGCCTGACCAAGTGCTGGTGATCCTTGGCCATGTTCTGCTCTCACAGTGAGCACAATGCTAATACCTTCTCTAGTGTCTCTTCGATTTCATTTTTCCTTGAATGGAGCTACAGACCAGCTGGACAAAAGACTTCCCACCCTTCCTGCTTCCTCCTGTCTTGCATGACAGGAAAAGCCAACTGCAGGAAAGTGTGCCACATGCCCATCTTTGTGCTTCCCACTCAGGCTTCAAGACCAGAGCATGTTTAACCCACGACACCCCACACAAGTGGGTGGGAACCAACCTGAGAGTTACAATTAAAGCTGTGGATCTTAAGACAAGGTTTTATTACAGCCCAGTTTCTGTAAACTAATCCTGCCACTTGGGGAGAACATAGGTAGAATTTAAGATGGTGGAAGGATGTGCCCAGTTAAATGGTCCATGTTTACAAACTTGCTTTTGAGGATGGGATCAAAGTGGTTTATAAAGGTAAAATCTCTAGTGTTAAGTGAGTTTATGTATCAGATGGACCTCAAAGATTGGAAGTGAAGGGAATTTTTATTCAGGAAACAGGATAGGGAAATGGTCCTTTTCCAGGAGAACTGTGTATATATAGGTCATTGTAAGCTGTTATTCCTGAAATGACCCTGTCCATAGGATGTCTATATTGCCTCATTCAGGAGGCATTTGACAAGATCAGCTGTGGGGCCCGTCAGCTGTTTTGTGTATTTGGGTACAAAACCCTTCTGATGATGGCTTGTTTTTATAGATAAAGACACCCACACATCACTTGGGGTCCCCACGCTGTCTATAGTGGCTTCTACTGCCAGCTCCGTGGCGCTCATTCTCCTCCTCGTGGTGCTGTTTGTGCTGCTGCAGCCAAAGCTGAAGTCTTTCCATCATAGCAGGTGAGCCCAGTGGCAGAGCTGCTGTGGGACAGGCAGGTGCAAGCATCACTGTGGGGGCCAGTCTTTGGTGGAGGGTTGCTGGTGGCCTGCCACTCTGTGGGTCTGTGTGTGTCCAGGGAGTGGGGAGGACCCTGCCACGTGTTAAACTCCTAGATGTGCCTAGCGTTGTGCTTATTGCTTTGCATACATTATCTTAATCCTCATAGGAACATTGCAGATGAGGAAATTGAGGCTCAGAGAGGTTAAGTTATTCACTCAGGGTTATACCTCTAGATGACAGCAGAGCTCAGAACTGAAGCTGGGCGCAGTGGCTCACGCCTGTAATCCCAGCACTTAGGGGAGGCCAGGGTGGGCGGATCACCTGAGGTCAGGAGTTCGAGACCAGCTTGACCACCATGGCGAAACCTTGTCTGTACTAAAAATACAAAACAATTAGCTGGGTGTGGTGGCACGCACCTGTAGTCCCAGCTACTCAGGAGGCTGAGGCAGGAGAATCAATTGAACCCATGAGGCAGAGTTTGCAGTGAGCCGAGATCGCACCACTGCGCTCCAGCCTGGGAGACAGAGTAAGACTCTGTCCCATAAAAACTGAAATCTGTTCAATTCCAAAGCCATGTCATTTTGCCTACACCAGTGGTTCTCAAAGCGTGGTTCCAGCAGCATCAGGATCATGGAACTTGTTAGGATCAACCAAATGAGAAGTTCTAGGGGTGAGGCCCAGTGATATTGTTTAACAAGCTGTCCAGGTGATTTTGATGCACACTTAAGTTTGTGAGCCACTATCCTGTACTCTTGGTTCCCAGTCCTGGCTGCAATATAGAGGCACCTGGGGGAGTTTAAAAACAAGTATCAACACTTGGGCCTCCATTCCCATTCTGATTTATTTGGTTTGGAATGGAACCCTGGCATTCACTTTTTATAAAAAACTTCTCAGTTTTTCTGTGCGGCTAGGATTGAGAAGCACTGCACCACACTGAGGAGAAACAGAGGAAGTGGATTTTCTTGCCTGCCTTTATCAGTTTCCTTTTCCAGTCTAGTGCTTTAGCCACAAGTTGTCTAGGGGCGGGAGCATGAAGGGTGGGGCTGATGGTGCTGGCCCTGCGTGGATTCCCAATGATGGACTTTTCTTCCAGGCCATTGTGGCTTCTGCAGTTGCTTGGCCCTTCCTGGCAGTTCCTCATTCCCTCTTGAGGAGTAACATTTTTTATGTATCTTCACAGTCCTTCATCAGTCACTGTTATAACTCACAAACATAAAAGGCCAAACTAAACTGCAGTCAGTAAAATGTTCCAAGTTTGGATTTACAGACAAGGACCAGGCTGGATTTAATCTCTGTGTACTATGTGTGATTTTCTTTCTTTTGCTTTGTTTTTGGGAAGAGGCTAGCAGTTATTTTTAAAGGCTATTAATTAATAGGATGAAGAGAATTTGAAGGGGATTGTTTACTTGAAATAATCAGCTATTTCCACCTAAAGTCAAACTGATTAGTTCTGCATCTCATCTAAATTAGGGAGTTTTCCCCCCACTATAGTTAACTTGTAAGTTTGTTAAAAGTAACTGGCTAGTTTTGCTTGATTTGAGGGAAGATTTGGTTTTCATTGTAGACCCCATTTAAATTTTGTGCTGTGTACATATATTACTTTTTAAGCCAAATACTATTTTGAGTAATAAAAATCAAGCACATACCCATGTATACACTGCTTTCTTTTTTGTCTTTTTCTGAGACAGGGTCTCACTAATGTTGCCCAGGCTGGAGTGCAGTGGCGTGATCACGGCCTACTGCAGCCTCAACTTCCCTGGGCTCAGGTGGCCCTCCCACCTCAGCCTCCCTAGTAGCCGTGACCACAGGCATGTGCCACCATACCCAGCTAATTTTTTTGTATTTTTTGTAGATACGGGTTTCATCATGTTGCCAGGCTGGTCTTGAATCCTGGTCTCAAGCAGTCTGCCCACCTCAGCTTCCTAAAGTGCTCCCATCAAATTTTCCCTTCCTTCCAAAACTCTCTGCCACTTCTCTCCTCTCAGAGTGTAGGTAGCACAGATTTTACTTCCAAGAGCAGGTGAGGAAATTGAGAACTACTAACAGCAATCTAGCAACAATGATATGGTCCGGCAGCAGAGCATCTTTATTTCTTGAAGTGATGAGCTGAAAGGACACAGCATCACCTAGGATTGGCCTGAATCCAGTCCTGAGGAAACTATTAGACAAGTCCAGATTGTGGGACATTCTTTGAGACAGCTGGCCTGGACTCTTAAAAACAAAAAAGTCAATGTAATGAAAGAAAAACTGGTGGACTGTTTAACAGTTTAAATGAGATGAAAGAGACAGGACAATTAAATGCAATACATGATACTTAATTGGGTCCTGGATGAAAACAAAGAAGACTGCAGCTGAAGTAGAAATATTTTTGGATAGTTAGGAAAATGTGTATTATTGTATTACACCAAGGTTGAATTTCTGGGATCTGATAATGTAGTTATATCAGAAAGGATACTTTTAGGAAGTATATGTTAAGTAACGTCTTCACCTTACTTTTAAGGTTCAGGGAGAAAAAGGCATATTTATGTGTATAACAAAAGTGATCCCCAAAAAAGGTATCTGCATGACACGTATGATGTTGAATAAAAGAAGCCAGAAACAGATATATACTCTCACAAATTTACTTTGTTATCCCATTCAAGTAAAGATTAAAAATATGCAAAACTGTCTGGGTGCCATGGCTCGTGCCTGTAATCCTTTGGGAGGAGGAGGTGGGAGGATTGCCTGAGCCCAGGAGTTCAAGACCAGCCTGGGCAACATGGAGAAACTCCGTCTCTACAAAAAATTGGCCAGGCATGGTGGTGCATGCCTTAGTCCCAGCTACTTGGGAGGCTGAGGTGGGAGGATCACCTGAGCCCAGGATATTAAGACTGCAGTGGGTTGTGATCACGCCACTGCACTCCAGCCTAGGCAACAGTAAGACCCTTTCTCAAAAGCAAAACAATTTTTTTTATTTAAAAAAATATGCAAAACTAAACCATAGTGTTGAAGGATTCATGTTTAGGTAGTAGAACTGTTAAAATAAAAAGCAAAGAAATGATTTTCATGAAAGTCTGGATAGTGGTTACTTTTTGAGGCAATGGGAGTGATTTTGGGACAGGTGTAAAGGGTCTAGGGTCTGGGCAGTGTCCTTTTTCTTGACCTATGTAGGAGTTTTATACCAGTGTTACTTTTGGAGTAAATCAGCTAGCTGTACATAGATTTTTCATGTGTTCTCTTTTCTGTATTTGTGTTCTAATTTTTTAAAAAGTTTACAAAGTTAAAAAAAAAATCAAGCAGTATGGCTGAGTCAGAACAAAATTATTGTGATTTCTAGTCCAGTATCCCACTTTAAGGCCATAGTGCTTCCCTATTTTTTTAACGGCTTTATTGAGATATATTCCACATACCATACAATATACCTATTTAATGTGTACAGTGAAGTGGTTTTTAGTATATTCACAGATATATGCCACCGTCATTCTCTCACTTTCTTATCTTAGCCATGCTCAATGAATGCTTTTATTTCTGGGTCTCTAGGCTCCTAGTTTTTCCACAGGGCAAAAGGGCCAGGTGCCTGTGTACCCAGAGGTTAAGAACACAGTTTTTGGAGGCTGATGGAACTGGATTCAAATCCTGGCTCCATCCTTTACCAGCTGTGTGATCGTGGGCAAGTTAATTAACTTCTCTGAGCCTCATTTGCATTATTGGCGAATCCCTACCTGAAAGGGCTGAGGTGAGAATCCAGCATGATAAGATGTTTAAAATTCTTAGTGCTTTGCCTGTTACATAGTAAGTGCTCGAAACTGGTGGCTGCTGCTATTGTTATTATTATTGTACTTGTTTATCTGTGTGTTTATTCTAATTCATCCTTTGTCTTTTCCTCCTCCACTCCAGGCGTGACCAGGGAGTATCTGGGGACCAGGTCTCCATCATGGTGGATGGAGTCCAGGTTGCACTACCATCATATGAGGAGGCTGTATATGGCAGTTCTGGTCACTGTGTGCCACCCGCTGACCCCAGAGTACAGATTGTGCTGTCAGAAGGGTCTGGGCCCAGTGGGAGGAGTGTGTCAAGGGAGCAACAGCCGCCGGACCAGGGGGCCTGCTCCTCTGCAGGTGGAGAGGATGAGGCCCCAGGCCAGTCTGGACTATGTGAAGTCTGGGGCTCTCGGGGCTCAGAGACTGTGATGGTGCATCAGGCAACCACCTCTTCCTGGGTGGCCGGCTCAGGGAACCGCCAACTGGCACACAAAGAAGCTGCAGATTCAGAGAACAGTGACATACAAAGCCTTTTATCCCTCACGTCAGAGGAGTACACAGATGGTGAGTGGTCTGAGCTGAACATGAATTGTTAGCTGCTTAGGGTCCTTGCTGGGAGTGAGGAAGGACTGTGAGCCTCTCTAATAATTGGTATATTTTTAGCAAAAAAAGATAGTACCTGGGATATTTGCCTACATAATAGAATTTCACCCTCAGAGTACTGAGTAGGGCTTTGGGCTCTCTATAGTGAGACTTTTCACTGTTGCCCGTGAATTCTGATCATTTGGAGTCTCTAAGGCCATTCATGGTCACAGAGCCTTGCTAAATCAAAAGATAGACAGCTTGTTGGAGTTGCGGATGGGGTCTGTCCTCTTGTTATAAATGTTATGTTCCTGAAAGGTCGGGAGTGACAAGGAGGCATAGGTTATTTTACGGAAAAATGAGAGCCTATCCAAAGCAGACAGCTGCTGCTTTCTGAACAGGAGTGTTCCGGGTACTATGCTAGTTCGTTTGCTTGCACTATCTCAGTTAAACATCACAATGATCCTAAGACATAGGTGTTTATTGACATCCCCATTTTACAGCTGAGGAAACTGTGGCTCAAAGAAGGTAAGTCACTTGGCCCACTTGGTAAATGGCTGAGCTGGGATTTGAAGCCAGATGCTGCCTTCCAGCTGGCTCTAGCACCCTTGTGGCAAACAATCATAGAATGAAATTATTGCCTCCTGATGTTTCTGCCTTTGCCAGAGCCCAGTTTACCTTGGGCTTGAGTCTGTCACTTTGAAAGCTATCTTTAAGGTAAATCCCAGTGTGGTTCAGGATGAGACTAACCCTAGATGCCCCTTTCTACAGTGAAGACTTGTACACTCAGAAAGCTTCCCTAAAAGAGCCTTAGAGGAAACTTTATGCTTCCTGGGTATCCTGGGCATAGTAAATGTCTAAGGTTTAGAATATCTGAAAGCAAAGAAGTTGGAAATTATTGAAGGCAGATCATGTTTATGGAGCTTCCTGGTTATCAACAGCTTGCCTTCCTTTTTCTTGGTTGGCCATTAAAATAGTTGACCCAGGTTTGAATCTGGAAGCCAGTAACCCCACAGTCAGCCACATATATTGTGAGATGTGTCTAAGTGTATATCATAGCCCTTACCCTCCCAAGGAGCCAAGGTGGGGCCCTCCTCTTCCTCCTCTTCCATGCTACCTAGCTTTGTTTTTTGTATTTAACAAGCATTTTGAGAGGCCATCTTGTGCCTAACGCTGGATTAGGTTTCAGGGGTGATACAGAGAAAATATGAAATGTGCTATCTTCCTGCATGGAGTATCAGCCATTTGGGAAGATGGTGGGGCCTATACTCAAGAGATAATAGAACCAGGAATTGTAGCATCTATGTCAAAATGAGGGGTTCAGAAAACAAGACCCAGAAGTCAGTGAGTTCCTTGCAGGCCATGCCTGAGCTGTTTGGGACTGATAATATCCTAGGAAGTTGGGAGCTTGAGGCCCACAGCATATGAAGAATCTGAAACCAAAAGAGGGGAAATGATTTATCCAAAGTCACACAACTGGCAGATTGCTTTAGGAGGCAGTGGGACTTCACAGGGCTTTGTAGCCTCATAGGGTGGAATTAGGAGAGAAAGGGAAGGGACTAGACCAGCAGAGCTAAGGCAGAGAGCAGAGAGGAGGGTGGTTTGAATACCAGGCTGAACATTCAGTTTTGTTTCACATAGGCAGTGAGAAAGATAAGCTAGAAAGTCATAAAAAGGAAGTAGGGAGTTTTTGCCTACCTAGAAGTGTATGAGTGGGACATTTACTTTCTTTAAATTATGGGCTATGTGGGATAGCCCCTAATTTGCAGTGGGGTCGAGAGTGCTCTGGAGACCCACACGAGGTAACCACTGTGCTTTTCTTCTGGTCTTCCTGCAGATATTCCACTGTTGAAAGAAGCATGAGGGCAGCGGCTAGCCTTTCCTCTCTGCGAGGTTCTCTCAGCCCTTCCTCCCTCTCCCTGTGGGATTGAGCACCCTGTACTCTCCAGCCACCTTACCTGGATACCTGAGCTGCCACCTGTGTACCTGTGTATCTCTGAGGGCCCTATAGGCCCACCTTGCTGGAAACTCAAGGAAGATTCTCACCATCTGCCTGTTGGACAGCTAGAGGAATTGGCTCTTTGCCTGGCCCAGCCTTCCCGTCTGTTGGAGACATATTTGAATGTGCTGGATCGAACCCTCCCTTTTCCTAAGCCTCTGGGTCCCCTCCAGCCAGCTCTTTGGCAGCAGCCCCCACCAGCTCCTGTGGGCCTGAGTGCTGCTGTGTTTACTTGTGCCTTTCCCCCACCCTGTCCAGTTTCCCTGTCATGCAGGCTTGTTGCTGTCCACAAGCCTTAGTGGCTGCACTGCTGCCCCCTGCCACATAGGGGGCCAGGCCTGGGTCTATCCTGTTTCCTTTGAGGGCTGCCCCTGCTGCCCTTTGCAGGAGCAGATCCAGGTGTGAGAGCTCTTGAGTCAGGAGTGGCAGAAGTGGCTCTAACTGGGGTGAGAGTGTAGTCCCTGGGCTTGCCCTGGGTTGACCCTGGTGGCACATTTCCTTGGCCGAGGATGGAAGATTTGGAAAATCATGCCCAAGCTGGCCCAGGACCCAGCCATCTGGCCCAAAGGCGCAAGCTCCTGGCCTTGTTGAGTTGAGTGTTTCCAAGAAGCATCCAGAAGATCCCAAGGGAGAGAAGGAAAATGGCTGATAATGATTGTCTTCCTAATATGCAAGTTCTCACTTCCTACTTCCAGCGTCGGCCTTCCTGGCCTTGTCTTTTTTCTGTTTCCCTGGAGTATAAGGGGAAGTTGCATGCTGCCTCCTGGGTTTTATCCCAGATAGCTCTGGCTTTCTTGCTACCCACAGGGGCCTGGGGCAGGAAGGAGAGTTGCTGAGATGCCATGGAGTGCCCATCTGGTCACTGGCAATCTAGCCAGGTTGCCCCTTTCTGGGTTTGTGGTGACGGAGGGGAGGCCGAGGGGCGCAGACTGAGTCCCCGGGTGGCTGCAGGCAGCTCTAGCCCAGTCCTGAGGATCCTCCTCACCATGGTCACGTGCCTTAGTAACTGTGCCCAGGAAGTGGCCTGCTGCTTGCTGTGCTGCTGCTTTTCCTACTCCTGCCCTTCCCTGCCACCACTCGCATGTCACGGCTGACAAACGATTCCTTGTCTTCCCTGGCCCCCTGGGGGAAGGGCTGAGAAACAGTCCATGTGCACCCTGACCTTACTGGCCTGAGGTGGGCAGAGGGGTGTGGAGTAGCCTGGAGTACAGGGCCCTGGGGGAGGAGCCCGCTGATGAGGGGCACTCTCCCATAGCCATGTGTTGAATGCTAACTAGGCTGGGGTGGACGAACTCTGCCAGCTGCTATCATCTTCAGAAGATAGACGCAGGAGTAAGGAATGTTTGTTTCGCTTTTTTCTGAAATTTTCTGAAGCACTGTGGCTGGGAAACTTCGAAGCGGACCCTGTGCTGCATGTCTGCTCCTCCCCTGAGCCTCTCTGCTTGGGGGTGGTAAAAATAATAAAAATCCCAGTATATTTTTCAGTACCTTACCTAACAGGGTTGGCTCCAGGCGTGGGTGGCCTAGAAGATAAGGGGAGTGGTCTTCTCCCAGCCTGTTACCCTCTTGCCTCTTGCCTCCGCGCTTACACACGCACTTTACCACCCAGTCATTCCCTGGCCTCTTGCTGCCACTTGTAGTCTTCCTTCCTTCCTCTCAGGGTAAGGGCAGTGCCTGCTGTGCCTGTTGGCCACTCCCACACTTCCCCTCCCCCAGGAGCCCTCATCTGCTGTGCTGAGTCCAGGAAAGCATAGTTAGGTAGGGAGCTGGTTGGAGAAGGTGCTAGAACCAGAAGGCAGATGAGACTAGCATTGGCCCACCTGGAGAGGTGTCCCTAATGGCCCCAGTCGCCTTACCACACCCACAGCAGTGCCCTTGTCTTCCTCCAAAAAAGAAAGCAGGGACAAATGGGGGAGGGGTGGTAGTCCGAAGACTCACTACTGAGCCTTCAGCTTTTGTTTTTCACTGTTTCAAAACCTGAATTCTATTCTAGAATGGTTTTAAAATGGAAGATCTTGCCTTTTTCTATCTTGTTACTCTGGGGTTTTTCCCCACTAAGAGATTGCACTTTTTGTTTGGGGTTTATTCAGCTGCATAGATGACCAGCTTGATCCCTGGTGAAATGAAAAGCCTTCCTTCTCCTGAAACCTCTTTCCGCCCTGCCCTCCACTTAACAACACTGAGGAGGGCAAGCCCAGGCTTGCCCACCTGGTAGGAAAGGAAATCAGAACAATGGGAGCCTTGGCTCCTCCCCTCCTTCTTGTCACTGGCTTTGATGAGGCCCACTTCCCAGAGGCTCCTGGGCCTGTGAGTACAGGAGCTCATTCTCCCCTCGCTGCTGAAGTCTGTGACAGCTTCTTCCCCCAGTTATTTCTCTTTCTTCCAAAGCAATTTCTTCTTAACCATCAGCCATGTGCTGCTATTTCTAGGGCTTCTGGGCTTTGTCCCTTACTGAGGGATTAGGGACTCCACAGCTGCCTTGAGGTAGGGCCTGGCTGAGAGACAAGGGCAGCAGCAGGTGGCAGGCTGTTAGAAGAGAGGCTGCCTAAGGAGCCCGGAGCAGGTGGAAACAGGTGGTAGAAACCGGCCACAGCCCTGCTTTCCCAGGCTCACCTCTAGGGCATTCCAGCAGAAGGCTGATGCAGGAGAATGGCCAGCACCAAAGGACATTTAAAAGAGTTTTTGGGTTTGTTTTTGTTTGTTTTGTTTTGTTTTGTTTTGCACACTTGAGCTGACGGTTTAATATCCTGGTGACTTGCAGTCACATTCTAATGACTTTCAAGGGCCAGAATATGGTGAAAATCACTTAAAATATCCGTCCCTTCCATGCCTTCGTTTAGCAGGTGGGCTCTATCTTTTGCCATTTCTGTATTTTATGTGCTGTGTTCCCGTTTCACTGGGTATGAACTGTGAAATGGACTGAATCCTGGCCACTTTATGAGTTTGGTTTTATAAGGCATTTCAATGTACATTCTATAAATACAAGCACTCCATTTGCAAACAGATCTTAAGCTAATATTTTCTTTCCCATTCATCTTGCCCTCCTCCTCCTCCCGCCAGCTTTAAAGTTCAGTGGAGAAGCCAGATGGCAATTCAGACAAAGGTATACTCTTCCTGCTTCATGGGTGGTGGCACGGGATAGATAGCTCTTAGCCCTTTCCCTCCCAGTCCCAGCTGAGCACTCAAACCACTTGGTTCCCACATAACATTGTCGCCTCCATTTCTGAGGAACATCCTTGCATAGAGAATGAAATATGCTGCAAACATTTCTGCATCCTTACTCCTCACCCCCAAAGAAAAAAAAAAGGCCTAGCAGGGAAGCAGCATGCAGGCTTCACAGCTTAATGCCAAGGACAGCGAGTGAGGCTGGGAGCTTCTTTTAGGCCTGCTGGGTCTCTAGGCTCTTGGAATAGGGACAGTCATTATTGGTGCCCCAAGGTGGGACTTGGAGAATATTTTGCTTGGCATATGTTTGGTCTGAATGATATAGTTGCTGGTTCCCTAGAGAGGAAAAGGTGGCAGGCCCAGCTTTGCTGGGAAATGGCTCTTAATTTCCCATTGAAACCCTAGTAGAATTGTGAATGAAAACCCCAAAGTTGAGCCCCTCTGCCAAGCAGCAGAGGTAGCAGAAGGGGATGCAGGGGCAAAGCACTCAATTGCCAAGCAAGGAGGAGAGATGTACGTGGGTTGTGTGGCAGTCCCCACACTCTGCCCTGGCTTCTTCAGGTTATCGCACCACTATGGAATCCTTTGCAGAATGGTACTCATGTAATGGTTTAAAACAACACATTCATAATCGGCTCTGTGCAGGATGTCACTCAATCAGTTTGGGTTTGCTTTATTTTATTTTATATATATATATATTTTTTGGTATCCTGTACATTGCAGTGGGTGTGAAGATAGTATTTTAATATTTGTACAAAGTTTAATTTAATTTTAATTGTTCTATGTATATAACTGCATTTCTAAATAATTAAAAAAAAGTTCTTATGAAGGCAATTATGGGAAATGTAATCCTTCCTGAAAGCGTTTGCAGAAACCTTAGATTGAAAGAGGATATGTGGGCCGGAGGTCATGGAAGGATGAGGCACTAGCTCTGTAGGGAGGGTGCCTGGCAAGAGGTGGAGGAGCCGGGATGGAGAGCACTTTGTGAGGCCAAGGTGGTTGGATCACTTGAGGCTAGGAGTTTGAGACCAGCCTGGCCAACATAGCAAAAGTCCATCTCTACTAAAAATACAAAAATTAGCTGGGTGCAGTGGTGCATGCTTGTAATCCCATCTACTTGGGAGGCTGGGGCCGGAGAATCGCTTGAACCCGGAAGACGGAGGTTGCAGCCAGCTGAGATTGCACCATTACACACCAGCCTGGGTGACAGAGCGAGACTGTCTCAAAAAATAAATAAATGTAAAAAAGAAGTCTTGGCCAGGCACGGTAGCTCATGCCTGTAATCCCAGCACTCTGGGAGGCCGATTCAGGCAGATCATGAGGTCAACAGATTGAGACCATGCTGGCTAACACAGTGAAACCCTGTCTCTACTAAAAATACAAAACAAAAAAAAAATTAGTCGGGTGTGGTGGCGGGTACCCATAGTCCCAGCTACTCAGGAGGCCGAGGCAGGAGAATGGTGTGAACCTGGCGAGGCAGAGCTTGCAGTGAGTCGAGATCACACCACTGCACTCCAGCCTGGGCAACAGAGCAAGACTCTTGTCTCAAAAAAAAAAAAAAAAGTCTTGGCCACCAAATCTTCAGTATGGTGGGGTGCGGGTGCTTGGGCAAGGGAGGGATGACAGCAAAGGGAGGTTCAAACCGGGCAGAAAGCCACCACGGCTTCAGTGTGGCAAGGAGGGCATTTGAAATGAGCTCACAGAATTAAGGCTTTGGATTATATTCCTGGAAAGAGCAGATGTCTTGGAGCAGACGGGAAGAGAGAAGGAACTGTGGTGATAGCTCCCAAAACACCAAGGGTTTCAGGAAGAAGGCAGTGAGGCCCAAGTTAAAATAAGGGAAGCATTCTATTTATCTGGGGAAACTATGGCAACAGTAGGCATTGCTGGCAATTCAGTGGGCAGGAGCAGTGAGGAGGGCAGGAACACAGGGAAAAGTGGTGGGAATGCATTCAGGAAAGCCAAAAGTAAAAGATAGCTGGCAACATGCCAGGATTCATGTTGATGCGAGCCAGTGTCTACTGAGTGCTTCCGTATGTACCAGGCGCCCTTCTAGGCTCTTGGCCTGCAGTAACTCCAGATCTGGCAGCTGCACTAGGGGATGGGCATTCTGATTAACCCTGACTTTGCAGGTGAAGAAGCAGGCTCAAAATAGTGTAGTGAAGCTTTATTATAAAGTCACACAGTTCTGAAATATGGAAATTGGGACTCAAACATGATTGTCTCACTGCCCAGTGTCTTAATATCTGCCTTAAAGAACACTGCGCCCAGCATGCAGGCTTCTTTATGTTGCAAGAACAGAAAACCCCACTGGCTTAAACCACAAAGCGCAGCTGATTCAACACCCAGCACCCCACTTCCAGGCTAATTCTACCAAGACTTGGCTTGAATGACATCATTTTCTTTCTCAGAAACTCTTCATGAGTCTTGCTTTATTGTTTAGAGTAGGAAAGAAATCACAAACCCTCAGTAGTCATTTGTTTCAAATGCCCAGTTTTACAGATGAGGGCACTGATGTGCATGGCTGTACTCTGATTTGATCAAGACCACACGGCTAGTTGGTGGCAGAGCTGGGCTGAAATTCCAAGCCCCTAGTCCGGGTCCAGTGTGTGTCCCTGTCCCACCATCTTCGCAAGTCCACTCTCTTCTGCTTGGCTTTGGAGCCCGGCCCCATCCTGTTCTCCAACACAGCTTCCCTCTGCCTCCTGAACACCCATGACTCATTGTGTCAGAGTATGCCAGAGTCACTGTGGCTTTCTTGGCCCTGAATGCTGCTCCTGGGGAGGTTGGAAGGAGGAGCAACACCTGAGGACAAACTCCTGTATTAGTCCATTCTCATGCTGCTATGAAGAAATAACATGAGACTAGGTAATTCATGAAGGAAAGAGGTTTAGTTAACTCACAGTTCTGCATGGCTGGGGAAGCCTCAGGAAACTTACAATCATGGGGGAAGGTACCTCTTCACGGGGTGGCAGGAGAGACAATGAGTGCCAAGTGAAGGGGGAAGACCCTTATAAAACCATCACGTCGGCCAGGCGCAGTGGCTCGTGCCTGTAATCCCAGCACTTTGGGAGGCCAAGGCGGGTGGATTACCTGAGGTCAGGAGTTCAAGACAAGCCTGGCCAACATGGCGAAACCCTGTCTCTACTAAAAATACAAAAGTTAGCCAGGTGTGGTGGCTCATGCCTGTAATCCCAGCTACTTGGGAGACTGAGGCATGAGGATTGTTTGAACCCGGGAGGCAGAGGTTGCAGTGAGCTGAGATCGCGCCATTGCACTCCAGCCTGGGCAATAGAGCGAGATTCAGTCTCAAAACAAAACAACCAAAAACAAACAAAACCCAGCACATCTTGTGAGAACTCACTATCATGAGAACAGCATGGGGGAAATTGTCCCCATGATTCAATTACCTCCACCTGGTACCGCTCTTGACACATGGGGATTATTACAATTCAAGGTGAGATTTGGATGGGGACACAGAGCCAAACCATACCACCTCCTGAGGCAGCCTAGGTATCTAGGGGAAGTTCTGAGAAGCTCTTCACTCCTTTCCTAGTTCCTTCAGATCAGGGCCTGGGCAGGAGGCAAGGAAAAGAGCCCCAGTATGAATAGGGAATACTTCCCAGAGTTCAAGACCTGGGGCAGCACTTTATTTTCCTTCCTGTCTTGATCTCAACCTGAGGCTGTGGCCCATCTGCAGCCTAGACTATGGAGAGGAGACTGGGGAAGGAAGACAGCTGCCTCCTTTATCACCTGCTTCCTCCTCACTGGGTGACAGGCAGCCTCTTTCCCCTGCATTGGAAGTGGCAGGAGAGGAGGGAGCTCAGAGGCACGGGTAGTGGCTGGCCAGAGGCACAGCTGCTGAATCCCCCACTCTGATAGTGGCAAGGCCCAGCTGAAAGGAGACTCCTTCTTTTCTCCACAGACTTTGGAATGGGAAGAAGGGATCACAGGGAGATTCTGAGTGGCCCAGTCCATGGTAGCCGCCCAGGGTGGGGGAAATGGCACTGTCCCAACCTTCCCCACTCAAGTGATCCCAGAAGCCAAGCTGCATATGGAGTGGGTCTCACGGTCTATCTTCAAGATGAGAGGTGACAGCAGCAAATGCAGTTGTGCCCCAATAGGGGCTTCGGTCTGGTGGGGAGCATGTGGGGGAGTGTCGGCTCCACAGGACATCTACCACACATCTTCCCATTCCCCAACCTTCCTTGATGTTTGCTGAGCACCTAATAGGTTCCCAGGACTGGGTAAGGTGCTTTAAAGATATTATTTTAGGCCGGGAGAAATGGCTCATGCCTGCAATCCCAGCACTTTGGGAGGTCGAGGTGGGAGCGATCACTTGAGGCCAGGAGTTTGAGACCAGCCGGGGCAACAGAGCAAGATCCTATCTCTACAAAAATTTTTAAAAATTAGCCAGGTGAGGTGGTTTGCACCTGTAGTCCCAGGTGCTCGGGAGGTTGAGGTGGGAGGATTGCTTGAGCCCAGGAGGTTGAGGCTGCAGTGAGCTATGATTGCTTCACTGCACTCCAGCCTGGGCAACAGAGCAAGACCCTGTCTCCAAAACCAAAAAAAAAAGAGAGAGAGGTGTTCTTTTACTCAATCAACTCAGCCAGTCTTACAAGGCAGATGTCATTGCCCTTTTTATAGGTGAGGACAGTAAGGCTCAGACAGATTCAAGTACAGTCCAAGACCACATAGGTCATGAATCCTCAGCTGAGCTGGGGTTTGAATTCAGGTGTGCCACTCCAGGCCTCTTCACCTCACACTGCTGACTCACTCTCCTCTTCTACTCCCCAGCTTTTCTCCCTGGGTTCACCTGACCCCTTCACACCTACTATCCTACCCAAGAATCCCTCTCGGCAATGCCCAAAGCCAGGACACCAAGCCATTTAGAAAAATGCAGTCCCAGGTGCTCAACAGTCTCAGCAGTCAGGATGGGTTCTCGGTCCCTGGAAAGATCAGGCAAAGCCAGGAGACCCAGGCAGCCCATGTCTCCTCCCTGGGCCTTGCTTCTGAAAGGTGAGGAGAACGCTCTGTATTCTCAGGTCTTCCCGCTTCTCCTTGGCACTAGAGCTGGGGGCACTTGCCAGGCTTTTCTCTTTGTTACTGAAAAGGGAATTTCATCTGCTGTGAACCTGGGGTGAGACATGACACATTCCCAAGTTGAGCCTAGGTTCGTCCTTCAAGCTGCCTGGTGATGAAGGAGCATTACCGGGCTTGGGGACCGTCCAATCCCACACCCAAGAGGCGAACAGCTGCTTGGCATTTCCTGTGACGCTCCAGTGCCCCTAGAAAAGGAAATTTCACAAGCTAGGAATGTCCTGAGCAGGCTGTCTGGGACAGTGTACACTGTTCTGAACCTGGGGGAGTAGATGATTCTATGGTTCTTCCTGCAGAGCTTTTGGCAAGTGTGAACTTCCCCCATAGCAGAGGTTTTCTGGGGGAGTAAGCAGCCCTGCCTGCAGCAAAGGCAGCCTATTGCAGATGAAGCATGCCAGCAGGGCTCAGCATCTGAAGGGACTGGGGTATGCGACGAGACTATGGCTCAACACAAATGCACCCAGCATGGGGGCTGCCCTGGCTTCTGGGGTTGGCCTCTTGAGGGCCTTGAGCAGCTGGGCTCCAGAGACTTTTAGGGACTTTTGGCGCTGTAGCCTCTCTCTGGGAAGCCCATTCCCCATTCCTGCTGCAGTCCTCATTCATTGACTCGTTTGCTAATTCATTTAACAAACTTTTATTTGTTGATTCATATTCATTTTGAGGACTTTACACAAAGCCTGCTGTTAGATTCTAGGAACATAGTGATGAACAAGACTCAGTCTTTGCCCTCAAAGAGTTTGTAGTTCAATAGGGGAGAAAGAGATTAGACAGCTTTCTAAAAGTTAAGGCAGAACTTAAAATTGAAACAAACAAACAAAAAACAAACCTATAATGATACACCAGGCCGGGCGCGGTGGCTCATGCCTGTAATCCCAGCACTTTGGGAGGCCGAGACAGGCAGATCACGAGGTCAGGAGATTGAGACCATCCTGGCTAACACAGTGAAACCCCATCTCTACTAAAAAATACAAAAGACTAGCCGGGCAAGGTGGCGGGCGCCTGTAGTCCCAGCTACTCGGGAGGCTGAGGCAGGAGAATGGCCTGAACCCAGGAGGCGGAGCTTGCAGTGAGCTGAGATCCAGCCACTGCACTCCAGCCTGGGCAAGAGAGCCAGACTCTGCCTCAAAAAAAAAAAAAAAAGATACACCAGAAAAGTGCTTGGGAGTGATGAGAAAGGAGCTAATTTCTTTAGGGTATGAGCAAAGATTCCCTAGAAAGGTGCCGCTTGCATTGGGTCTAAATTGTTGTGTTTCAATATTATTGATAGATAAGTAAGTAAATGAGGGGCGTGGGATGGGAAGAAGAGGACTTTTCAGGCTGTAGAGACCCATAGAAGCAAATGTACAAACATCTTTTTTTTTTTTTTTTAAGACAAAGTCTTGCTGTGTTACCAGGCTGGAGTGCAGTGGCGCGATCTCAGCTCACTGCAACCTCTGCCTCCTAGGTTCAAGGAATTCTCATGCTTCAGTCTCCCGAGTAGCTGGGACCACAGTCACCCACCACAATGCCCGGCTAATTTTTTGTTTTTGTTTTTGTTTTTTTGGTAGAGACGGGATTTCACCATGTTGCCCAGGCTGGTCTTGAACTCCTGAGCCTAAGCAATCTGCCCATCTCGGCCTCCCGGAGTGCTGGGATTACAGGCATGAGCCACTGCGCCCGGCCAGATGTACTAACATCTAAAATATAAACCACATGAAACTGCCATTTTTGCAGGTTTTTAAAAAAAAAAGTTCAGATATGGGCAATTTTAACCTAACATATAATTGTCTTAAGATCTGCTCAAATTAGGGATGCCTTTCTTCTCTGAGTGAGACTACATTTTAATTATTTTAATCACAAGAAGGAAATTCCAGGACACCCAAAGTGTCCAAAGTCTTCTTGTCCTGGAGCCTATGCCCCACCGTAACAGAGCACTGAGCGTAGCTGACTCTTTGGTTACCATGAGCCAGCTCCTGCCGGCTGACTGCGGGAGGCGTTTTGAGAAATCGCGTGAGCTGTTCAAGTCTCCAGGATGGCACCAATGCACTTGTTCTTCCAGGCGGACAACAGAAGGACGCCCACAACTCATAACTAAGTTCCTGCCAGCCACACGCAGGCAGCTATTCTAATGCAGAAATGTTTTGACCCTTTTTAATGTTTTCCATAGGGCGGAAAATGAGAGACAGAAGTTACACCCATTTACAGCATTCTCTCCTTGTTAACTTTTTCTATTTTTTATTAGAAACATTAAAAAAAATCAAGTTATCTTATAATAAGAGTAATACATATTAAAACATCAGAAATAATATTTTTTCACCTCAGGTTGGGAAAAGAAAGGGCTTAAAAGTATCCAGTAGGAGTGTAAATTGGTACGTTGTCTATGGAGGGCAGTTTGGCAATAATCATCAAAATTACAATGTAGGGCCAGGCACAGTGGCTCACACCTGTAATCCCAGAACTTTGGGAGGCCGAGGCGGACAGATCACCTGAGGTCAGGAGTTTGAGACTAGCCTGGCCAACATGGTGAAACCCCGTCTCTACTAAAAATACAAAAAAATTAGCCAGGTGTGGGGGCGCGTGCCTGTAATCCCAGCTCCTGGGGAGGCTGAGGCAGGAGAATCGCTTGAACTTGGGAGGCGGAGGTTGCAGTGAGTCGAGATTGCGCTACTGCACTGCAGCCTGGGCGACAGAGACAGACTCAGTCTCAAAAAAAAAAAAAAAAATTACAATGTAGTTCCTTATCTTCTTCCCTTACTGGACTCATTTAGTCCTAAAGACAATAAGTGAGGGCAGAGCAGAGAGTTACATATTCAGAAAGAGGGAACGACCCCAACCAAAACAAACAGAATGAACCCTACAATACCAGATTGGAATTGGAGATATTGATGTGAACTTATGGTTTTCAATATACATAATTGATACAGAAATAAATATAGAAGTACTGTGGGTTTGCTGGTATACACACAGTCACACTCATGCACACACACACACAGATTCCCCAGCTCTTCCCAGAGGACTTGCTAGCAGTGACACCCCAATAGCAGTGAGTACACCTGGCATTCAGATCTTTGCTTTAAAATAGTATTTTCAGCCGGGTGTGGTGGCTCACATCTGTAATCCCAACACTTTGGGAGGCTGAGGCGGGTGGATCACTTGAGGTCAGGAGTTTGAGACCAGCCTGGCCAACATGGCGAAACCTCATCTCTACTAAAAATACAAAAAAAAAAAAAATTAGTTGGGAGTGGTGGCACATGCCTGTAATCCCAGCTACCTGGGAGGCTGAGGCAAGAGAATCACTTGAACCTGGGAGGTGGAGGTTGCAGTGAGCCAAGATGGTGCCACTGCACTCTAACCTGGGCGACAGAGGCTCCATCTCAAAAAATAAGTAAATTAATTAATTAATTAATATTGTCCTTGAAAAGGACCCAGGGCTCCTTGGAGAAATGGCTGATTCCAGAGCTGAGGCAGGAAGACTGCGAGATGAACCTGGAACATATGGTATCAGAAAGCAAGAAAGTGCTCAAAGAGCGATAGGGACATGCCCGAAAGGCTCCCATTGAAGGGGCTTCTTCTGGCCACATCAGGGACATTTTGAGCATCAAAATAAATAATGATTATAATGGATTATAATCCATTGAATAAAACAGAAGACCATGAATCCATAGAGATAAATTTTACAGTGGAGACACCCAGCAGACATTACTTTCATCAGTGGGACAAATCAAAATCGTGTACCGCCTGACAGGAGGCACCAAGTGAACACAGCGTCACTCCCATGATATTCCTACAGAATACAACCTACACTAATAATGGAAAAGAAAATGAGACAGACCCAAAGTGAGTGATAGTTCATAAAATAACTGGCCTGTAATCTTGAAAATGTCAAGGTCATGAAAAGGGAAAATCTGAGAAACTGTCCCAGACTGAAGGAGACTAAGAGACATGAATAAAAAGAAATTAACATATGATTCTGAACTGGGTCCTTTTGCCATAAAGATGTTACTGGGGCAAAACTCAAATAGGGTCTGAGGATTCAATGGTAGTAATGTCTCAATGTTGACTTCTTGATTTGACAGTTGTGGTTATGTAGGAGAATATCCTTGCCGGTGGGAAACACACATTAAAGTATTGGGAGGGGATTGGGAAAAGTACTCTCAAATGCTTCAGGAAATGTTCTGTAAATTTGTGATTATTTCTAAACAACATTATGTAGATAATGCACTCTTTGAAATGATATGAAATTCTTTCACCCTGGAAATTGTATGACTTAGTTTGTTCCTGTTGCTATAACCCAATACCTTAGAGTAAGTAATTTATAAACAATAGAAAGTTCTCACTGTGCTGGAGGCTGGGAAGTCAAAGGGCAGGGCACCTGCAGATTTGGTGTCTGGTGAGGGCTGCTCTCTGCTTCCAAGATGGCACTTTCTGGCTGCATCCTCTTGTGGTGGAAGGGCAAAAGGGTTGATTCCTACATCCTCACGTGGGAGAAGAGATGGAAGGGCCCAAAGAGGCCTGGCTAGTGCCCTCCAGCACTTTCATAAGGGCATGAATCCCATTCTCCCAGGTGGAACCCTCATGACCTAATCACCTTCCAAAGGCCTCACCTTTTAATACCATCACCTTGGGGTTTAAGTTCCAACATATAAATTTTGGAGGGACGCATACATTCAAACCATAGCATTCTACTTGCAGGAATTTTTCCTAGAGATATCTTGTTCATATGTGTTACATATAAGTTACTCAGTGCAATGGTTTAATAAAGCAAAGATTTGAAAATAACCTAAATAATCACCAACATGGGCTGGTTAAATACATATGATATATCCAAACATAAAAGGCATACAGAAAAAAAAAAGAAAAAAAAAGAATAATACAGCCTGGCACCAATCGCAGAATACATTGTATGAAAAAGGCCAAGTATGGAGGAATAGAAGAAATAGGCCAGGTATAGAATAGGCCAAGTATAGAAATGCAATCATTTGTATACAAAAAGAGAGAAACAGTGTCAATGTGCTTGCTTCTGTATGCACAGAGGATGTCTGTAAATACACCCCAGACATTGAGAGCACTGGGTGACTCTGGAGAGAGATTCTGGTGCTTGGGAGAGTGACATGGGAGGAAGAATCTTCTATACCCTTTTGTACTTCAGAATTTTTAAGCAAGTGAATGTATTACCTGTTTAATAAATTAATTAAACTAAAATTATATATTAAAAAGTGAAACGCTCTGGGCACAGTGGCTCATGCCTGTAATCCCAACACCATGGGAGGCTGAGGCAGGAGGATCTCTTGAACCCAGGAATTCAAGAGCAGCCTGGGCAACATGGTGAGACCCTCATCTCTACCAAAAATTAGAAAAAATAGCTGGGCATTGTGGTGCACACCTGTGGTCCCAGCTACTTGGGAGGCTGAGGTGGAAGAATTGCTTGAGCCCAGGAGGTTGAGGCTGCAGTGATCTGGGTTCACACCACTGCACTTCAGTCTGGGTGAGAGAAATCCTGTCTCAAAACAAAACAAAACAAAAGGGCAGGGCGTAGTGGCTCACGCCTGTAATTCCAGCACTTTGGGAGGCCGAGGCGGGCAGATCACAAGGTCAGGAGTTTGAGACCAGTCTAACCAACATAGTGAAACCCTGTCTCTACTAAAAACAGAAAAATTAGCTGGATGTGGTGGCAGGCGCCTATAATCCCAGCTACTTGGGAGACTGAGGCAGGAGAATTGCTTGAACCCGGGAAGCGGAGGTTGTGGTGAGCCAAGATCGCACAACTGCACTCCAGCCTGGGTGACAGAGCGAGACGCCTTCTCAAAAAACAAACAAACAAAAGGGCATGCTACCTAGATACAGAAGGAATAGAAGGAATAAGTTAACAAGAAATTTTAAAAATTTATCTGATCTCTTGTTACAAATTAGTAATCTGCCTTATGGGACAGGTCACACAGCTACCTGCAGGGCCTTGCTTAAGAACAATAAACAATTCTCATTGCCTGCTATTTTCATCTACTTTATCCGGAAAAATAAAATTATTTGTTGGGACTTTTAGTATTATGGATGGAATTGTTCCCCCTTCCCCCCATTCATATGTTGGAGTGTTGAAGTCCTAACTCTCAGTCCCTCAGAATGTGATCGTATTTGGAGATAGGGTCTTTAAAGAGGTAATTAAGTCAAAATAAGGTCACCCGATGGCCCTAATGCAATATAACTGGTGTCCCTACAAGAAGAGGAAATGGAAGATGATGTGAAGACATGGGGAGAAGACAGCCTTGTATGAGCCAAGGAGAGGTCTGGAACAGATTTTGCCCTCACGGGCCTGGGGATGAACCAAACTTGCTGACATCCTGCTATTGGACTTCCAGCCTCCAGAATGTAAGAACATAAATTTCTGTTGTTTAAACAACAGTCTATGGACTGTTCAGGCTGCCCAGTCTATGGAAGACTGTAATGGCAGCCCTAGCAAACTCATACATTCAGTCTCAGAAGTGGGGGTTGGACCAGGGCTTCTTCCCACGACCAGAACACATGCAGGCCAAGTGCGGTGGCTCATGCCTGTAATCCCAGCACTTTGGGAGAACTGAGGTGGGCGGATCATTTGAGGTCAGAAGTTTGAGACCAGCCTGGCCAACATGATGAAACCCCGTCTCTACTAAAAATACAAAAACTAGCCCAGCATGGTGACTCTTGCCTGTAGTCCCAGCTACTCGGGAGGCTGAGGCAGAAGAATCACTTGAATCCAGGAGGTGGAGGTTACAGTGAGCTGAGATGGTGCTACTGCACTCAAGCCTGGGTGACAGAGTGAGGCTCTGTCAAAGAAAAAAAAAAGAACACATTCAGAGAATGGGCAGGCAGCCAGCATGGAGGGAGCTGATGAGGGAACTAGTGAGAAAGGGAAGAAGGCACCCAGTGGGGCAGGACTTTGAATGCCATACTAAGGATATGGATGTGATTCTGCAGGCAAATGGGAGTCATTGAAGGATACTGAAGAGAAGAATGGTGTGCTCTCAGTGTAACATATCAGGAAAGAGCTTGATGGACAGTGGATTGGAGTGGACACCAACTGGAAAGACCGCTGCAGGCATCTGGTAAAAGATGTTCATTAGCCTTCAGGTGATGAGAGCAGAAGGGGGGCTTGACTTAGTTAGAATTCACAGAATTGCTCATGTATTTGGGAAAATCATTCAGGTGAAGCGTCTTGAGCTTTGTGACTGACTGTATGGAAAGGAATGAGAAACAAAGGGATCAAAAAGGCTGCTTATCTCTATGCATAGCAAGGAGAAGAAAGGCGGGAAAGACAGAGAAATGAACAAATTGCTTTGATTTGGAAGAGTGTGTGCAGGGAACCTGTGCAGAGGGCTGGAGCGCATGGGTCTGTGGACTGTGACCAGGACGTGGAGCAGGGTCCATCACACTTGTTCAGAGGGAAGGACCAAAGCCTGTTTCAGGAAATTGCTTCTGAGGTGAAATAGAAGTGGTGTGTCTCCCACAGGAAGATGTAAGGGAACTTGAAGGACCAGAGTACAGCCCACCTGTGAGAGGCAGTAATTTAGCCCCTCCCATTTTTCTCCATGGCCAGATCTTGGGGGCACCATGCCGACGGCTCTGCGGGGTCTGTTGCAGGCCTAGTTTTTCATTCCTGGGATAGAGTATGGAGGCTGCGGTGGGAGGATCACCTGAGCCCAGGAGATCGAGGCTGCAGGGAGCTGTGTTCGCGCCAATGCACTCCAGCCTAGGCGCCAGAATGACACCCTGTCTCAAAACGAGCAAACAAAAAACAAACCAAAACAAAACTAATGATGCAAAATTTTAAAATTAAAAAAAAGAAGAAAATACAGGATCCACGAAGAGGAGTGGATCCACCCCGTCTTCCTTCCCCGCTGCCATGCCCTTTGGCAGGCAGCCGTCCTCACGCCCAGAAAGCCCCAGCTTCGGAGTACGAGGGCAAATTCTTCTGCCTGCGCAGGCCGGGGTGCTAGCCACCCTCGCGGTCCGCGTGCGCGTCCTCACGCAGGCTCAGCAGCGCACGGGCCTGCAGCAGAGGCCGGAGGAAGCACCACGGGCAGCTCAGACCCGAGGGCGCAAGGGCGCGCCGGGCAGGCAGGGCCAGGGCAGAGGGTCCGATTTCCTCCCTCTGACTGGAAAAAAAAGCCGCTCTCCCTGGGAAGAACTCGAAGAAGTTGGATGTCTGATCTTCACCTTGGATTTGGGGTCTCGGCCTGCGGGCGACTCACCCCACCCACCAGGAGCCCATGAAGCCGGGCCGGCTCAGCCCGCTGGCGCCATCTAGTGTCGAGTGAGGAGGCGGCCTTTTGCGGCTGGAGGCGACGCTTGGGCTTGGGGTGAGTTAGCCTCCAGGTTATCAAAACGGGGATCAGCGGGGAGTCGGGGGTGTGACAGCCAGTCCTGCTTGGACTCTGTATTCTGTTTGCTAGAGCTGCGGTAACAAATTACCACTAACTGGGTGGCTTGAGGCAGCAGAGGTGTCTTCTGTCACAGTTCTGGAGGCCAGAAGTCTGAAATCAAGGCTTGGGCAGGGCCGTGTCCCCTCCTCAGGCTCTAGGGAGAGTCTGTCCTGGCCTCTTTCTAGCTTTTGGCGGCTGCCCGCAGTTCTTGTTGTGGGTTTGCTTACAGATGCCTCCTCATTCCAGTTTCTTCTTCCTGTATGTCCAGGCCCCGATCTCCCTCCTCCTATAAGAGCATGAGTTATAGGATTAGAGCCCACTCAATCCAGTAGGACTCATCTTAACCTGATCACAGCCTATTTTCGCATAAGATCACATTCAGAGGAACCAGAGGTTAGGACACCCTCCATAGAATCTTTTCGCTCGACAGATGTGCCTGGAGCACCTGCAAGGTGCCAGGCTGGTGCTGAGGGTTGGGCACACGGATGACACTAATAGTGTTATCACTGATCCATGTCCCTCTTCAACCTTGACTCCTTAGTGCCTAGCAGGGCCGGCCCAGAAGCCCTGTATTTCATTGAATTAGGAAGGAAGGATGGAGGAGGGCAGGAGAGAGGAAAGAAGGGTTGCAGGAATGATGCAGGGAGACCACGCAGCCGGGAAGTGGGTGCAGAGCAGTTGGCTAGGGCTTTACAGAGCAAGTGCTTTTGGAGCTGGGTCTTGAACAAATAGCAGTTTAGTTGCCAGGCAGAAGAGATGGGCCAGGGGGAGAGGCATTCTAGGCAGAGCTAACAGGTGGGCAATGCCCAGTTGTGAGTGGTGTCGTGAGGTTGGGGAGTTTGGGAGCCGGGTGTGGTTGGAAGGGAGGGTGTGGGGGCAAGGTGCTGTCAAATGGCTCAGACCTGGAGACTGTGGCTCTATGGTGAAAGGCTTTTAGAGCCATTCTCTTGGCTTGAAGTATCTTGTAGGTGGGCACCCTAGAAGGTTTTAAAGCATGTGCTAGGTGTCATAATTACCAGGGGTGGAGAAGGTGCAACAGGCAGAGACCCATGAAACAGAGGTCCATAGACTATCCTATCTTATAAATAAAACCTATTATTATTTTTTGAGACAGTGTGGGACTGTAATCTGATCTGATACATTCTATCCATTAATATCTGAGTTAAATATGTTATTAGCTCCCAATCCAGACCCCAGGAGAGGATTCTTGGATCTTCCGCAAGAAAGAATTCAGGGCCAGTCCACAGAGTAAAGTGAAAGCAAGTTTATGAAGAACATAAAGGAATGAAAGAATGGCTACTGTATAGACAGAGCAGTGGCATGGGCTGCTCAACTGAGTATATTTATAGTTATTTCTTGATTATATGCTAAACAAGGCATGGATTATTCTTGAGATTTCCAGGAAAGGGGTGGGAATTCCTGGAACTGAGGGTTCCTCTTCCTTTTAGACCATATAGGGTAACTTCTGGACATTGCCATGGCATTTGTAAATGGTCATGGCATTGGTGGGAGTGTCTTTTAATATGGTAATGCATTATAATTAATGTATAATGAGCAATGAGGATGACCAGAGGTCACTCTCATCATCATCTTGGTTTTGGTGGGTTTTAGCTGGCTTCTTTTTTTTTTTTTTTTTTTTTTGAGATGGAGTTTCGCTCTTGTGCCCAGGTAGGTGTGCAATGGCGCGATCTCAGCTCACTGCAACCTCCGCCTCCCGATTCAAGCGATTCTCCTGCCTCAGTCTTCTGAGTAGCTGATTTAGCCAGGTTCTTTACTGCATCCTGTTTTATCAGTGTGGTCTTTGTGACCTGTATCTTGTAACCTCTATCTCATCCTGTGACTTAGAATGCCTAACTGTCTGGGGATGCAGCCCTGTAGGTCTCAGCCTTATTTTACCCAGCCTTGGATGGGTAAAGTGCTGGGATTACAGGCATGAACCACTGTGCCTGGACTGACTTGCTTGTTTTTACAGAGATAATCAATCCAGAGTGATGAAACAGACAAATGCTTTGGTTCATGCATCCATCCATCCATCCATCCATCCATCCATCCATCCATCCATCCGGTATTTACTGAGTGTCACCAAGGACTTGCCAAGGTCACATTGCTGTTTAGTAATCCAGCCTTGGATGATTGTTTATACAAAGTTTAATACAAGAAAAACTTCACTGTCTGTCTATTTTCTGGCCTTTTTTTTTCTTTTGAGACAGAGTCTTGCTCTTTTGCCCAGTCTAGGATGCAGAGGCACAATTATACCTCACTTCAGTTTCGACCTCCTGGCCTCAAGTGATCCTTCCACCTCAGCCTCCTGAGTAGGTGGGACTACAGGTGCCATCACGACACCTGGCTAATTTTTTTCTATTTTTTATAGAGACAAGGGATCTCATTATGTTGCCCAGACTGGTCTCAAACTACTGGCCTCAAGTGATCCCCCCACCTTGGCCTCCCAAAGTGCTGGGATTATGGGCATGAGTCATTGTGCCCAGCCTTTTCTGGCCATTTTATTATTTGTTTTATTCTGTATTAGTCTGTTTCCACACTGCTGATAAAGACATACCTGAGACTAGGCAATTTACAAAATAAAGAGGTTTAATTGGACTTACAGTTCCACATGGCTGGGGAAGCCTCACAATCATGGAAGGCAAGGAGGAGCAAGTCTCATCTTACATGGATGGCAGCAGGCAAAGAGAGAATGAGGAAGACGTAAAAGCGGAAACCCCTGGTGCAACCATCAGATCTCATGAGACTTATTCATTACCATGAGAACAGTATGGGGGAACTTCCCCCATGATTCAATTATCTCCCACTGCATTCCTCCCATAACACTTGGGAATCATGGGAGTACAATTCAACATGAGATTTGGGCGGGGACACAGAGCCAAACCATATCATTCCGCCCCAGCCACTGCCAAATCTCATGTCCTTACATTTCAAAACCAATCATGCCTTCCCAATAGTCCCCCAAAGTCATAATTCATTTCAGCATTAACTCAAAAGTCCACAGTCCAAAGTCTTATCTGAGACAAGGCAAGTCCCTTCTGCCTATGAGCCTGTAAAATCACAAGCAAGCTAGTTATTTCCTGGATACAATCAGGGTACAGATATTGGGTAAATACAATCATTCCAAATTGGAGAAATTGGTCAAAACAAAGGGGATAAAGGGCCCACATAAGTCCAAAATCCAATGAGGCAGTCAAATTCTAAAGCTCCAAAATGATCTCCTTTGACTCCATGTCTCACATCTGGGTCATGCTGATGCAAGATGTGGGTACCCATGGTCTTGGGAGGCTCCACCCCTGTGGCTTTGCAGGGTATAGCCTCCTTCGTGGCTGCTTTTATGGGTTGGTGTTGACTGTCTGTGGCTTTTCCAGGCACATGGTGCAAGCTGTCAGTGAATCTACCATTCTGGGGCCTGAAGGGTGGTGGCCCTCTTCTTACAGCTCTACTAGGTGGTACCCCAGTAGGGACTCTGTGTGGGGCTCTGACCCCATGTTTTCCTTCCACACTGCCCTAGCAGAGGTTCTCCATGAGGGCCCCGCCCCTGCAGCAAACTTCTGCCTGGGTATCCAGGCATTTCCATACATCTTCTGAAATCTAGGCAGAGATTCCCAAACCTCAATTCTTTACTTCTGTGCATCTGTAGGCTTGACACCATGTGGAAGCTTCCAAGGCTTGGAGCTTCACCCTCTGAAGCCACAATCCAAGCTCGACATTGGCTCTTTTCAGCCATGGCTGAATCAGCTGGAACACAGGACACCAAGTCCCTAGGCTGCATACAGCTTAGGGACCCTGGTCCCAGCCCAGGAAACCAGTTTTTTGCCTAGGCGTCTGGGCCTGTGATAGGAGGGGCTGCCGTGAAGATCTCTGACATGCCCTGGAGACATTTTCCTCATTGTCTTAGGGATTAACATTTGGCTCCTGGTTACCTATGCAAATTTCTGCACTTGGCTTGGATTTCTCCTCAGAAAATCGGATTTTCTTTTCTATCACATTGTTAGGCTTCAAATTTTTCAAACTTTTATGCTCTGTTTTCCTTTTAAAACTGAATGCTTTTAATAGCACTCAAATCACCTCTTGAATGCTTTGCTGCTTAGAAATTTCTTCCACCAGATATCCTAAGTCATCTCTCTCAAGTTCAAAGTTCCACAAATCTCTAGGACAGGGACAAAATGCTGCCACCTCTTTGCTAAAACATAACAAGAGTCACCTTTGCTCCAGTTCCCAACAAGTTTCTCATCTCCATCTGAGACCACCTCAGACTGGACCTTTTTGTTCATATCACTATCAGCATTTTTGTTAAAGCCATTCAACAAGTCTCTAGGAAGTTCCAAACTTTCCCACATTTTCCTGTTTTCTTCTGAGTCCTCCAAACTGTTCCAACTTCTTCCCGTTACCCAGTTCCAAAGTCGCTTCTACATTTTCGGGTATCTTTTCAGCAACACACACTGTACTGGTACCAATTTACTATATTAGTATATTTTCATGCTGCTGATAAAGACATATCTGAGACTGGGCAATTTACAAAAGGAAGAGATTTAACTGGACTTACAGTTCCACTTGGCTGGGGAAGACTCACAATCACAGCAGAAGGCAAGGAGGAGCAAGTTACATCTTACATGGGTGGCAGCAGGCAAAGAGAGAATGAAGAAGACAAAAGCAGAAACCAGCTGGGCGTGGTGGCTCACAGCTGTAATCCCAGCACTTTGGAAGGTTGAGGTGGGGGGATCACGAGGTCAGGAGATTGAGACCATCCTGACCAACACGGTGAAACCCCGTCTCTACTAAAACACAAAAAATTAGCTAAGTATAGTGGCACACAACTGTAGTCCCAGTTACTTGGGAGGCTGAGGCAGGAGAATCACTTGAACCCAGGAGGCAGAGGTTGCAGTGAGTTGAGATGGAGCCACTACACTCCAGGCTGGTGACAGAGTGAGATTCTGTCTCAAAAAAAAAAAAAAAAAAAAGCAAAACCTCTAATAAAACCATCAGATCTCGTGAGACTTATTCACTACCACAAGAATAATATAGAGGAAACTGCCCCCCATGATTCAATTATCTCCCACTGGGTCCCTCCCACAACATGGGGAACTATGGGAGTAGAATTCAAGATAAGATTTGGGTGGGGTCACAGAGCCAAATTATTTCACATTCCATGATTGTTGTTGCAAATAATTTTGTTGTATGGAGGAGGATAGCGTTGAAAAATGATCTCTCTGGAGGTCACATGTACCGGATGTGTTCTTGTTGGCAGCCTGGGGATCTCTGCTCTCAGCTGAACATAAGAACAGGACTATGTGAGGGTTAAGTTGAATGATTTGCCATATATTAGTTAAAATGATCACTTGACATTCATTCAAAGTTAAATGCCTTAAATTAAGAAAGCTTGCCATAGGAGAAAAGCACATCTTCCATTTGGAAGCATAAACCAGGCTTTTCTCTGAACAGCACCCATAGTTGAAGCCATTGTAGGACTGTGGGGAACAGGAATGACTTTGTTGCTGGTGCCGGGGATAGGGGCATGTCTGGGGGAGGCAACTCTTGGGCGGGGGGAAGCAACTCCTGGGGATGGCCAGGTGTCTCCTGCCCTGACTGGCCAGGAGGGCTGGGCGGAGCCTCAGGGCTGGGACTCTTCTCCAGCGCCCCTGAGTTTCCCACCTAGTTGGCTTTGTTGGCCAAGACCAGGTCCTGGGTTCTCTGAGCTTTTCCTGGCGGAACCAGAGTGTGGTTCTGTGACTTCTCGTTCCTGCCAGTGCCACCTTCCTGGAGAGCACTCCAGGTTTCTGCATAGCTCAGTCATGCCTGTCCTCCCCACCTGGGGACTGAGAAAGCCCATTTCTGAGGAGGACTTTGTTATCTTTAGGACACAGAATCCCCTCCTAGCAGAGGCTCATTTCTTTGATGCACATACTTTTTTGTTCTGGGGAAACTATAAGCAGCACAGTCCTCTGGATAATTAGGAGCTGGAGTTTTGGATTGAAGAAAGAGGACTCAGTGTGTAAGTGGTTAGATGGTGAGCTCCCGAAGAAGGCAGACTGCCTGGTACACCTCTTCTCCGGGGTCCAGCACAGTGCTTGGCTTGTAGTTGGGAAGAAGTAATAGTAACCACCATTATGTCAGAAATTGCACGGGAGCACCTTCCATGCATTCCTGGGAAGCTGGTGTTCTCATTATCCCCATTTTACTGATGGGAAATGCGTTTAGAGAGGTTGGGGAACTTGGCTATGGTTAAAAAGTGGCTGAGACTGCAATCTGCATTTTCACAGCATCCTAAGTGATTCAGGTACAGGTGGTCTCTTCTGTGGAGAAATAATTTGTTAAAATACATTATATTTTAACCCTAATACTGTGTTACAATACACTGGGAGCTTTGATTTTGCTTAAGACATCAAGGGTATTACCTCGAGCCTCACTGACTTTAGAGTTGGTTTAAGTAGTCTTGTTCCTTAGGCAAGATGAGTGGGCTGGGGTCAGGGACCCCCAGGTTCTCCTCCTCACTCTCTTACTAGGTAGCTGTGTGACTTCGGTCAGTTACTCACCTCTGGTCCTTAATTTCTTTATCTGTGAAGCAAGAGAATTAGGCTCATTCAGCAATTCTCAAACCTTCCTTTTTATTTTTAACTGTAATTCACTGTAAGACATATATTTTACACAGTTTTAAAGAATGTGTTCCAATAGCCTAGATTATTTTCTCTTCCCCTCCTCCCCCGCCATTCCCATCCCCCCTTCCCTTCTTTTTCTCTTCTCTCTGCTCCAACCCCCTCTTCCCTTTTCCTCTTTCTATTTTATTTCATTAAAAATAAAGTATGGGTTGAAACCCACTAAAGTGATTTCAAGAGCCACCAATGGGTTGAGACCCCCAGTTTGGAAATCTTTGGGCTAAATGATCCACTGACATTCTGTGGGTCTGTAACCAATGGCCCTGAGCTCAGATCCCCAGGGCCAGGCCTGACAGATGAAGGGGTGGGCAGGGTGGAAGCAGGGGTGATGTCCTGGGCGGCCTCTACAGCCAGCAGGTTAGAAGGCAGATCTCCAGATGCTTTTAAACAAGCCCAAATCACAGTGTCTTAGGTGAAATAACTCCCCATTTTTAATAGTTAGCAGGTATTAACTCTGGTTTTAAATCCAATATAAAAAGTTTGTCATTTTGATTTTTGAATACTGTGCAAGCAAGAGATAGCAGGAGGGAGAGAGGGAGAGAGAGAAACCTATATAGCCAGAGGTTTAGTTATCTGTGTAAATTATCAATCCTCTTTTTCTTCACCTTTGCCGGCCTGTCCTATACCAAATCAGTTCAGCAGAATCACAGCCAGAAAGACCCCTGTGCCTAGAAGAGGGTGCGTGTTTGCTTAATTCACCTCCAGATCCACTCCTCAGCCCAGTCTTGTTTGCAAGCACGCTTCCCTCACTCAGCATATCTGGGTTAGCTTTGTAACCACGGAGTCACTGGAGGCAAAGGGTGCTTTAAGTAGCAGAAGGTGAAAAGTGTTCCCTGGGAACATCTTTTCCACCTCATCCCCATCCCCAAGCATCCTTGGGTCACCCATGGCCTGCCTCCAGTGGGTGCACAGGGCAGCTCCTCCCAGAGGGCCCAGCTGCTAATGACAGATCATGGCATCTGAAGCCTGGGCTGACTCAGGAGGCAGAAGAAAGTAAGCAACTGTGGCTCCTCCCAGGAAGAGACCTGGGCAGCTACGCAGTATAACCAGCTCCACCTCTGCGTCCTCCTCTTCTTCATGCCCTGCTGATCGTACAATAGTTTTTCTAGAGTGAGAAACGCCAGCTCCCATACCTCGTGATTGGTTTTCTCCTCCAAGTGACAGCTTGGGGAAGAATACTGCCACTCAACTACTGAATTTGAGGATTCCTTAATCTCCCTGACCCTGGGGTGTGGTCTCAGAAAACAAAAGATGCAATGTAAAAGCAAACTATATCCTATTTAAAAATTATGGCTGGGCACAGTAGCTCATACCTGTAATCCCAGCACTTTGGGAGGCCAAGTTGGGCAGATCGATCACGAGGTCAAGAGATGGAGACCATCCTGGCTAACACGGTGAAACCCCGTGTCTACTAAAAAATACAAGAAATTAGCCGGGTGTGGTGGCGGGCACCTGTAGTCCCAGCTACTCGGGAGGCTGAGGCAGGAGAATGGTGTGAACCCGTGAGGCAGAGCGTGCAATGAGCTGAGATTGCGTCACTGCACTCCAGCCTGGGTGACAGAGTGACACGAGACTCCGTCTCAAAAAAAGAAAAAAAGAAAAAAAAAATTATTATGGGAAATTTCAAATAGGCACAACAGAAAATAGTTCAATGAACCTTCATGTACCCATTGCTCTGCTTCAATGGTTATCAATATTCTATTAATTTTGTGCCTTTTTTTTTTTTTTTTTTTGAGACGGAGTCTCGCTCTGCCGCCCAGGCTGGAGTGCAGTGGCCGGATCCAGCTCGCTGCAAGCTCCGCCTCCTGGGTTTATGCCATTCTCCTGCCTCAGCCTCCCGAGTAGCTGGGACTACAGGTGCCCGCCACCTCGCCTGGCTAGTTTTTTGTATTTTTTAGTAGAGACAGGGTTTCACCGTGTTAGCCAGGATGGTCTCGATCTCCTGACCTCGTGATCTGCCCGTCTCGGCCTCCCAAAGTGCTGGGATTACAGGCTTGAGCCACTGCGCCCAGCCAATTTTGTGCCATTTTTAAAAAATGAGCTTTTGAAGTTATGTTTACTGCCAGGGAAAGATCTTCTTGGTTTATGGAAAAAGACAGTTTATGAAATATTAATAGTTATTGTAGTGTGATTTCAGTCATATTAAAATGCACTTTTAGACATTTGGAACAGCAGATTACCACAAGGTAAATGTGCTTGATGGACTACTGCTGAGTACTTAGTATCTGTGACTTGTTCTGGTGGCTTATTTTTAAAATTTTTCTTAATTTTATTTATTTATTTTGAGACGGAGTCTCGCTCTGTTGCCCAGGCTGGAGTGCAGTGGCATGATCTCGGCTCACTGCAAGCTCTGCCTCCTGGGTTCATGCCATTCTCCTGCCTCAGCCTCCCAAGTAGCTGGGATTACAGGAGCCTGCCACAACGCCCGGCTAAGTTTTTTTATTTTTAGTAGAGACAGGGTCTCACCATGTTAACCAGGATGGTCTCGATCTCCTGACCTCGTGATCCACCCGCCTTGGCCTCCCAAAGTGCTGGGACTACAGGTGTGAGCCTCTGGCAGCTTATTTTTTTTTAAAAGAATGTGTCCTGTTTAGAGGGACAGGGTGAGGCAGTCTCTTGTCCTGGCAGAGAGATGCACAGCTGTCTGTCGCCTGCTTCAAAACACTCTGCCAACCACCATTCACCCACTCAGCATTATGTTTCTGGTGTTGAAGAAAACAGCACTGTGACAGAAAGCGACTGGGGCTTCAGTAATACCGCCGACTGAACTCATAAATGCCAGGTGCCCCTGAAAGTCATGGTGTCAAAATATATTTGACTGACTAAGATGTCTGCAGGATATTCTTGCTAAATTAAAAAAAAAGTTATAATGCCATCAACTGGATGATCCTAATTTTGATTTTGATAAAATATTAGCATAGGAAGGAGGCTTGGATGGATGCCAAAAGGTTAGCAGTGCTGTTATGTGGGCTGGGCTTCTGTAATAGCTTGGATTCTTCTTGCTTATCTGTATAGTCTACTTTTCTTTCCTATGCGGTGCATATAGAAAAATGAAAGCAACTTAAACATCCAAAATAAATAAAGGTTTATTTTATGAATCTCAGTGTCATTGTATCTGAAAGCAGGAAGTGCAACTGGGTGCTCTACTTAAGGTCCTGAGCTGGAAGAACCTGTCTGAGGACGAACCTGTCTGATGAAAAACCTGTCTTTGTCAGACAGGTTTGAGGGAGGACACTGGAAATGGCTTTGTTTCCTCAGATGTCAGAGAGGGTGGAGATGGGGTTACAGGTGTGGGCATTGCACAGGTAAAACAAAACACTCAATAGAACCTAGGGAGTCCTTTGTGCATGCGCACACACAAGAGAGTGGCACTTTGGACAAATGGTCCTAATCTAGTGCAGCAGGGTTGAAATGAGTGCTTGGCTCCTCGTAAAACAAGGTTCCATTCCCCACGGAGACTTTAAGCAGCTTGTACATGGAGTGAACACAGAAAATCTGCACAGGTCTCGGTTAATTTAGAAAATTTAGTTCCAAGGGTGAGGACGTGCCCATGACACAGCCTCAGGAAGTCCTGATGACATGTGTCCAGGGTGGTTGGGGCACAGGCTTGGTTTGTACATTTTAGGGAGACATGATACATCAATCAATATATGTAAGTAGTACATTAGTACCCACCCCAACCGCTCCCCCAGGTTTCCAGGTCACAGGTCTATGGGAGATTCTTTGGAGTTTCTGATTAGTCTTTCCAAAGGAAGCAATCAGAATACGCACCTATCTCTGTGAGCAGAGGGATGACTTTGAATAGAATGGAAGACAGGTTTGCCCTGAGTGGTTCCCAGTTTGAGGGGGCCAAGATATTTTCCTTTCACATTTCACCCCTTTTCTTTTTCAAAATCTTTTGGAGAAAGTATTTAGAAGAAAATGAGTCTCTGGTCTCAGGTTTCATCCGATCTCTCATGGCAAGGACAGTTTATTCCTAGATGGGTAGGTCTCAAAAACTCATTTTTAGCAGTTTGTGAAGTCTCATGTGCTGTGAAAAGAAAATGCAGGGAGGAAGGGAGAAAAACAACAACGAACAAAAGAACAATCCTCGAAAAATTGAGATAGGCCACATTACACTGAAGTTCATATATTAGTACGCAGGTATGAAAGTGGATTATGTATATAAATAGGTTGCTGTTATTTTCTTCTGAAGTTTAAGTTGTCTAGCTTCAGTTCACAGGGCTTTAAGAAAGCACAGCTGAGTTTTCAGTAACGCCAAGTTAGGCAAAATGGAAAAAAAATAAGGAAAAAAATCTGAAAATATTATTTTGAAGACTTGTAGCCAAGAAAAATTAGAATTTGTTTCAAACTGTAGAAAATAACAAAAATTGAAAAAACATTAAGCAAGACTAGAATCTAACAATAGGTGTACTATAGTTTTGAAACACAATTTTTCTCTCTCCAGTTTCCCATTTTTACTAAAGATAAATCATGGTAGAACTGGTTTGCTTTATTACACTCAGCCTAATTATTTGCATACAGTGCAATGAGAATAATTATTTTTTTCATAGGCTTTTAAATTGGCTTTGATGGAACTTGTTCCATAAGAGGAATCTCAGGTGAGACTTTCTACAGCCAAGCCCAGCCATGAATCTGTGTCATCAAATATCTATGAGTTGAGTGAATTTTCTCTCCTCTTGACATTCCCAGATAAACCTGGGGCTTCTGCGCCTGTCAGAAAGTGACATATTTTATTTACCACAGGACAGAAACCCTGTACCTGAACTGTGTACACAAAATATGAGGCCAGTTTCCCAAGGGCTTTATTGACTGTGTAAGTCAAGTTTGATTCCTTAAAGGAAAGCATGCCACTCCAGTCAAAGCCTTGGTATAATAACTAGTTTCTCCAATTGTGTCCTGTTACAAATAAAAACATATTCTTATTATACTTATGCAAATAATGTACTACCATAAATTAAAAATACTTACAAATAGTTTCCAAATTCTGGAGAAATTATATAGAGAGAAACAAGTATGCTCCAAATTTTGTTCATAGAATTATACTGAACCGTTAAAAGCTGTCAGTAGCTCAAAAGAAAAGTTTTAAGGCTCTGAAAGACAAAACAAAGGATCAGCAAACATTTTAAGCAAAAAGTCAGTATGATTAGTTCAGTCCAGGCAGTTAATTCCTGTTCTGCTTGATACTCATGAACGTTTTAGCTCTCCATTAGTCCTGAAAGTTTTTCCTCTATTCTAATGTCACAATCTCCAAAGTTATCAGAAATCTCCATTCAAGAGCACCTATTATAGTTTTATAGCTGATTATAAGACCACCTTCTAAAGAGAAGCAAAACAAGACAACAATTGTCCATGGATGAACAAAGTCTTAGGGCAGTCAGAGTCAAAGACACAATTGATGAAGAAATTTGTTACTTCTGTGGCACACAATAATTTTAACATAATAATTATGATTATTACTGATAATGTACACTAAATTATATCAGAATTATAGGAGTTTTCCCTAATTTTGAATACATACCAATAACATATTTATGCAAATACAGCTCAAAGAAAACCCAACACCATTTCATATTTGGCAATGCTTCCTGTATAATTTTTATACCAAATAAGCCAAATTATGGGTTTTTTTGGACTTTAGGGAAACTAAATATCTTAAAGGATTAATTAGGTCAGAAAAAAGACATAATTTATAATCCAATTTTGGAAAGTTTGTCAAATATCAAAGGTTTTAAACACTTGATATTACAAAATAGGATCACAGGTCATTGTAAAATAAGTCATTCATTTAAACAAAGTGATAACTCAAGGATTAAAAAAAAAAAAGAAAAGAGAAAACCTTTATTCTCTGAGACACACAACTAAATTTTCCAAACAATAAGCCCTAATAAAAACAGCATGGGCTGGGCACAGTGGCTCACATCTGTAATCCCAGCACTTTGGGAGGCTGAGGCGGGAGGATCACAAGGTCAAGAGATCGAGACCATCCTGGCCAACATGGTGAAACCCTGTCTCTACTAAAAAAAATACAAAAACTAGCTGGGTGTGGTGGTGCACGTCTGTAGTCCCAGCTACTCATGAGGCTGAGGCAGGAGAATCGCTTGAACCCAGGAAGTGGAGGTTGTAGTGAGCTGAGATCAAGCCACTGCACTCCAGCCTGGTGACAGAGAGAGACTCTGTCTTAAAAACAAAAAAAACAAAAAAAACAAAAAAACCAGCATGAAGCCAAAATTTTATAAACAATCTATAAAATTTTAATCTTGACCATAAGATAACTTACATAGACCTTTGATACCCTTTATAACCTTTATTAAGGAGTTGGCTAATGCTCCAAGAAAATCTTGTTAATCTGACATGGTCCATATGCTGGTCTTGCATCAGTGTCCCTTTGACATTAATGATGAATTTATAGAGAAGGTGAACTTATTTTATCATTCAAAATTGGTGCTTACAATCTTAGGTGCTTACCTCTTCCACAATAGTCCCTGGACCTTGAGGAGTTGAATAACTAATTTCTTGCCCTGTGTCTCAGGAATGCAGTTTACTTTGATTGGCAACTTCTATGGGTCCTGAAGATGAGGCTTTAATTGCTGTCAGTGTTTAAGATTTAGCAGGGCTTGGTATCTTTTTCAGACCCAGGAATCAAAGCCCTGTAACCCAATGTCGCAAGAACTTTAAAAGCACATACAGGAAGATACATAGATGTAATAACCTTAATCGAGAAAATTTGTTTGTTTGTTTGTTTGTTTTTGAGATGGAGTCTCACTGTATTGCCCAGGCTGGAGTACAGTGGCGTGATCTTGGCTCACTGCAACCTCCACCTTCCAGGTTCAAGCGATTCTCCTGCCTCAGCCTCCCAAATAGCTGCAATTACAGGTGCACACCACCAGACCTGGCTAATTTTTGTATTTTTAGTAGAGATGGGGTTTTGTCATGTTGGCCAGGCTGGTCACAAACTCCTGACCTCAAGTGATCCATCCGCCTTGGCTTCCCAAAGTGCGGTGCTGGGATTACAGGCGTGAGCCACTGCACCCGGGCAAGAAAAATTTTATCTCAGTTTTTTTCCTAAGTGAACCAAAACTTAATAATAATATGACAACTTGATCATATTAAAGTTTTTGTTTTTGTTTTTTAATATAAATCCTCTGATTGTGACTTACACTGACCATTCGTGACATGCTTGGACTTTCTGGTTTGTCCTGAACATCCCTCCTTCTTAAGTAACCATTTTATTTTAGGATTAAATTTATCATACAAGATTCTTTCTCATATAAAATTATTTCTCTTTAAGCTTTCTTACCACAAAAATACCTCTTTATTATAAAATTATTTCTGTACGCTTTCTTACCACAAAAAATACCTCTTTATTTTTTGTTAAATTAACTTATTTTTTGAGACGGAGTCTCGCTCTGTCACCCAGGCTGGAGTGCAGTGGCGTGATCTTGGCTCTCCGCAACCTCCACTTCCTGGGTTCACGCCATTTTCCTGCCTCAGCCTCCTGAGTAGCTGGGACTACAGGCGCCCGCCACCACGCCCGGCTAATTTTTGTATTTTTAGTAGAGATGGGGTTTCACTGTGTTAGCCAGGATGGTCTCGATCTCCTGACCTTGTGATCCGCCTGCCTCGGCCTCCCAAAGTGCTGGGATTACAGGCGTGAGCCACCGTGCCGGGCCAAAAAGAGAATCTTTAGCTCTGGGAAATTTGCTGGGAGTCTTAGGACAGGATCCTCTAGGATGCTTTTTTTATTTGTTTGTTTTGACACAGGGTCTCATGCTGTTGCGAGGCTGGAGTGCAGTGGCACAATTGTGGCTCACTGCTGCCTCAATCTCCCAGGCTCAGGTGAGCCTCCCACCTCAGCTTCCCGAGTAGCTGGGACTACAGGTGCATGCCACCATGCCTGGCTAATTTTTGTATATTTTGTAGGGATGGGGTTACGTCATATTGCCCAGGCTGGTTTCAGTCTCCTGGGCTCAAGCAATCTACCCACCTCACCCTCCCAAAGCACTGGGATTACAGGTGTGAGCCACTGTGCCTGGCTGTTTTTGTTATTTAACATCAATGACCTAGTGCTGAGAAACCTTGTTCTCTAAAATCATGGACAATGAGAAGTGTTGCTACTAGACATTTTTTCAATGAACATGGAACATCCCATTCTTGCCTGAAAGTTCTGAGCTGTGCAGGTCACTGTCACACGCAGCAACTTCGATTTTCAACCTAGGTGCAGAGCTTCAGATAAGGGGTTTTTGATGCAGCATTCCACATGTACCTTAATTCTGTAATTGTCCGGGAAAGATGGTCCTGAATTCACTTCCTAGCTCTGCTGGCAGTCAAAGTTTCTAACAGAACCTCAACCAGTGTTTCTAAGGGTCTGTGGCCAAGGCCACACAACCTCTCTCCTTTCCCATTATTACATTTTTTTTATACCAGTGATACCCTGGTTCTTCCTGCCTCCTGAACAAATATTCCTGACAAACCCAACTGCCAAACTGTCCTTGCTTCACTGTGATACTCAATCCAGAGCTGCTCCTGCTTCCCCTTGTTCCATCCCCAAATCATTCAGCATAAGCTCCGAACCCTATAAAAGTCTTTCCCCACTCCCTTATGAGGAGATGCCCAGGGATGGTCATAGTATGTGTCTTTCCTTATCACCCTACCTTTTTAAACTGTGGGTATGTTGGCCAGGTGGAGTGGCTCATGCCTGTAATCCTAGCACTTTGGGAGGCCGAGGTGGGCAGATCACCAGGGGTCAGGAGTTCAAGACCAGCCTGGCCAACGTGGCAAAACCATGTATATACTAAAAATACAAAAATTAGCCAAGCGTGGTGGTGCATGCCTGTAGTCCCAGCTACTCAGGAGGCTGAGACAGGAGAATTGCTTGAACTCAGGAAGTGGAGGCTGCAGTGAGCCGAGATCACACTACTGTACTTCAGCCTGGGTGACAGAATGAGACATCATCTCAAAAAAATATAAATAAATAAATAAATAAACTATGGGTATGCACCAGTGGGGTTTAATGGGTCTTATCACAACACTGTGAAATAGAATGATGTTATCCCCATAGTAAAGATGAAGACTCCGAGTCAAGTAATGTGCTCAGATCACAACTATACATGGTAGAACCTGGTTCTGAAGCCAGACTACCTAAAAATAGCCCAGTGTGGTGGCTCTGGCCTATTTTGCCATGGCCCAGTGTGGTGGCTCACCCCTATAATCCCAGCCCTTTGGGAGGCTGAGGTGAACAGATCACTTGAGGTCAGGAGTTTGAGACCAGCCTGGCCAACATGGTGAAACCCTATCTCTACAAAAAATACAAAAATTAGCTGGGCATGGTGGTCCACATCTGTAATCCCACTACTCAGGAGGCTGACGCATGAGAATTGCTTGAACCTGGGAGGCGGAGTTTGCAGTGAGCCAAGATTGCGCTACTGCACTCCAGCCTGGGCGACAGAGTAAGACTCTGTCTCAAAAAAAAAACAAAAACAAACAAACAAACAAACAAAAAACAACCAGATGCCATTTACTGAGTCTTTTCTATGTACAAGGCACATGTTTAAAGGTTTTATGTTTGAGACATGTAGCAGGGCCAGAGTCAGGACCCTGATACTCCTTTGTTGAGGCCAGTACTCCCAGAGAAGTAGTACATTGAGCTCCTATATCTGTCACTGCTTCCCAAGTATGAAAGAATTTGACCAACAGGTTTCTTTTTTTTCTTTTCTTTTCTTTTTCTTTTTCTTTTTTTTTTTTTGAGATGGAGTCTTGCTCTGTTGCCCAGCCTAGAGTCCAGTGGTGCCATCTCGGCTCACTACAACTTTGGCCTCCCGGGTTCAAGCGATTCTCCTGCCTCAGCCTCCCGAGTAGCTGGGATTACAGGCACCACCATCATACCTGGCTAATTTTTTTTTTTTTTTTTTGAGACAGAGTCTCAATCTGTTGCCTAGGCTAGAGAGCACGATCTTGGCTCACTACAACCTCCACCTCCCAGGTTCAAGCAATTCTCCTGCCTCAGCCTCCGGAGTAGCTGGGACTACAAGCATGTGCCACCACACCCGGCTAATTTTTGTATTTTTAGTAGAGACGGAGTTTCACTACGTTGGCCAGGTTGGTCTCGAACTCCTGACCTTGTGATCCACCCGCCTTAGCCTCCCAAAGTGCTGGGATTACAGGCGTGAGCCACCACGCCCAGCCTTTCATGCCTGGCTAATTTTTGTATTTTTTTGTACAGATAGGATTCACCACGTTGGCCTGGCTGGTCTTGAACCCCTGACCTCAGGTGATCCACCCCCGCCTCGGCCTCCCAAAGTGCTGGGATTACAGGCATGAGCCACCGTGCCCGGCCCAAACAGGTTTCTATAGAGACAACTGGGGAAGAATTGGCCACCAGCTTTTTATTTTATTTTATTTTATTTTTTGAAACTGAATCTTGCTTTGTCGCCCAGGATGGAGTGCAGTGGCACTATCATGGCGCACTGCAACCTCTATCTCCCAGGTTCAGGCAATCCAATTATCACAGCCTCCAAAGAAGCTGGGACTACAGGCAAGTGCCACCCCACTTGCCTAATTAATTTTTTTTTTGTAGAAATGGGGTCTCCCCATGTTTCCCAGCTGGTCTTGAACTCCTAGGCTCAAATGATCCACCGACCTTGGCCTCCCAAAGTACTGGGATTACAGGTGTGAGCCACCACGCACAACTGGCCACCAACTTGGATGTAAATGTGACATGGACTAGTTAGAAGAGTGATCCAAAAATTGAAGTGTGCACAAGAATCACCTGGGGCAGCTGTTAAAAGTCAGATTTCTAGGAACCCACCCCTCTCCCAGCCAGCCCCGCAATTTTTCCGACACACTGATTACAAATACACGTCGAAGCTTTGTTTCAAACTTGCTGCAAGGCAGGAGGCTTTCTAAAAGGAGAAGAAACGAACTCAAAGATTTCTCTCTTGGCAGAGACTTTTTTTTTTGAGGGAGAGAGTCTATTTCTGTCACCCAGGCTGGAGTACAAGGGTACAATCAAGGCTCACTGCAGCCTCGACCTCCTGGGTTCAAGTGGTCCTCCCACTTCAGCCTCCCAAGTCGCTGGGACTATAGGCCTATACCACCATGCCCAGCTAATTTTTTATTTATTGAGGAGATGAGGTCTCGCTATGTTGCCCAGGCTGTTCTCAAACTCGTGGGTTCAAGTAATTCTCCCCACTCGACCTCTCAAACTGCTGGGATTACAGGTATGAGCCACCTTGCCTGGTGTGGGCAGAGACATTTTAAAAGGAAAAAATAAGAATGTTTAAATATTTGCTGGCCAATATGGAACCACAAGCCAGATGTGGCTCTTGAGCACTTGAAGTGTGGCTAGTCTGAATTGAGATGTGCTAGAAGTGTAAAATACACACCAGATTTCAAATACTTAATTGGTAAAAATGTAAAGTATCACATTTGTTACTTCGATATTTATTGTATGTTGAAATAATAATATTTTAGATATATCAAATTCAGTAAAATATATTATTCAAAATTAATTTCACTAGTTTTATTTTACCTTTTAAAAGATATGGCTGGCTGGGTGCAGTGGCTCACGCCTGTAATCCCAGCACTATGGGAGGCCAAGGCAGGCAGATTGCTCGAGCCCAGGAGTTTGAGATCAGCCTTGGCAATGTAGCAAAACCTCATCTCTACAAAAAATACAAAAATTAGCCGGGCATGGTGGCAGATGCCTGTAGTCCCAGCTACTTGGGAGGCTGAGGGGGGAGGATCTCTTGAGCCTGGGAGGCAGAGGCTGAAGTGAGTCCAGATTGTGCCACTGCACTCCAGCCTGGGTAATAGAGTGAGACCTTGTCTCCAAAAAAAAAAAAAAAAGATACGGCCATTAAAAAATTTAAAATTATATATGTGGCTTGCCTCTGTGGTTTGCATTATGTTGCCATTGGACAGTTGTAGTTTAGATAATCATTGCTAGACTAGAGACCAGGGAGAAAAAAAAAAGAATGTCTGGTTAAAGATTATCAGAGGCCTTCTAGAATTGGTGAAAGGTCCTTAGGCCCCTCCCAAGGCCACAAGGAGCTGGGTGAGGCTCCTAGAAAGGGATCTTAAACTCATTAAAGTCTGTTAGAAATTTGCTCAGTTTTGTTGGGAATGCAAAGTTCTTCCAGGAAGCAACAGCTATTTACACCAACCACAGCGCTCTACTCCAGCTTCTGTTTGGGACAGTTTCTTTCAAAGACTTCAGAGAATCTGATTCCATGGGTTTAAGGAAGACCTGGAAATCGCATTGTTAAGCAGACCTTCCAATGGGTCCTGTCATGCGCGTCCGTGCGAAGAGACCACCAAATAGGCTTTGTGTGAGCAATAAAGCTTTTTAATCACCTGGGTGCAGGTGGGCTGAGTCTGAAAAGAGAGTCAGCGAAGGGAGATAAGGATGGGGCCGTTTTATAGGATTTGGGTAGGTAAAGGAAAATTACAGTCAAAGGGGGGTTGTTCTCTGGCAGGCAGGAGTGGGGGTCACAAGGTGCTCAGTGGAGGAGCTTTTTGAGCCAGGATGAGCTAGGAAAAGGACTTTCACAAGGTAATGTCATCGCTTAAGGCAAGGACCGGCCATTTTCACTTCTTTTGTGGTGGAATGTCATCAGTTAAGGCGGGGCAGGGCATTTGCACTTCTTTTGTGATTCTTCAGTTACTTCAGGCCACCTGGGCGTATACGTGCAAGTCACAGGGGATGCGATGGCTTGGCTTGGGCTCAGAGGCCTGACAGGTCCAACTCTGGTGGTTCTCTGAGTTAGAGAATCAGTGACTTTGAAAGTGATTCTATAGGCTTAGTGACCCACTGCAAAGAAGGAGAGAGGTGCCCAAGAGAGGGCATGAAATGGCCCTTTAAGAAAAGCCATATGCTTCACAGAATGTCATCTGATGAGGGAAGTCAGGGACAGGATTTAATGTGAGGCCAAGTGTCTACACTCTCCCTGGGCCAGGGTAACTCCCATAACACTCACCCTTTTAAGCCCACTTCCCTGTGTTAATGTGTTGAGCTCCTTAGCTCAGGCCTGTGCTCTTCCAATCTTACTGTTCACCTACCTTTTAAGTGTCCGAGAGATAATATAATCACGGGTTCTTAGTTTCTGTTTCTGGTTGGGCCAGTAAAGCCCCTTCCTCATCCCTCTTTTCTGCTTATCACTAGAGACAGAAACTAAAAACCTGGGCTTCAGGCTACCAGAAGGCTAAAACAAAACAAAACAGTATTGACATTTCAGAATAAAGCCATTATATCACTCTTTTAGATAAATCCCTTGAAACCTGCATACCATCACCATTTTTTCCTTTTTCTTAAGAGATGGTCTTGCTATGTTGCCCAGACTAGGCTCCAACTCCCGGCCTCGAATGATCCTCCTGCCTTAGCCTCTCCAAATGCTGGGATTATAGGCATAAGCCACCATGCCTGGCCTCTATCACAATTTGATACTGATGATGATCCATTTTATTATTTTTTCAGAGACGAGTCTCGTACTATCACCTGGGCTAGAGTGCAATGGTGTGATCTTGGTTCACTGCAACCTCTGCCTCCCAGATTCAAGTAATCCTCCTGCTTCAGCCTCCCGAGTAGCTGGGATTACAGGTGCCTGCTACCATGCCTGGCTAATTTTTTGTATTTTTAGTAGAGACCGGTTTTCACTACATTGGCCAGGCTGGTCTCAAACTCCTGACATCGTGATCCATCCACCTCAGCCTCCCAAAGTGCTGGGATTACAGGTGTAGCCACTGTGCCCGGCAGATTCATTTTAATACATAGAAACCAGCCTCTCTAATATGACAGAAATTATATCATTCCTTTTCCATTTGAACTCACTGTCATTCTACTTCACTCGCAGACTTTTATCACAATATAATGTTTTTATCTCTGAAAGTGTTTTAAAACACCCTTTCATATTCTATGCATTAAAATTATATATGTAAATGTATATAGTGAATTTTAATTGCCTATGAGCAAAACAACATAAACATAATAAAAATGTTGAGAATTATTTCATTTCCAAAGTAATTTTACTAGAAATACATGTCTTAATGAGGTAGATAGAGCTTTTAAAATATAACTGTGGATAAATAATATTCATCGGGAGAAAGATATTTATACATGTAAGTGCTAAGGAACATTTATATTAATATAAACACGGATGTGGGGATGGATGGAGTTTTGTTAAAGCAAAGTCACTCGATTTTTAAAATTCCTTGAATGATAAAAAATTATACTTGATACAGTAGCCAGCAACTTGGTTATGTATGTTTTTCTTTTTCTTTTCTTTTTTTTTTGAGCTGGGCATGGTGGCATGCACCTGTAGTCCCAGCTACTCAGGCGGCTGAAGGGGGAGGATCGCTTGAGCCCTGGAGGTTGAGGCTGCAGTGAGCCATGATTGTGCCATTGCACTCCAGCCTGGCTGACAGAGCAAGACCTTGTCTCCAAAAAAAGAAAAAAGATTGAAAACCATTTGATTTCTGAAAGGATTTGTTATCTCATCATGAGACTCATTGGCTTTCTCAATGCCACCCAATGTGTCCCTTTGTTTGGGGCCTCCAAGGTGCTTCTTTCTCACCTGACAAAAAGAAAGGTAACCTCTCAGTCATCTTGAATCTTTGTCTAGAGGGGAAAGGGCTGTTAAAAAGGAGATACCTGGGTCAGGCGCAGTGGCTCATGCCTGTAATCCCAGCACTTTGGGAGGCCAAGACAGGCAGATCACCTGGGACTAGGAGTTCGAGATCACCCTGGCCTTGAATATGATGAAACCCCATCTCTACTAAAAATACAAAAGTTAGCTGGGCATGGTAGTGTGCGCCTGTAATCCCAGCTACTCAGGAAGCTGAGGCAAGAGAATCACTTGAACCTGGGAGGCGGAGATTGCACCACTGCACTTCAGCCTGGGTGACAGAGTGAGACTCTGTCTCAAAAAAAAAGACACCTGGACCACGGGAGAGTTCACCATCAAATCAAATTAGGAAAGCATTCTTTCGAAGTGGAGGATCTAGAATGGTAGGTGGGTCTCTTAAAATGGAATTCCAAATACCCCTTGGAAAGTCATGCTGTGTTCCCCAGGGGTTCACATCCCCCCCGCATTCACACAGAGGCACGCTGAGCAGAGCAGGTGCCATGGTTAAGAGCTTGATGTAAAGATAACCTTGACCTCCTGGAGGAGGTGGAAGCTGCTCTTCATAACCCAGAGCTGCCTTGCCGTTCTGCTGGTTCCCTTTAGAGAGAATGTCTCCTTGGCCTTATTTCCTCTTGTGTAACAAATTCCTTTCTTAAACTTCTCTGGATATGTTCTTAAGTTTTTCTTCAGCCTAGCTCTAGTGTTTTTTTTTGTTGTTGTTGTTGTTGTTTGTTTGTTTTGAGACGGGGGTCTCACTCCGTTACCCAGGCTGGAATGTAGTGGCATGATCACAGCTCACTGCAGCCTCGACCTCGTGAGCTCAGGCGATCCTCCCATCTCAGCCTCCTGAGTAGCTGAGACCACAGGTGCAGACCACCACGTCTGGCTAATTTTTGAATTTTTTGTAGAGATGAGGTCTCATTATGTTGCCTGGGCTGGTCTTAAACTCCTGGGCTCAAGTGATCCTCCAACCTTGGCCTCCCAAAGTGCTGGGATTACAGGCAAGAACTGCTGTGCTCAGCCCTACATCCAATATTTATTTGTTTGAAATACGATAAAAGTTTGAGGCTCTTTGGGATAAACTGCTTGGGTTCAAATGCATACTTGCTGTTGAAATTTGGAAAGTTCCTTCCTCCCTCCCTCTCTCTCTCTTTCTTTCTTTCTCTTTTTTTTGACGGAATCTCACTTTGTCACCCAGGCTGGAGTGCAGTGGTGCAGTCTCAGCTTACTGCAGCCTCAACCTCCTGGGTCGAAGCAATCCTCCTATCCCAGCTCCCCTGTAGCTGGGACTACAGGCACGTGCCACCACGCCCGACTAATTTTTTGTAGAGACGGGGTTTCACCATGTTGCCCAGGCTGGTCTCAAACTCCTGAGCTCAAGCAATCTGCCTGCCTTGGCCTCCCAAAGTGCTGGGATTACAGATGTGAGCCACCACACCCTGCCTGGAAGTTATTTTCTAAGCCTCAGTCTCCTCTTATGAAAGCTTGTTGTGTTTTGGGGAAGTAGGTGGTTTAATGCACACAAAGTTCTGAGCATGTGTCAGGAACAGTAAGCACATAATAAATGTGAGTTATTATTATTGGTATGTCGTCTAAATTTGGTCTATCTTTTAAATCTCCCCAGGACAGGCAATGCTTATAAAATGCTTTGAGACTCAAAAGATAAGTCACTGTATCATCATGCTGCTCTGCTCCTTATTAGCCCTGTTTTACTGGGGAAGGTTGAGTAAGAGAGGCATATGCTGAGTTAGGACTGTGGGGAGTGTCAGAGCCTCAGAAACTAAGCAGGGCATCCACAGTGTCTGAGCCCCTCAGCCTAAACTCGGTATCCATTTTAGCCTCTGCTTCCCTGGCCAAGGCACTCAACTCCACTCTGTTCACTCCTCTGTTCCATCCCAGAGTTGACCTTGGCCCACTGGAAGAGCTCTTGGCCTTGAATCCTACACTGTCACTAATAGTTATTGAGCTTGGGAAACCAACTTCTCAGAATATATTTCCTCTACCATAAAATGGGATTAGCAGTACCTCTCTTAGGGCTGTTGAGGGGGTCAAATGAAAGAAGCCTATGGAACTCCTTGAACAGTACCTGGGCATATAGCAGGCCTCTGATTATTCCTGAATGTTACAATTACAGTAGGTAACCATTAGGATATCTTCTTGCGCCTAGTTATGCGAGGAAGATAGGCATGACCCAGGCAGATAAGATGGCTTCACATGTCTTTGCCAAAGCAGAGCCTAGTGCTGGAAGATAAGCTGGTTTGGCCTACTTTGGGGAAAGGTTGGTGGGTGGTTGGGAATTTAATCTAGGGCAGTCAGGGCCATTTTGAAGTGGAGCTGCTTGTTTATTCAACATTTGAGGTTTTACCTTTGTTGACAATAATCCTCAGAAACATCATCCTTATCTATGAGGTGAGCTCTTTGGCAGCCACGTTTGTATCATGTGACCTCATCTTTGATTGGACCAGAATAGACACCTCACCCAAACGTAGCCAATCAGATTTTCCTTTCCAGGGAACTTGGAATTGAGACTCACAGGTTCCATGCTCATTCTGGGATCTACTTTTTTGTTTTGTTTTGTTTTGTTTTGTTTTGAGACAGAGTCTCGCTCTTTCACCCAGGCTGGAGTGCAGTGGTGTGATCTCAGCTCACTGCAACCTTCGCCCCCGAGGTTCAAGTAATTCTCCCGCCTCAGCCTCTTGAGTAGCTGGGATTACAGGCGCCCGCCACCATGCCTAGCTAATTTTTGTATTTTTAGTAGAGACGGGGTTTCATCATGCTGGCCAGGCTGGTCTTGAACTCCTGACCTCAGGTGATCCTCCTGCCTTGACCTCCCAAACTGCTGGGATTACAGGCGTGAGCCACTGCACCCAGCCGGGATCTACTTTTGAATGGAAGCGATATGAAAACTGGGTGATAGGGTGTGGTCACCTTCTCCCATATAGATTGAGAGGTGAGGAAAGCCAAACTGCAGGAGGTGAGCAAATGACATAAAAAAACAGAAGAGGGAGATGGAAATTGTACATATCTGAGTTCTTGACAGTTCCCACTTCCTGTTTCAGACTCCTCCTCAGGCCTGAGCACATTCTGACCTTTGGATTTCATGAGACACTTCTGAATCCTTAATGATAAATCCATTTTTGATTGCTTACACTGGATCATGTTGTATGTTAAGCTGTTTTGCTCTCAAGTTACAGAAGCCAACTTGAGCCATCTTATGCAGAGAGAGGAAATTAGTGGAAGGTGCTGGGGGCATCTCGTGAGATCTGGGAGGCTTAAACAACCCAGTTTTAGGAGGTGCTGGTACAAGGGCAGCCCTGGGTACTTCAGCCACAGATGGGAAAGTCACCTTCCTTCTGACCTGCTGTCATTAAGATGCTTCACCTTTGGGCTTCTCAGTTAAAAACTGCAAATTATTAGGGTAGAGAGAATCTCATTGTTCTATGATGAGACAATTAGTAATGGGTAGGGGTAGCTTCAGACAGCAGAGATATAGCTGCTTAAGAGAGTTTAACCATGAGAACAGGATATGCCATTACCCAAGGACAGCGAGTGGCACTGGTCAGCCAGTCCAAGTGACGTCCTGTACAATCTTGTTTGTGCACTTGTTTACAACTTATGAGCAGGAAACTGTGCTTCTTACTGAGAGGGGTGCAAAGATCTGTAAAACAGGGTCTCTAACACCAAAGAATTTATAATCTGTCTACAAATAATCACATTCCAAGAAAGTCTGTGATAACTGCTAGAGGAAATGTACAAGCATAAAGTGCTACAGGAATTTAGAGAAAGGGGAGATACGTTTGAGGAGTGGTGACTATGGCCCAGATGTCAGACCAGGTCATGGTTGGCAAATGGCTTCCGGAATAAAACACTAAATATGCACTTACCATACCTTGTAATAACAGCCAAAAGGAGCATTTATTTAAAATTAAATGTAAAATGCAATAAAGCAGGAATGTGTTTTTGATGGACTAATCCATAGCATGTGAGCCACACTGACATATACGAATGTACCAGGTCAAGAGTGGACACAAACCAATTGTGCCAAGGTTCTGTCTGAATTCTAAGGCAAGTTAATCACATTCCTTTGATCCTTAGTCCCAGCCCTAATTATAAGCCTTTGGTCAGCTTGTCTTCCCTGAATTCTCACCCCCCATAGTATTTATGCTTGTGCTCTTCTGGGCTCATGGCCCTTTGTGCACTGGTCATTGGAAAGCTCCTTCCAAGGCAAACACATTCTTAATCTGTGCACAGAATACTCCCTCCACATCTTGAATTTTTAAAAAAACTTATTTTTAATTTTTTTAATTTTAAAATGTTTTTAGAGACTGGGTCTCGCCATGTTGCCCAGGCTAGTCTTGAAGTCCTGGACTCAAGTGATCCTCCTGCCTCAGCCCCGCAAGTAGCTAGGATTATAGGTATGAGCCATTGTGCCCAGCTCTCCCTTCAAATCTTTGCCTCAATGAAAGCCTGGGTGACTATCTGGTTTCATGGTATCAACTGTCACATATATGGGGATTTTTCTCAATTTTTTAAAAAAATGGCTCATATTTGTCTCCTATGCTTCAAACGTATGCATCCTACTGCCTGAGGGAATCTTCTCCTAGTATGGCCCAGGAACTTCCAAATCGGTGAGCCTGAGGGAACTCATGGGCATTACCCATTCATTCTCTATTCTCTGACCCCTCTATTGCACCCATGCTACATACCCATACTCCAGACTGGAAGTGAAATTTTATTCTTTTTTTAAATAAAAAAAATTTTTTTGAGATGGGGTCTCACTCTGTTACCCAGGCTGGGTGCAGTGGCGCAATCTTGGTTCACTGCAACCTCCGCATCCTGGGCTCAAGCAATCCTCCCACCTCAACCTCCCCAGTAGCTAGGACTACAGGTGTGCTACCATGCCAGGCTAATTTTTCTGTAGTTTTTATAAAGATGGGGTTTCACCATGTTGCCCAGGCTGGTCTTGAACTCCTGGGCTCAAGCAGTCTGCCGGCCTTGGCCTCCCAAAGTGCTGGGATTACAGGCATGAGCTACTGTGCCTAGCTTGAAATTTTATTCTTATCTCTTCTTTATCTATTATGTCAAGTTGATCACCAAGTTGTTGTAATTGGTCTTCTCAATATTTCTCCAATTTGTCTCCACCCTTTGCTGCTGCCCCATCAATCCCATTATTGACTTAATGCGCAACTATTTTTGCCTCACCATCTGTGTTAGTTACTTACTGCTATGTGACAAATTACCCCCCAGTTTAACCAGCAATCATATTATCTCACATGGTTTCTGGGGGTCAGGAATCTGGGAGCAGCTTAGTGGGATGGTTCTGCATCAGGGTTGCTTGTGAGGTTACAGTCAAGCTGTCAGCCGGGGCCACCGTCATCTCAAGGCTCAACTGGGGTTGGAGACTGCTTCCAACCTCACTCACATGGTGTGGGCAGGACCTCTTCCTTGCTGGCTGTTGGCTGGAGGCTTCAGTCAGCCTCTGTGTAGGTTGCCTGAGTGTTATGACATGGCAGTTGGCTTCTCCCCAAGTGAGTAATGTATATATTTGTGTGTGTGTGTGTGCGCGAGAGAGAGAGAGAGCGCGAGACAGACAGGAAAGCCATAGTTTTTTAAAACCTAATTGCCAGCGTTTTCACTTCAGTCATATTCTATTGGCTACATAGAGTAAACTTAGTGCATGTGGGAGGGTGTGTGTGAAGACCAGCATGTGAGGATCCTTAGGGTCACTTTGGGGTTTGGCCACCACAATGTCAATTCACTTTTTTGGTAAAACAATCACTGATTTTCCTTTGGGAAACAACCCCTCCCACATTGCCACTTGAGCTCTCTCTCAAGCCAAGCCCACAGTGTGCCTGTGTATAAAATGTTCAGTTATACTAACCAATAAATACAACTTTTTTTTTTTTTCTTTTGAGACGGAGTCTTACTCTGTCACCCAGGCTGGAGTGCAATGGTGCAATCTCAGCTCACTATAACCTCCGCCTCTCGGGTTCAAGCGATTCTCCCGCTTCAGCCTCCCAAGTAGCTGGGATTACAGGCACCCGCCATCGTGCCCGGTTAGCTTTTATATTTTTGTAGAGACAGAGTTTCACCATGTTGGCCAGGCTGGTATTGAACGCCTGACCTCAGGTGATCTGCCTGCCTTGGTCTCCCAAAGTGCTGGGATTACAGGCATGAGGCACCATGTCCAGCCAACACTTTTCTTAAGGTGGTTATACTGGGATTCTGTTCCTTGTTTTATAAAGAGTCCTAACTGGTTTTGGCCACTGTCCCCGGCACAGCCTTTCCTGCCTAAAATGTAAATCTGATCATGTTATCTCTTGTGAAAAATCTTGTGGCATCTACTCGGTGCCCACTGGGTAGAGTCCAAGCTCATTAATATGGTAGTCGAGATCTACTACCATCCTCCTAATGTCCACCTTCGGCCTCTTTTTTCCTTGCTTCTATTTTGAGCAACACTCAGCTATTTATACCATATACCCTGATATTAGAAACAGAGCCTTTGGCTGGGAGCTCATGAGGCTTAATCAGGAATTAGCACAGTAGAAGCCGTGAGAGTGGACTACACCCAGCCTGATCAAGGTAGCTACATGCCCCAGACCTAGACCCAGAAGCTGTCTTAGTTTTATGTGCTAATGATGGAGACGCTGGGCCTTTCCGGGTCACTGGTACCTATGGTCTGAAGTAGCTCCCAAAATTAATGTGTTAGAAATGCAATTCCCAATTCAACAATGTTGAGAGGTGGGGCCTTTTGGGAGGGTTTAGGTCATAAGAGCTCCACCTTCATGAATGAATTAATGATGTTATAAAGGAGGTTGTTGGAGGGAACTTACTCCTCTTGCCTTTTTGTCTTCTGCCATGTGGGGTCACAGCTTTCCTCTCCTCTAGAAGGTGCAGCATTCAAGGTGTCATCTTGGAAACAGAGAGTAGCCCTCATCAGATGCTGGCACCTTGGTTTTGGACTCCTGCCTCCAGAACTGTTAGAAATGCATTTCTGCTCTTTATAAATTATTCAGTCTGTGGTATTCTGTGATGGCAGGACTAAGATACTGGCTTTTAGTCAGGCTCCAAGTTTCTGTAGCCCTGTATTCCTAAGGGTATTTTGCTGTGAATTCAACCAATTCTCTACAGAGCTCAATAGGATAGTCTAATTGCTTCAGCAGTGGGATATCTTAGTTCAGTTCTCCTTAACCCAAGCCATGGCCCATTTGGATGAGTACTCAATATCCAAGCTCTTTTTTTTTTTTTTCTTTTTGAGATGGAGTCTCGCTCTGTCGCCCAGGCTGGGGTGCAGTGGCTGGATCTCAGCTCACTGCAAGCTCCGCCTCCCGGGTTCATGCCATTCTCCTGCCTCAGCCTCCTGAGTAGCTGGGACTACAGGCGCCCGCCACCTCGCCCGGCTAGTTTTTTGTATTTTTTAGTAGAGACGGGGTTTCACTGTGTTAGCCAGGATGGTCTCGATCTCCTGACCTCGTGATCCGCCCGTCTCGGCCTCCCAAAGTGCTGGGATTACAGGCTTGAGCCACTGCGCCCAGCCCTAATATCCAAGCTTTTAAAAGAGGAGACTGTTTGTTTTAGGTACAGTAGCCAGGAAGAAAAATATGGTAGAGCTTCCCATTCCCTTCCACACTTTTTGTGCAAGAGTAAGCCACTTTTTTCTGGACTAAACATGGCCCACTTGTGGGTGGTCTGATTTATAGAACAGATAAGATATCAAATGTTCTTCACTGGATTAATTCTGTGTACCTTGCCCCTAATAATTATATCAGGGAAGGAATAATTTCCAGGATTGGGGCTGATTTGGCAGGGTCACTACAATGGCACTGTTACGAATTGCTTTAGGGAGTTCATGCTTTTGAGGCCTCCTTCTTGATATCAAAAAAGGAAATAGCCCAGTAATTAGTCAGTTTCCAGTTCCTGAGAGTTTGTGGGGGTGTAGGGGGTTTAGAGGGTAGGCATTAGGGGGTAGTTCTTGGGTAGATATGGCCCTTGTCTGGTTATTTCCCTTTTTCATAAATGCCTTGAATGCTACAGTTTGAATGTGTTCCCTAAAGTTTGTGTATTGGAAACTTAATCCCCAACGTAACAGTGTTGAGAGGTAGGACCTTTGCCAGGGGATTAGGTCATGAAGGCTCTGCCCTCATGAATGAATTAATGCCATTATAATGGGAATGGGTTTGTTATTGAGAGAGTGGGTTTCTCATGAAAGTGAGTTCAGCCTTCTCCTGCCCTGTCTGTTACACACTCTCTTGCTATGGGATGCCTTCTGATCTAGGCACTCAAATTAGTAAGTTCAGAGGTATTTTAAATATTGTACACTAAGTTAAACAGCAGCAAAAATCAGAATGTAACAACCTAAGGAAGTCAGATAGGTATATAAAGGTGAACCTGAGTAAAAAACTGGACATTAAAAAACCCCATATAGGCCGGGCGCGGTGGCTCAAGCCTGTAATCCCAGCACTTTGGGAGGCCGAGATGGGCGGATCACGAGGTCAGGAGATCGAGACCATCCTGGCGAACACGGTGAAACCCCGTCTCTACTAAAAAATACAAAAAACTAGCCGGGCGAGGTGGCGGGCGCCTGTAGTCCCAGCTACTCAGGAGGCTGAGGCAGGAGAATGGCGTAAACCCGGGAGGTGGAGCTTGCAGTGAGCTGAGATCCGGCCACCGCACTCCAGCCTGGGCGACAGAGCAAGACTTCGTCTCAAAAAAAAAAAAAAAAAAAAAAAAAACCATATATTTCTAAGAGAAATTACTTAAGTATAGTTAATTCTTTTGAAAAATCTTTAGAATTATAAGGTGGAGGCAAGGAAGTAACACTTTTTCTTCGTGTTGGAATTTTTTTGGATAGCAATTTTTAAGCATCTGGTGATATTTAGGACATTTTCGAAAAACAGAAAAGTTGGTCAGAATGAATATTTTCCCTAAGCACGTAGTTGTGTAATGTTAAGTGAAAATAATGGTAAAAATTTGAATATACATTCATGATCATAAAATATTAAGACAAAGAAACATGGAAAATGTACATGATTAAGTTTTAGGAATTAAGAAGCCCTCATAAAACCAAGTATATATGATGATGATTCATATTTTGAAAATACAATTGTTCTTATAGAAAAACACGAAAGGGAAAGTTCAATAATGCCAAGTAGTTTTCCCTTAAGGGCTGGGAATAGGGATGACTTTTAAAAAATCTCATATCTGTGTTTTAAAAAACGATGAGGCACTACTTTCGTATTGAAAAACATTAAACAGAAAAAAAAAAAAAAAGACCCACTAGAAGGAAATACAGTAAACTACAATCAGAGGTTGAGTTGCTGAGACAGGGTTGTGTTTTCCTCTTTCAGTATTTTTGACCGGGCATGGTGGCTCACGCCTATAATCACAGACCTTTGGGAGGCCGAGGTGGGTGGATCACGAGGTCAGGAGTTCGAGACCAGCTTGGCCAATACGGTAAAACCCCGTCTCTACTGAAAAATACAAAAAATTAGCTGGGCGTGGTAGTGGGCGCCTGTAGTCCCAGCTACTGGGGAGACTGAGGCAGGAGAATTGCTTGAACCGGGGATGTGGAGGTTGCAGTGAGCCAAGATCGTGCCACTGCACTCCAGCTGGGTGACAGAGCGACAATCTGTCTTTAAAAAAAAAAAAAAAAAAAGATGAGGTACTACTTTTGTACTGAAAAACATTAAACAGAAAAAAAAAAAGCCCACAAGAGGGAAATACAGCAAACTACAATCAGAGGTTGAGTTGGTGAGACAGGATTGTGTTTTCCTCTTTCAATATCTTCCTGTTGAACATTTTTCCTATAGTAAGCATATATGTATACTTCTTTTTCATAACAGGAATCAAACTTTAAAAATAAAGATCAAATCATGTTTCTTTGTTTTCAGTTTTTCTTTGTTTACAGTTTTATTATCTGACAAAGGGGGTTGGGTGGAGCATTCATAGAGCAGTTGAAAATCTAGGAATCAGTTCAAGGGTCAGAAAATGATTTTTAAAAATAATTAAAAATTTTTCTATTGATACATATTATTTATACATAGGGGGCATATGAAATATTTTATTACATGCATAGGATGTGTAATGATCAAATCAGAGTATTTAGGATATTCATTACTTTGTGTATTTATTACTTCTATGTGTTGGGAACATTTTAAGTCCTCTCTTCTAGCTGTTCTAAAATATAAAATACATTGTTGTTAACTATATAGTCACCCTACTCTGTGATTGAACATTAGATCTTACTCCTCCTATCTAACTGTATGCTTGTACCTATTAATCTCTTATCTCCCCCACCCCATCAGCAAATGTTTTCTGTAAAGGACCAGACAGTAAATATTTTAGGCTTTCAGGCCATATGGACTCTACCATAGCTACTCAGCCCTGCCTCTGTAGCACAACAGATATAGGCAATAAGTAAATGAACAGGAGTGGCTATGTTCCAAAAATTTATTTATTCATGGATACTGACCTTTAAATTTCATGTAATTTTCATGTGCTCAGATATTCTTCTTCTTCTGTTCCCCCACAACCATTTAAAAATGTAAAATTACTCATTGGCTACATAAAAACAGATAAGAGGCTGGATTAGGCCCATAGGCCATAATTTGCTCATTTCTGAATTAGATGAAATCAGGATGGCAATGAATGAAACACACCACAGCTACACTGAAAGTCTCCAAGAGAGATGCCAGTAAATTTTGTGTTTATTTCAATCTGTGATTTCTTTGCATCTTTTTTCCTTTAAAGATTTGCTTCTAGGCTGGGCGCAGTGGCTCACGCCTATAATCCTAGCACTTCGGGAGGCTGAGGCGGGTGGATCATGAGGTCAGGAGATCAAGAGAGCAGCCTGGACAACACGGTGAAACCCTGTCTCCACTAACATACAAAAAATTAGCCAGGCATGGTGGCGTGTGCCTGTAGTCCCAGCTACTCGGGGGGCTGAGACGGGAGGCGGAGGTTGCAGAGAGCCAAGATCACACCACTGCACTCCAGCCTGGGCGATAGAGAGAGACTCCATCTCAAAAAAAAAAAGATTGCTTCTAATTTGGATGTCTTAGGAAAAGGATGCCAAGCCATTTTGTTGAAACATTCATATAGGAATAGGACGACCTGAAAAAAATGCTCATGCAAATCCAGGTCTATAAATATTGAGTCTTTTTGGTGCTATGCATTTCTAGAAAACATGAATAACATACATGAATCAGTGATGACTGTATAACGGGTATAAACAGAGTATTGTAGGCTGGGCATGGTGGCTCACGTCTGTAATCCCAGCACTTTGGGAGGCTGAGGCAGGCGGATCACAAGGTCAGGAGATTGAGACCATCCTGGCTAACATCGTGAAACCCCATCTCTACTAAAAACACAAAAATTAGCCGGGTGTGGCGGCGTGCGCCTGTAGTCCCAGCTGCTGGGGAGGCTGAGGCAGGAAAATGGCAAGAACCCGGGAGGCGGAGCTTGCAGTGAGCAGAGATCTTGCGACTACACTCTAGCCTGGGTGACAGAGCGAGACTCCGTCTCAAAAAACAAAAAACAAAAAAACAAAAAAATCCAGAATATTGTAAGATCACATAGGGGAAGAGTAATTCTGATCATGGAAGATGACTTTGTATTTATTAGAGAAATTGGTAAGAAACAGTCCAATAGTGATATGGTTTGGCTCTGTGTCTCCACCCAAATCTCATGTTGAGTTGTAATATCCAGTGTTCGGGGAGGAACTTGGTGGGAAGGGATTGGCTCATGGGGCAGATTTCCCCCATTCGGTTCTTGTGATCGTGAGTTCTCACAAGATCTGATGGTTTTTAAAAGTGTGAGGCACGGCTGGGTGCAGTGGCTCACGCCTGTAATCCCAGCACTTTGGGAAGCTGAGACGGGCGGATCATGAGGTCAGGAGATCGAGACCATCTTGGCTAACACGGTGAAACCCCGTCTCCACTAAAAATACAAAAAATTAGCCAGGCATGGTGGTGGGCGCCTGTGGTCCCAGCTACTGGGGAGGCTGAGGCAGGAGAATGATGTGAACCCGGGAGGCGGAGCTTGCAGTGAGCCAAGATCGCACCATGCACTCCGGCCTGGACAACAGAGCAAGACTTCGTCTCAAAAAAAAAAAAAAAAAAAAAGTGTGAGTGAAGCCCTCTTCACCCCCTTGCTTTCTCTCTCTCTCCTGCCATCACGTGCATGAAGAGGGTGCTTGCTTCCCATTTGCCTTCTGCCATGATTGTTCAGTTTCCTCAGGCCTCCCAGTGATGCTTACTGTATAGCCTATGGAACTGTGAGTCAATTAAACCTCCTTTCTTCATAAATTACCGAGTTTCAGATAGTTTTTTTATAGCAGTGTGGGAACGGACTAATACAAATAGGGAGACTTGAGATTAGATGGTTGTCATGGCAAAAGCCAACACTGCAGAAGACAAGTGTTTTAAAATATTGTCTCTAGGCACTACTAAAGAAAAATTACTTTTGTGGAACTCATAAACTTTTAAATAATAAATAAATCAGAGAAAAGTGTTCATTAAAAAATTGGTCCTGAAGAAAATCAACATGAGCTGAAAGTAGCAACTTCTTCAGGGTGTACAGCACCATCTTTTTTACTTTTCACTCCCAGAAAACCTTTTCCAGATTACTTTTTCTTATTGCAGCCAAAATAAAATGTAGTTGTTAGTTCCTTCTCCAGTCCCACTGCTTTACTAGCCTTAAAAACAAAACAAAAAAAGTGGTAGTGAGTGAAATAAAAAGAGTTGCTTTCATAGTAAACATAAAATGTAGAAAGTAATCGGGAAGACTTGTTTATTATGCGGAAACCAAACAAATGTAATTAAATACAAACTGGTCTGGGACAATTTGTGCATTATAAAATGCCAATGTTCATCAGGCCAACAACTAGATAACATTTTTTTCTTTTAATTGAACAAATACATTAAATACATATTGTGTTATAAACCCATCCTTAACTCCCACATCATAGGTAACTAACTTTACAATTTTGTCATGTACCCACTGAGACTCTTTTTATTTGCACATATAACTATGAATGGACAAACTTACCGATACAAACTATCCAAGTTTCAGTTCTGAGTGCCTAAGGGCCCCTAAGGTCAGAGTTAAGTGTCAGTTGTCTCCTTCTTCCTGAACTACTTTTTCTGTTTAACTCTAGTTGCAAGCATGCAACTCCACATTCCAGGCACTTCTCAAAAATGGGGTACACTGGGTTCTACATAAAAGCATTAAAGCAAAGTTAACCAATCTCTTTATGCCTAAGTTTCTAGGTCTACCAACCTTATCGGGACCTCGGGGGAGTTAATATGGAGGGCTGTGTTTCACACCCACTTTGAAAGCACGGCATTCTCTGTTTCTAAAGAATTGCAAACTTTCGGCCGGGCGCCGTGGCTCAAGCCTGTAATCCCAGCACTTTGGGAGGCCGAGACGGGCGGATCACGAGGTCAGGAGATGGAGACCATCCTGGCTAACACGGCGAAACCCCGTCTCCACTAAAAAATACAAAAAACTAGCCAGGCGAGGTGGCGGGTGCCTGTAGTCCCAGCTACTCGGGAGGCTGAGGCAGCAGAATGGCATGAACCCGGGAGGCGGAGCTTGCAGTGAGCTGAGATCCGGCCACCGCACTCCAGCCCGGGCGACAGAGCGAGACTCCATCTCAAAAAAAAAAAAAAAAAAAAAAAGAATTGCAAACTTTCATGTGTTACATTACAGAAATCTCAACGGGGAGGATTAACCAAATACCATTTCGACTTAAAAGCAGCTTGAGGCCGGGCGCGGTGGCTCACGCCTGTAATCCCAGCACTTTGGGAGGCCGAGACGGGCGGATCACGAGGTCAGGAAATCGAGACCATCCTGGCTAACACGGTGAAACCCCGTCTCTACTAAAAATACAAAAAAAAATTAGCCGGCGTAGTCCCAGCTACTCGGGAGGCTGAGGTAGGAGAATGGTGTGAACCCAGAGTCGGAGCTTGCAGTGAGGCGAGATGGCGCCACTGCACTCCAGCCTGGGCGACTGAGCGAGACTCCGTCTCAAAAAAAAAAAAAAAAAGCAGCCTGAAACCTCTTCCAGCCACTCTCCCAGAGTGATGGAAATGCAGAAATCTGTATTCCAGCCTCAATTCAAGACAGCCTTCTAGTTGCAGTACCATTTTCAACATTTCAACAGTCAAAACCCTTCCATTTAAAAAAATACTTCAGTTCCTTAGTCTTCTCACTACAACAAAACCATAGAGCTGTGGCATGGCTGAAAAAAGAACTCGAACATCTAGGAGCTCTCTGCTTTGAGGGCGAGAGATAAGGAAAGGCCAGGTATTTCTGCAAAGCTAAGTTTCTTCTAATTAGTAATCTTGTGTGTGTCTAAGAAAAACTTTAGATACAAGAAGGGTTGATACTTGTCCCAGGAGACTCTTCTGGGAGAGATGATGATGAACCGAACGCCAAGGACTTAGAAGGGGCGAACAACTTCAACCGATGTCCCTCCAGACTCCGGCACCTGCCGGCAGTGCCCAAGCGAGTTCCCGCCCCCGGCCCCACCCACCGCGGGCGGAGGGTCGGTCACTCACAGTGTCAAGATAAGGAGACCCAGGTTCCCCGAAATTTCCGGCCCTCCCAAAACTTCCGTCTTCCCTGGGTCCAACAGGGTGGACCCAAGGCCCAGGGGCGTCCCCGGAAGTGACGCAGAGACGTGGCCTCCATTTTGTGGAGTGCCAGAGCTGCTAAGTGCGTCAGTTGTGGAGAGGCGTAGACGAGTTAAGTCCTGGTCTGCGTGGAGGTCGACGACTCCGTCGCAGACTACGGACCTGTCTGGGTCTCAGCCGCTAAAGACCCCGTCCGGTAGGTGAGTGGCTCACTTTGAGGGCAAGCCTTCTCGGATCGAGGCTTCTTCATGGCCGCTCAATTCGTGAGCGGCTGGGGCTGCTCTCTTTGCGGAGGACGGCGTCTAATGAGCGCAGTTGATTCGAGGTGGGCGCTGGGGCACGTCTCCCTTTTGGCATACTGTTTGAGGGGTACTGAGGTGGAAGGGCGGTCACTGTTAGGGTGGTTTTTACGTTTTTACACAGCGGTTGTGCGCCCCTCCCTGCCGGTCTTAACGTCTTCATCTCCTAGACCCGTAGAGTAGTGGGCCGGGATCTCCCTGACTGGCGATGCGGCTGGGCCTTTTGGAGGGCGGCCGCAGTGACACCAAGAACGGTGGAGTTGGGAGGAGGAGGGAAAAGGGAATTTGGCACGCGCGGCTGTGCTGCTGCTGATTCCACCGCCGCCATTTTGTGGCCGCAGAGCGCCCGCCCCGTTGGCGCAGGCGCGGTCGTGGCGTCGCGAGAATCCGGCTTCCACCCGCTGTGACGCGCCCGCAAGGCCGCCATTGGGCTGGCTTTGCGGAGGGCGGGGGCGGCTCCGCCCGCACTTCTCGGCCTTTCCTAACTGCGGCAGATGGGAGGGGGCCGGAGAGCTGTGGAGAGTGTGCGGCTGCGCAGTTGGAGAGGTGGCAGTGGGCGTTGCGGTTGCTGCGGTCTGGGCCCAGTAACGTACCGTGTTGGGAGGGAGCTGGGTTTTAATTTTGTCTGCAAGTTAACCTGGCTTCATTAGAGACACTCTTGGCAATCCCGTTTATAACATCACTGGGTAAACATTTTACGCTGTTTTATGTTTTTGATTCTTTGATCAGGCGTTTCTCTGTGACAGTCATTGCTGTTACCTCGATTGAATTACTTTCTAATAGGAAGTACTAGCCGGACATCATGAGTGGCTGTCGAGTATTCATCGGGAGACTAAATCCAGCGGCCAGGGAGAAGGACGTGGAAAGATTCTTCAAGGGATATGGACGGATAAGAGATATTGATCTGAAAAGAGGCTTTGGTTTTGTGGTAAGTATTTAGAACTGGGTGAATTATCTGCTAAGTAGGTAGAGTTTTGATAAGCAGTTGTTTTCGATCTTGAGTCCAGGTAGAATATTTGCGTTCAGAAAATGTTACCCAGCCTTGTGTGTGTGTTTTATTGAGGCTGAAAACAACTTGAACTTGCCGGCTCACTGGAACCCACTCCTAGTGGCTCCTTGATTAGGTTTGACTATGTGGCAGTGTTGTTAAGATACTTCTTTTCCTATTCTGTCTCCTGATTTCAATGCTCATTATGTTGTAGAATACTCTTCTAAAGCCCATGTTTATACTTACATTTTAGGAATTTGAGGATCCGAGGGATGCAGATGATGCTGTGTATGAGCTTGATGGAAAAGAACTCTGTAGTGAAAGGTGAGACTCCTGTGTAACTAGTTAGCCTTGGGACATAGAGCAGACTGGGTCTGCTGGCATATTTTTCTAAGTAGATCTATATAACTTAAGTGTGTAACGGAGATTTTTCTTCCTCTTTTGTAGGGTTACTATTGAACATGCTAGGGCTCGGTCACGAGGTGGAAGAGGTAGAGGACGATACTCTGACCGTTTTAGTAGTCGCAGACCTCGAAATGATAGACGGTATGTGAAGGGGGGACGGCTGCATTGAACAATTATTGTAGGGGTAGCATTTAAGGTTCAGGAGACATTAGCAGTGATGATTCGGGGTCCTGCCATATAATGTGTTTTTCTATTCCCACGTAAGCCCATTGTTCTTGATGAATCTATATGAGTCGTAGAACACAGAATCTGTTGATGGAAGTCATTAGGATGGCTTGTCATATCTGATGGCTTGAACTTGCCCACAGTTGAACACAAGTGCTGTCATTGCATTTCTTCCATTGTGAATACGAATTTTCTTCCTCAGAAATGCTCCACCTGTAAGAACAGAAAATCGGCTTATAGTTGAGAATTTATCCTCAAGAGTCAGCTGGCAGGTTTGTTGAAATACAGTTTTGAGTTATTTTAATGTGGTTTTTTAAAAAAAGTTAATGGGTAGCTAATGTTTTATTTTATTAAAAGTAGTTTTATCTTAAATTAATGGATTTAATGGAATTGTAATTTTAAACATTTAATTAAATGTAATTTGGGGGATATTTTGAACTTTAATATTAGTGATCAAATGTAAATGTTTTGAGGATATTTTTCTTGTTTTTTAAAATCAATTTTTAACCAAATATTAAACCCTTTATTTGCCAGCCTGTCTGTGTCGTTGGCCTTATGACGAGGAGTGCCTGTGGGTTATCCTAATCGTTGTCTTGGTCACTCTTGGTTGGGCCTGGTTGACTTTGCCAGTCAGCTCCTACAGTGATCAGTTGGCCACCTCTAGATCTGTGTTTGCCGGTCTAGACGTTATCGGTGCACTTCCTTGAAGTGCCAGGTTGCAGCGATCCCAGAGCGTTGATAACGTGATCTGATCCCTAAGTTGAGACCTGTCTTCCTGTAACGCTTCCGAATAAGAGGTCCGGTCGAAAAGAGTTGAAAGATACGAAATTAGGTGGTCGTTGGAATCCTGATCGCAGTAAAGTGGTCCTTGGTAACTGCTCGAGTAGAACATGTCTGCATCCGCCAATAGTCTGCTAATAGGGAGGGCTGTGCGATTAAAGGCTTCCATCGATTGGGTAGTGTCCTTCAAGTGGGTGGCGAAGAGCCAGTCGGGCATATGTCATGAAGGTTTCTCCGACCGATTAATGGTTTGCTGCTTGACTAGCCTAGGGAAATAATAATAAAGGTAAAGTAAACTTTTTTAATGACATATGGGGCACAAAATAACTGGTGTCTTGTAAATGTTCTGTTTTTTTTTTTTTTTTTTTTTTTAATAAAACTTCTCTACTTTAGTCTTTACTTTAAAAATATGTACTGTTTCCTTTTTTGTTTTTTTTGTTTGTTTTTTTTCTTTTGTACTGAGCTCAGCATAGACTAATATTACCTTAATGTTAAAATCTGAATTTCCTTTAGCATTTTGCTTAAAAGCAATATGCTATTTCCTTATTCCGTGCCCTGACATAGATAATTTTTGAATTCTGATAGAATACAAGTGTGGTAAATGCCATGTTTGTACTTTATCTAACATCTTCTCTTTCAGTAGTCTTGTTTTTTTTATATCATGTGATTGTTTGTGTGTCCCCTTTCCTCTTCTTTGCTTAACACAATTATCTTGTGTTAAGGATCTCAAAGATTTCATGAGACAAGCTGGGGAAGTAACGTTTGCGGATGCACACCGACCTAAATTAAATGAAGGGTATGTACTGGAAATTGTGAAACTCTTTAAAAATATCCTGAAAATTTTACTGTGAACTTAGTGTTGAGGACTTAAAATTTGAATATGTTATAATGTAGAGATTCTCCAGGGACAATTTTGCCGCCTCCCCTCTCCCCCCCCACACCTTTGGCAGTGTCTGGAGACATGTTTGGTTGTCACAACTGGTTGAGGGAGGATGCTGTTGGCATCTAGTCGCTAGGGGCTAGGCATCCCGCTAAGCATCCCACAATGCATAGGGAACCCTCCCCAACAATTAATTGGCTCAAAGTATAACAGTGCCAAAACTTTGCTCTTTTAATACTGCATTATGCAGAAATGAGACTCAGTAGTGATAGCAAAAGTGAACATAGAAACAACTTAACCTAGACTGCTATGTGCAATGTGTGTGACTACAGGATGTGTATACTTTAAAAGTGGCTTTTTTCCATTTTAGGGTGGTTGAGTTTGCCTCTTATGGTGACTTAAAGAATGCTATTGAAAAACTTTCTGGAAAGGAAATAAATGGGAGAAAAATAAAATTAATTGAAGGCAGCAAAAGGCACAGGTATTTCTAATTTTTAAGTCAAAAGTTGTATTTAATGGGTTTGCTGTAGAGTCTTACCTAGGCTAATTTCTTCTCATTTTTCATAGTAGGTCAAGAAGCAGGTCTCGATCCCGGACCAGAAGTTCCTCTAGGTCTCGTAGCCGATCCCGTTCCCGTAGTCGCAAATCTTACAGCCGGTCAAGAAGCAGGAGCAGGAGCCGGAGCCGGAGCAAGTCCCGTTCTGTTAGTAGGTCTCCCGTGCCTGAGAAGAGCCAGAAACGTGGTTCTTCAAGTAGATCTAAGTCTCCAGCATCTGTGGATCGTCAGAGGTCCCGGTCCCGATCAAGGTCCAGATCAGTTGACAGTGGCAATTAAACTGTAAATAACTTGCCCTGGGGGCCTTTTTTTAAAAAACAAAAACTCCAAAAATTCCCAAACCATACTTGCTAAAAATTCTGGTAAGTATGTGCTTTTCTGTGGGGGTGGGATTTGGAAGGGGGGTTGGGTTGGGCTGGATATCTTTGTAGATGTGGACCACCAAGGGGTTGTTGAAAACTAATTGTATTAAATGTCTTTTGATAAGCCTTCTGCTCACATTTTTGTGAATGTCTGAAGTATATAGTTTGTGTATATTGACAGAGCTCTTTTATAACTAAAGCAAATTTAATTTTTTTGTACTAGAAAAAAATTTGAACATTTTAGTTCCTGGTTATTAAAATATGTTAATTCAGAATTAGTTTAATGCCTCAATTAAACTAATTAATAGCTTTGGACACTTAAAAGAGCTCTAAATTTGCTTGTACATAAAGGCTTAATTTGTTTTCCTTGTTAGGGTCAAGGGTGTCCTTCACTCTTTAACAGCTGCGGGACAGACACATTAAAGCAGCTGTTTGTTATTGATAATAAAATACTATAAAACTCCTTTTGTCTGTTTGTCTGAAGAAGTCCTATGCTGTTTACTTCTCATCCTTATCATCATACAGTACATTTAAAACACCAAACACATCCAGAATCCTGGAGTCGTTATGGTCTCTTTTTAAAAAGTGTTTTTGATGTCTCCACGCTATTCAAAATACAAAGATGTAAGCGAATGCTAAAATCACAATTGAGTTTTCTTTGTGTCCATGGGCCCCCCAACCCCCCCATGTGTTTCCTTTATCTCCTTACTTTATTGGCATCAGGTTACTTAGAGTCAAGAGGAGGATAGTGTGGGAAGCAGTGTTTCTTGACTACCTTAAAGGTTATGATAGGTTTTTTTGTTTTTGAGATGGAGTTTTGCTCTTGCTGCCCAGGCTGGAGTGCAATGGCGCGATCTCAGCTCACTGCAACCTCTGCCTCCCAGGTTCAAGTGATTCTCCTGCTTCAGGCTCCCAGGTAGCAGAGATTACAGACATGTGCCACATTGCCCAGCTAATTTTGTGTTTTTAGTAGAGATGGGGGTTTCACCCTGTTGGCCAGGCTGGTTTTGAACTCCTTACCTCAGGTGATCCACCTGCCTGGCCTCCCAAAGTGCTAGAATTACAGCCATGATCCACTGTGCCCAGCCTTGTTTTTGTTTTTTTGAGGCAGGATCTTGTTCTGTTGTCTAGGCAGGAAGGTAGGGGTGTGATCGGTGGTCACTGCAGCCTTGATGTCCTGGGCTCAGGCAATCGTCCTGCCTTTGCATCCTGAGTAAGGGCTACAGGTGTGCACCACTGCGTGTGGCTAATGTTTTTCTAGAGACGGTCTTGCTATGTTGCTCTGGATGGTCTTGAACTGGACTCAAGTGATCTTCTAACTTGGCCTCCGAAAGTGCTGGGATTATAGGTGTGAACTGCTGTGTCCAGTTGTGATGCAGTTTTGGTGGTCGGGTAACATGAATGCTTAAGGGACTTTGACATGGTACTTTTTGTCTTGAGATACGTATGGGATAGTACATGTTTAAGGGAAAACAATAGTGTAAAATGCCTAAGGTCCTATATCCATATTAACCTTAGACTTCTATATTTGAGCTTTCAAGCCCTGCCTTAGATGTGTAGAAAAGGAGCTATATTAATACAGGAGTCTCAAGACACTTAGATATATTCTTAGTTCTGTGGGGGCTAGACTACATAAATACTGGGAAACAGTGAATAACATCTATGTAGCTTCTGATGGTAATAGCCAGGCACTGTTTTAAGTGCCGTATCTCTGTATGGACTGAATCTAATACCATTTTACTGGTGGGAATTCAGGAATTCTTCAAAGAAGGGATGGATTGGTATTAAAATCCAGGAAGTCTGATTCCAAGACCCCCACACTACACTCACTGTTGACAAGGATTTTTGCCTCTAGCCGTCCAGGGATTTGGAAAACGGCAGAATTAGAAGCACTAGAAAGAATTAGAAGCTTTTAGCTTCCCGAAAGCGTGGGGATTGGGAAGTGGGAATCTCCATTTGGGAGAATTGAAAGGTTTTTGATATCCTTAATTTTTAAAAGATCACTCCCTGGCTGTTTCTAAGACTAGAACAGGCTATGGACGTTTAAAGCTGCTAATTGTAATAAGAGGCTGGGTTTAGGAGTTGGTATATACCTGTTGAATTAGTTGAGGGAACCAGGTTTATTTTAATAAACGGTGGATTCTAGATTTTCTCAGTGTCTCTGAAGGCAGTACTTGGTCAGCCTGAAGTTGCTATCAAAAGCAACTTTTCCCCCTTGGGCTTTTAGAACGTGCTTCTCAGGGCAGTGTGGTAGGTTGATGTTTTTCCTGTCTACCTCTAAATAATCAGACAAACTTTTTTTTTTGAGATGGAGTCTTACTCTGTTGCCCAGTTTGGGCGGTCTTGGCTCACTGCAGCCTCTGCCTCCTGGGTTCAAGTGATTCTCTTACCTCAGCCTCCCGGGTAGCTGGGATTACAGGCACCCACCCCCATGCCCAGCTATTTTTTTTTTTTTTTTTTTTTGTATTTTTAGTAGAGACTGGGTTTTATCCTGTTGGCCAGGCTGGTCTCAAACTCCTGACCTCAAGTGATAAACCCATCTCAGCCTCCCAAAGTGCTAGATTTACAGGCATGAGCTACTCTGCCAGTCTTTATTTTTTTAATTTTTTTTTTTCTTGAGACAGGGTCTTGCTTGGTCACCCAGGCTAGAGTGCAGTGGTGACTCACTGCAACCTGCACTTCCCAGTCTCAAGTGATTCTCATGTCTCAGCCTCCCAGTAGCTGGAATTACAGGTGCCCACCACCACGTCTGGCTGATTTTTGTATTTTTAGTAGAGACAAGGTTTGACCATTTTGGCCAAGCTGGTCTCGAACTCCTGACTTCAAATGATCTATCTGCCTACCTTGGCCTTCCAAGTGTTGGGATTACAGGAGTGAGCCACTGTGCCCAGCCAAGACTTAAGCTACTTTTAATCTTGTGTTAGGGAATACAATAAATTCCTTCTTTTGAAAAAATGGCAGGGAGATAACGATTATGTCTCAAAAAGGGACTCGCAAAACCAGGCTTGAGATATGAGGAGTGTGGATGTAATCCTAAGGAAAGGTTTAGGACCTGCCTTTGTAGGGCACGGTGTAACCTTTGTTTTCTATGTTTCTTTCATCTTTATTCCTTACTGTTTTTTTTTTTTTTTTTTTTTTTTTTGAGACGGGATCTTGCTCTGTCGCTAGGCTGGATGGAGCGCAGTGGCGCTCTGTCGGCTCACTGCAACCTCTGTCTCTGGGGTTCAAGCGATTCTTCTGCCTCAGCCTCCTGAGTAGCTGGGACTACAGGCGTGTGTCACCATGCCTGCCTGGCTAATTTTTGTGTTTTTAGTAGAGATGGGGTTTCACCATGTTGGCCAGGATGGTCTCCATCTCTTGACCTCATGAACTGCCCACGTCGGCCTCCCAGAATGCTGGGATTACGGGTGTGAACTACTGCGTCTGGCCATGTTTATTCCTTTCTAAGGGCAGTTTGAGGCCAACCCTATCTTCAGAAGCTAAACAAATGTGTTCTTATATAACTTGTATGTAACCAAGTCTCCTAGCAGATGATGTTGGTTAGATAATAGAGAAAACAATTTGAACAGTTAGGTATATATGGATATAATTAGTAAAAATGATAGTAGCCTTTTCAAAAACTGCTTTTTTAAGAGGATGTTAGTGACCCAAATCTGTGATTCTCGTTTTGGTGTTGGGAGTATTTGTTAGTCCTGCACATTTGCCAAACTGACACCTGAAAACTATATTGTCTTGGTTTCATTCGTACCTGACCATACAAAATGATAAAAATCCCAAGTAACTAAGCATGATTGACTTTTTGTAAGTGTTAATATTCGTTGTTAATCATTTACTTGATCTTTATTTGCATATGATATGCAAAATGTTTAAATTTTATTAGAGACAGTTTGAAATTTGTGAATTCTAGGTATTTGAACATTTTTCTTTGAATTGGGAAACCACTCATTTAGTTTGCTGTACCCAGTTTTGGGGGTGCTTTGTGTTAAAACCAGATATCTACTGAACTTAAAAAAGAGATTCTTAGGTGACATTGTGTTACTGTATGTGTTTCCTGGTTTTTCCTTGTCAAAGGTTTTTCTCCTCTACTAACGTGATGCATTTGCCCAGTTTTTTCATTTCATTAGCTATTTTTGAGTTTGCCTAATTGCATCTTACTGTGTTCACTTTTGCATACTTGATGTCAAATTTGACTTTTTGGGAGCGTCATCCCAATCATGTCAAAAGGGAAGGAATGGGATCTGAATTTTTTAGATTAGAACTTCTGAAGTCTAATTCTACAGCATTCTTGAGCATTTATTTATTTCTCTTTTGGGTCACAAAACTTGGAATGGGATTTGGGTATTTGAGTAATGGGTTAAACATATATATTGATTAGTTCAGGAATTGAGTGACTTAAGATGCTTATCAGGCACTGTTTCAGAGATCCTGGCAAGAGGCAGATTTGGTTTCTGGTTTCATAGAATTTCCAGTCACTGAACAAGTCTTTGAAATAAGTAGCAAATTCTAAGTTGGGGATAGTTGAGGCTTCTTGGGCAGACACCCTGTCTGTGTTCCCGGCCAAGGCTTGATGATTCTGATAGATGTACTGGAAATGCTGGAGAGAGACTCAGGCAAGACTGTTGCTTTTGCTGCTCTCTGTAGTTGACCAGACTGGCTTTCAGAATTGCTTTGGGACCAGAATCCAGGCCACCAGGGGAAGGGCTAGGCTGTGCAAGGGGAGCAGTCCTCGCCTTTGTAGGTGCCATTTCCCAGAGCTCCTGGAATTGTTTCTTCAGTTGTGGCAGCAGTGTAGATCATTTTTGTTTTATCTGTAAAGTTAAGGGTCATAGATGTAGAGACAGAACAAGAGGAGTGAACAATGAACATTGTTTAATCTGGAAAGTACAAGAATACCAACTCAGCCCTAGGGTGTGCTATGTATATATTTTCCATCTCTGTCATCTCTCCCGTGGTTTACTCTTTAAACTCACTTTCCCTTCAATCTCCCTAATGGTAGTACTAGTAATAAAAGTCTTAAAGAATTAGACTGTTGAGTCTTCATCATCACTTCACCTCTAACTTCTCTGTACATAACAGTAAAACAACAGGGGAGATGAGTTTATGTATGCAAGGACTGTGTCGCATTCAGGGAATGAGGAGGCAGGGAGGAAAGATCTTTGAGAAAGTCTAACCAAGAGAGTTTCCAGTTCTTCCCCCCAACACCCAATTGTTCTGCCTCTTTTCTTGCCCATCGTGTAGGTGGTGATGCAAATTTGAAGACAGCTTTGATTCCTGCACCTTTCTATACAGATGGGAGAGTTCCCTATACAGAGTGCTTCCATCTGTATAGAAAGGTACAAGAATCAAAAGTATAAAAACTTGACAGATTCTTTCCCCTGAGAATAGCTTCTTGGGGCCATTAGGTCCAAAGAAGTTGCTTTGATTTAGTGTTTCCACTGGGGTCTTCTGAGATACATTGTGAGGAAAGTTCTTTATAAGTCTTGAGAGCTAAAGATCCATAGAGTATTGTCCTTTGAGGTCACTCCAGGCCTTTCTGGCACTAAAACCTCAAATCTGGGAACTTGGTTGGTCTAGAAACTTCTGTGCACTTTTTGTAAGAGGGCAGCAAATCTCATGCGTTCCTTTCAGGTAAGCATCAGACTAGATTCTTTTTCACAACTCCACTGTAGCTTTGAACCAAAGCTTCAAAAATGGTTCTAGAGTATGGTCAGCCTGTACTTGTTTCCTGTTGGCTGCTTGGCAACCTGATTACATCTTAGCTAATTGCAAAGGGAAAGAGAATCGGTATTTGCTAGTATAATGTAACAAATTCCAACAGGGAAAGTTGTGTATTTCTCCTAGGGTGTAAATCACAGTCCCTAGGGTCTAGACAAGGTTTTGAAGGGGACTTCAATTCATGGACTTGAAGGGACAGTTGAAGGATTTGGAAAGTACTTAGGAAGAATATACTCATGTTTAGCGTTACAATGAAGTGTGTTATAAAGTAGCTTTGGATGTTTGAATGTCCGTTTTTTTTTTTTTTTTTTTTTTTAATTGGTGTTAAAGTACACTTTGAGGAAGACACTGGTCTCTGGTCTGTCTTGAGGTTCAATTTTATTTTGAAAGGTCATGCTCTGAGCATTTTAGAGAAGAGATGCTATGTTAACCCCATAGTGATCAGAGTAAAGTATAAATCATATTAATCAAGTTTATTATGGAGGTAGTCACTGTTTTAACAATCTTATGCTTAAGTTTCCTTTACTGTGTAACTGGAGTTGAGGAATCTTTTTTTTTTTTTTTTTTCTTTATTCTGGGTTATATTAGGCTGCAATGCTTTCATATGTTTTACCTCATATGGGGGTGCCAGTGGTGCTGTGGCTCTGACCTGGTTCCAGGAGATGAGAGCCTAGTCCTGAGAAATGGAAACTTCCCCAACTCTTGTGAGTAGAGGTCTTTCACACAACTAATAATCTCAGTTGTTCAAGGCAGTTCTGTCCTATGATGTCTCCCTACTGAGACAAAGCAGCCCAAATTCCTTCAGTTTTATGAGGTAAACTGCATCCACAATTTCATTCTCCCAGCTAGAAGGAAGAAATGGAGTGCAGTTGATGGAAGTAGCTTTGGATCTTTAAAGCTTCTTGGATGCTTCTTGGGGCTACCTGGTTCTTAGTGGCTTGATAAAAGCTAAAGCCCTATCCAGAAAGTCCCTACTAGAAACTTGCTTGTTGGCAGGCTCAGGTCCAATACTGGAGCAGAACTTGAAGTGGGGATCATTCAGTACTCACCCTTGGGAGTCTTGAATTTCTCATAGCACCGAAACATGGCAATGAGGAGAAGCCCTTCTCCAAGCTGGAAAATCATGTAGAGGAGGGGAAAGAAGAAAAGTGGCCCAATGACTTCAGGGGGAAAGGCCACATTGAGGATGGTGGAACACAATTGGACATTTTGGCATCCGGTCTCCATGCTGACAGTGCGTCGGCACCTGTGTTGGTGAAGAAAATGCCACATACACTCAGAAGGAACTGGAGGGAGCAACTTTGTCCCAGTGCTGCTACCAAGGAGTTTGTCAGCAGATGGAATCTAGACCCTGGACAGGGGTACTTTGCTGTTGCTATTGGTGTTTGGATACCTTTGGTGTCTGGCTTTTTAATCCGTTCAATACCTTTCCTCAATTTTTTTCAAGTCTCTTGGCCAGTTAGTCAAGTCTCTTGTCCAGTTAGTGCATCTGAACATATTGCCAGGAAAATGCCTTGCCCAGGTTTCAGGTTCCTAGCTTGTTATTCTTTTCCTGAAAGACTAGGACAAGAATGAAGCCCATGGGACAGTGGGACCTAAAATAATACTATCTCCAGGTGTGTGGTGGCTCACGCCTGTAATCCTAGCACTTTGGAAGGCTGAGGCAGTCGGATTACTTGAGCTCAGTTCAAAACTAGCCTGGGCAACATGGTAAAACCCCATCGCTAGAAAAGATAAATCAGCTGGGCATGGTGGCTTGTGCCTGTAGTCCCAGTTACTTGGGGGACTGAGGCAGGAGGATCACTTAAGCCCAGGAGGTTGAGGCTACAGCGAACCGAGAATGTGCTACTGCCCTCCAGCCTGGGAAACAGTGAGACCCTTTCTTAAAAAAAAAAAAATACCTACCGTCCATTGAGGCAGAAGAGAGCAGAGAGAACATAACCCAGCAGAAAGCCAATAAAAGGCATCAGGGAGGAGGTGGCAATCAAGAGTGGTGTCATGGCAAACATGATGCTCTTGCCCACATTGATGGCAGAGAGAACTGTGACGGCCACACTGCACAAGAGAATGATGATCATCCCTCCCTGGGAATGAAGACAAGAAGAAAAGGCAATTAGAAAAGTTGGGGATAGAAAGGAACAGAGAGGAGGGAAGCACAGGTAGAAATTGGAAGTGGGAAACATTGCAATAAAACATGGAGTGGAAGGGAATATGAAAGACCTTTATCTTCTTTTTGGATTTCTTTTTTTAAATTATTAATATTAGAGACAGGGTCTCACTGTGTTGCCCAGGCTCGTATTAAACTCCCGGACTCTGGTGGTCCTCCTGCCGTGGCCTCCTAAAGTGCCGGGATTACAGGTGTGAGCCACTGCACCCAGCCCATCTTTTTAGATTTCTTATCAGTAGCTAGGAAGCCTGGGGACAGCTGATTAACACTTTGATTATTACAAACTCAACCAAGCACAGTTTCTGCTTTTGACACATCTCTAGATAGCAAACTGAGTGAAGTGTTATATGAGGCTATTCAGGCCTCCTGCAAAATGCATATATTAAAAGTTTCAAAGTATTTTTGGAACTTATATACACATTCCTACAATACTGTCATTGTTCCACATACTTTGAAACTCATTAGAACTTGTCATACATATTTGTCTCAAATACCTTTGTTACAGATAGGGATTTTATCCATTTTAGGATCAATTTGACTTCTGGAAATTGCCAAGAGTCATTTGAAACAAAGCTGGTCAAGGTAGATGATCAAGCCCGTAAATACGGTTTTAAACCCAAAATGATGTCTAATAATAAGGGGATAAACCTACTTTCTTGAGTGATCTGCAAATTGAATATGAAGGAAGTTCCCAAAATAACTTTCAGAAATGTCTTGGGTAATAACAACATCATTGGAAACTATGCGGGTCTACTCTGAATGAAATTATAGGATTTTTCATTGTGCAACATAGGATGCAACCTTTCAAAGTGCACCTCTGTGCACTTTGTACTTTCCAGTGTGCATTTTAGAGAATTGCATGCTCCAAAATGATAAACAGGTATGTGTAAATTTAAGACTGTCCCTTTTATCTCCTTTGCAAATGTTTCTCAAACATACCATGTTATTTTGTAATAGTTATATGTGATGGTTCACTTTTTGGTTCATTCACATGTGTTGCATTTTATATTTCCCAGTAACATTTAAAAAAATGTGGTAAAATATGCATAGCAAAGTTTGCCGTTTTAATCACTTTTGAGTGCACGGTTCAGTGGCATTAAGTACATTCATAATGTCCTAATGACATTTTAACATTTGTGTTGCTCACATTTCAGCTGCACAGCTTTGTGTTTCTGTTTTTAATGCTTGTTGCAACTGATACGATCATATAAAACATCACCTATACCAATTAGTGGTCCTATCCCAGCATAGGAAGGACTTTCACACATCTCTTCAATAACCATGTGCTTCAAGTTTTATTAAAAGTCTTATTAGCTAATAAGCTTCTCAGTTTACCTTTGCATTTTTAGTTGATTTCCCCTTTTGGATTTCTGTCTTTCGAATTTGCCCTCCACCCAACAGTCAAATAGTTTTTATCTCCATCAAGAGTGTAGTGGATAATTTAGGAGGCACTGGGCTACAGGAATTGTCCACGAATCCTGAAGCCCTATTCCTCTGTATAGGCATTCACTCTTATTCTCTCACTCATGGTCTCTGACTCTTGGGGGCTGCACAGTTGTGGTTATGAGCACAGACTTTGATATGATCCAGGTGGGAAAGCTGGCTCTGCTAGTCTCCAGGTGTGTAAGCTTTGGGGAGTCACTCAACCTGAGTGAGGTTGACAGCATAGGACCTGGCATATAAGAAGCATTCACTAAACTGTAACTCCTATTATTACTCAAAGGGGAGGAATGTAACATTCTAGAGTTTCATCACTCTCACCGCTGCCATCTCTGGAAATTTATCCTGTCTACAACCCCTGCTGAGACAAGTGGCCCTCGGTAGTTGCTTCTCCATAGGCCACCATGTTTGGTACCACCTGACTTCATTGCCCTGCTCACAACTGGGATGAGTGTCCATTAATAAGCAGCCAATCCATTGGCTTACCAGTGACACATGAGATGACATGTCCACACGCTACCCACAAAGGTGGCCTGCACAGGCTGGTGAGTAGTAGAAATAATCAGTTTCTCTCACTTAGGAAGTTTGCAGGATTACAGAGAGGGAAACAATAGCAGGGACAAGTGTCAAAACACACAGAGGCCTGGGAGGAACAGAAGCCACAAGTTGGCAGAAACTATAAGACAAAGGAGAGTTAGGGGTCAGTTCATCAGTAGCAGCAGGTGTGGGAAATGCATGAGTAGAGTGTTGAGTCAATGAAATGGTGGGATCCTTATTAAAGAATAGTGGATGGCTTGTGAAAGTGGCTCGTGGACTATGTCATTCTCAGATTCATCAGCCTTCTAACCACATAGCCTTAAGTTAATTTCTTGAATTGCCTTTCAAAATGAGCATCCCTGAAATCGTATCTTGGTATATCTAAATGTGACCTTCCACCAGCGAATGCAACTGGTTGAACCCAGTGTGAGCAGATACCTGCTGCCAGAGCTAGTTATTGAAAGTTGGGTTATTTTGATTTGCAAGGTCCTAGGAGGGTTAAGTGTGCAAAGAGGCCAGGACAATCATTTGTTCATTTTCCAGTGTGGCACTCACTGTATTATTTATGGGACAGGGTGACAAAGGATGAACATAGTCCTCAAAGAGCCATAGAAACAAGGGAACCTCAGCCTTTGCAGCTTGACCCACATGTTCGTCTCTGCATCCTCACAGGAGTGATTCCAGTTTTGGAAAATAGGAAAATCAGTGTAGCTGTTGACTTTGTGGTTGTTTAACCCTGGAGGTTTAGCCAGGGACAAAATGGGTCCAGGGCATGCCTGGGTTTTTTAGATCACCTTTTATGTAGTCCCTTATTACTAGTCTCTGTCTTTCTAGCCAAGGTATTTCTTAGCCCTTTTAATGTTCTCTGGCTTCATTTTGACTTCATTTCCTCTTTGGCATTGAGTAGTGGATGTGCAACACAACAGGAACAGAGACTGGTTGAGATAATCCTGGCTCTGCCAAGTACCTTTTCCGGGCCTCAGTTACTCTATCTGCAAATTGAGAATAAGGCAGGAGACTGAACTTCATCTTAAAGGCTTCTCCAGTTTTAAAATCTGAGATTCCACTTTTTGCAACCTCAGAGAAACACTTCTAAAGCTACTCTGAAGTAGAAAGGAGACATGCTCTTGCATCAGTTGTCATTAGCACTGTGATTTGGTATTCTGGTCCCCAGTTTCCCACCTATAAAACGGGAGGGTAGAGTAGCATTAAATGATAGTAGTGGTCACTTCACATTTTAATATTCTTTATATTTTATATGCATTTCTTTAAGATCGTTTGTGGGTGTATAGGATTTTTAAAAAAGCAATCTTATGCACCCTACAAACTACCTTAAAGAAATGAAATGATGCACACAAACATGTTTCTCTGTGTACGTTGTTTTTCTGCTGGTGTGTGGAAGAGCAGCAGACAGGACTTGCCCTTCATTCCTTTATTTATTCTCAGGCATTGGCTATGGGGGCACTGTGATAGGTGCTGTGGATTCAGTGTTAATTAAGACATAGCCTTATGGTCTTGCTTCTTGAGAAATAAGTGGGGAATAAACATGAACAGGTATTTTTAATGCAGTATAATAATTTCTACAGGGGTTGGCTGGAGTGTTGGGTGCTGTGGGAATGAATAGAACAAGCATCCTACTCCGGCTTAAGAGGTTTAAGGAAGGCTTCCTGGAGGAGGCGCTATTTGTGTTGAGACTTAAAGGATGAGTGGGAGTGACCCAGTGAAAGATGGTGAGTGGGGTGAGAATTGGGAAGAAGAGTGTTTCAGGTGAAGGGAAGGGCATGTGCAAAGAGAAAAGAGCTGAGACTGGTAAGGTCAATTGAGACCAAATCTCAATTTGATTTGGTGCCACATTAAGAAGTTTAAACTCTATCCTAGGGGGAAGGAGCCAATGAGAGGCTTTAAGCAGTGGAGACACATGATAGAGTTTGTACTTTACACCTTCACCCTCAGGTTAAAACTGGGTGAGGAGGTTGGATGAGAAGGCCATTTGAGTTGTCTAGTGAGAGGTAAGGATGGTGAGGAATGAATGGATTCCAGCAACAGAAGGTGGAATCGACGGTCATTAATTAGATAGGTGTGAGTGGTGAGGGAGAAGGGAACGTTGAGAATGACTTCCAGTTTCCGGTTGAGGCAATTGGGCACACACACAGTGCCACCGACTGAGATAACCACACAGGGGGAGGAGATGACTTATTTAACATATATTGAGTTTTAAATGCCCGAGGTATATTCAGATAGAAAGATCGGTAGATAATAAATGGATTCTGGAGTCAGGAGAGAGTTGAGGTCGGATGATGCTGTTCTGAAAGTCTCAGCTTGCAGATGGTAATTGCAGACCTGAGAGGGATCAGATCCTGGGCTAGGAGAGGTCTGGTGAGAAAGGCAGAAAGCTTGGTCTGAATGCAGAGAAGTGCCTTTGACCAGAGGAACTCATAAGGGAGTCCGAAGGAGGTCACAAGAGGCAGGAGGAAAGCAGCAGAGCTTAGAGTCACTAAAGCTGACAGAGAAGGCTTTTGAGGAGGCGGCAGTGGTCAATTCTGTCCAATGCTGCTAGAAGGTCAAGAAAGGATTGAGAAATGTCCATTGGATTTGGCAGAGAAAGTGGAGCAGGTGGTCATCAAGATGCTGGGTGGATGGGAGACCAAGGAGGAGAGAAGAGAGGGATTCAAATAATGGAAACGAATGGCTGAGGGCCTGGTCACTCGTGAGAAAGCTCTGGTGGTGGCATGGGGGAAATGGAAGATGTCTGAGAGGCAGCGATTGACAGAGAGAGAGAGAGAGAGAGAGAGAGAGAGAGGAGTGAGGGTGATTTTTCATGAAGCCTGGCTAGGAAGGGGAGCAAAGGGGGAGGTATTAGGTGGAATGGGAGGTGGATTCCACAAGAAATTCCAGTGAGAGATAGTTTTTGTTCTGTTTTTTTGAAGATAGGAGATATGTGAGTCTGTGTCCAAGCTGACTCTGAAGAACCAATACAGAGATGTTTTAGAAATGAGAGTGAGAGAGGGGAGGCTGCTGGATCAGGGGCATAATCAATAAAAGGAGGTCTCTGAGTACAAGGGTGGAGAGAATGATGCTGAGGTGGGGTGACCGGCCAGGGAAAGGAGGAGGGATGATTCCTCCATGTCCTCCAGCAGGCGGGAAGCGGCCATGGCACTGGGACAGTGAAAGGGCAAAACTACTCTTGAGACAATAGTAGTGTGAAAATAAACCCCCCCTGAAAACTGGACTCTTGGCTTCTTTGTTCCAGGCCCAAAGCTGCTGCCAAACTTTGGGGTTCTCAGCAGCATGCCTTACAGACCAGGCCAGAGGCATTGATGCAAGGGCAGAGACAGTACAGGATGTCAGGAGACCAAGTCCTTCCTGAGGACCAGGATGACCCCCTGGCTCTGTGGGATGAACAGTGAGCCAAGCGGGAGGCTGGCAGAGACTGAACTCCAACGTTGAAAATGTTGGTGGAGAGACCATAGCTGCACTCTAAGAGTCCGGGATTTTTCTGCACACAAGGCAGTGGCATGATGCCCTGTCTGTGACCACAGTGCTCCTCAAAACCTTTGTGGCCTTAATTCACTCTGCTTCCCACCCCATCCCTCTCCTGAAATGCTGGGAATGGGTATACTACCTCTCTCCTCTAGCTTCTTGCCACATCAGCCAAATTTGACCTTGGTGCCCTCTCAACTCCTCTATTCAGCCTTCTCCCCAGGTTTACCTAAATGCCTCAAGCCCTTCCTTTTTAAGAAGCCTCCTTTACCACTCCAGCCCTCACTGTTCCCATCTCCTTGCCTTCTGCAAATACTTGTGTGTACACTGGAATTGGATCTTCTCTCTCTCTTTTTTTTTTCTTTTTAGAAATGGAGTCTTGCTTTGTGGCCCAGGCTGGAGTGCAGTGGCGCGATCTCAGCTCACTGCAGCCCCCGCCTCCCTGGTTCGAGCGATTCTGCTGCCTCAGCCTCCTGAGTAGCTGGGATTACAGGCACTTGCTACTATGCCTGGCTAATTTTTTAATTTTTTTTTTTTTTTGTATTTTTAATAGAGATAGGGTTTTGCCATGTTGGTCAGGCTGGTCTCAAACTTCTGACCTCAAGTGATCCACCCACCTCAGCTTCCCAAAGTGTTGGGATTACAGGTGTGATCCACTGCACCGGCCTCATGTGTTACTTCACTTTGTGCAAACATCAGACTCTGGTGACAATGAATCCTCAGAGTGCGTGGCATAAAACTTAGCATCTAGTAGGAGCATATATGTGTTTATTATTAATATAGTGATTATACCGTGTAGTTGTATATGGTGTTTTTATTCTTTTGCCATAATTTGTGAAGCCCCCAGGTTCTTACCTTGATGACATAGCGCATGTATTGTGGCCGTTTGGATTTGAGGACGATCCCTATGGTGCAAGGAATGAGAACCGGGACCAGTGATAATATGATGCGTCCATAGGGCACCTTGTCCTTCAGGTCCCCATCATAGATCCCCCTGGTGTAGAGGTACAGGAGGAGAGGCATCATGCCAAGGGCACAGAAGGTGGAGCAGGTGGTCATCACAATGCTGGTGGGAGACATGGGAAGAGGGGAGAAAGAGAGCCCATAAATACAGACTATTTTGTTGAGTGCCTGCTAAGTGCCAGTCACTGTGCTAAGTGCTTGACATATGTGACTTCAGTTCCTTTCCCCCATATCATTAGGCAGTAAGCATACTATCTTCTTTTTGCTGACAAGGAAGCTGGGGACTAGAAGAGTTGCGTCCTGCTCGAAATCACACAAGGTAGTACGTGGCCAAGGCAGGATTTGAACTTAGGCTGGTTCAACTGCTTCAATCCCTGTGTGCTTCATTGTGGAAGGAGCCATTCTGATTTCCTTCTCTGTAATAGAACCCTTTTTGCATTGAGCACCTTCCCCATGCCAAGCCCATTTTGTAGAAAGCTAACTGTGTGATCCCATTACTCTGATCATTAGCCCACTGGACCAGGGAATAGCACCTGACCCACAGTTACTAAATGTCTGGTTTAGAGCCTAGGGAATGGCTGGTTGTAGTGGCTTTGTCCAACGGAGACAATAACGATTAGCTATATCAACACATTTTACCTTGTGGGGAGTCTGAGTGTGAGACACAATGACAGGGCACTTGGTCTTTGGAGATGGGTGGCATGGGAGTGATGGTCAGGCAGAAGCCAAAAACCCTACTAAGAAAAATCAGTAAACAGATACCATGATTAAAAGGACTGTAAAAGAAATAGTGAAGCAGTAAGAAACAGAATAATTGAAGGGCCATAATGGTGGGGTAGTAGAGAAGGCAGTAATAGATACCCATGTTGAGTAAGTGACAAGATAACTTGGTCAGACTTGCTTTGCATCTTGGATAGTATTCCAGTCCCCAACTCTGGTGTTCTCATGCTCTTTACTTTCTGGTTCTTCCTGATACTATTTAAAATAAATTGAGTGTGATACTCAGAGCCTGAATAATATATCCTTCCAGCTCTAATATGTATCCTACTTGTTCAATTGCCTTTTCCATTTGGAATCTTATATATGTTAGTCCCAGGACCCTGTCTAGGGAGAGGCCCTCCGGAAAGGTCAACTGAGAAGGAAGCTGATAGGGCATCTCCTTGGATTTATGGACATTCACATTAAAAATATATGACTCTGACTTTTATTCCAGTGGGAAGGTGGTTGGGAGGTGAGGGCTTGGCAAGACCCTAGGAAAACCACACTCAGTGTGTCCCTCCTCCTCCCCACAGTCCCACCCTCCATCTACACTTCTTTCATTATTTCCATAAAGATGGAATATGGCTTAAATATGCATCAAGAGCAGCCTATATCAAAGGTTCCAGAGCGTAGCTATCAAGAACAATAGGTAGACATGTCATAAGGATAAGAGCTGTTAGAGGTGAGGAGAGTCCCTCAAAGAAAATTGTGAACTAGATAATAGGAACTCCCCAACCCCCATGAACAAATACACACTTGAGCTTGTAAGATATTAACATTTATTTTAAGTGTGGCATAGTGGCTTATGCTTATAATCCCAGCATTTTGGGGGGCCGAGGAGGGAGGATTGTTTGAAGCCAGGAGTTTGAGACCAGCCTGGGCAACAAAGTAAGACTCCTATCTCTACATACGAGCAAACGAACAAACAGTTTCACTGTATAGAGGGGTTATCGAGGGGAGTGGAGTGTTAGTCTTGGCACTCTTTCATGCCCGAGGGAGGGACCAGAATTGAGGTCTTAGACCTGGGATGGGAGGAGCATTGAAACTGAGCAACCAATAATAAAAGGATCATGGGGTGGGGGGAAGGGAACTTTCTAATTATATCATCAATCAAATATGAAATCATGGTGGAAAAAGAGTATTTAGAACATAAAAATAGTAAAATACATATTTAAAAAACATGGTGAGGGGACTTGGGATTAGGCAATGGTTTCTTATATATGACGTCTAAAGCACAAACAGCCAAAGAAAAAACAGATGAATCAGACTTTATTAATATTAAAAACTTGTGATTCAAAGGACACCATCAAGAAAGTGAAAAGCCAACCAGAGAATGGGAGAAAATATTTGCAAGTCATATATCTGATAAGGGTCTAGTATTCAGAATATATGAAGAACTCTGATAATGCAATAATAAAAAAGTAAAAAATGGGCGAAGGATTTGAATGAGATGTTTTCCCAAAGAAGATATACAAATGGCCAATGAGCACATGAAAAGATGCTCAACATCATTACTTATTAGGAAAATGCAAATCAAAACCACTATGAGATACCACTTAATATCTACTAGCATGGCTATAATTAAAAAGATGGACAATAACAAGTGTTGCAGGGTATGTGGAAAATTTGGAATCCTCATACACTGCTGGTGGGAATGTAAAATAGTGCTTTGGAAAATAGTTTGGCAGTTTCTCAAAAATGTAAACACAGAGTCACCGTATAACCCAGCAATTCTACTCTTAGGTATATATTCCAAGGGAACAGAAAGCACGTTCACACAAAAACTTGCCTGTGAGCTTCCATAGACATTATTCATACTAGGCAACAAGTAGAAACAACCCATATGTCCATCAGCTGAATGAATGGATGAGCAAAATGTATTATATCCATACAATGGGATATTATTCAATTACAAAAACAAATGAAGTATTGTGACATGCTGTCACATGAATGAACCTTGAAAATATTATGCTAAGTGAAAGAAGTATAGATACAAAAGGTCACATACTGAATGCTTCCATTTATGTGAAATCCATAGAGACAGAAAGTAGATTAGAGGTTGTCAAGGGTTAGAAGGGGAGAGAAATATGGGGACTCCTGCTAAATGGGATGGAGTTCCTTTTTGGGGTATTGAAAATGTTCTGAAATTAGATAATGGTGATAGTTTCACAGCCTTGGAAATATGCTAAAAACCAAGGCATTGTACTTTTTAAAGAATGGATTTTATGGTATGTGAATTATATCTCAATAAAAAGTAATTTAAAAACCATGCCAGGAGTAAATAAAGCAATTATTAAAGGGCAATTTATAGCCTTACATATTTATATCGAAAAAGAAGAAAGACTGAAAATTAATGAGTTAAGCACCTTACTCAAGAGGTTAGAAAGAGAAAAACCCAATACAAAGAAAAGGAAGAAATTTTTTAAGTTTTGTAAATTGTTAGAGAGGATCAGTAAAACCAAAAGTAGGGTTTTTTTTGTTTGTTTTTCTTTTTTTTCTTAAAGGCCAGTTAAATAGACACCTCTGGCAAGACAGACCAGGGCAAAGAGAGATGGCACAAATTGATGATGTTAGTGTGAAAAAGGGAACGTAATTACAGAGACAAGGAAGATTTTAAAAAGTAATAAAATAAACTACAGACATTTTCATACTTTCATTTTTAACTTAAATGGACAATTTCATGGGAAATATAACCTACAAAACCAAGTCAATATGAAGCCAAAAACCTGATTCAACTTAGAATTATTTAAGACATTTAATAAGCAGTTCAAAACCTATCTTCTAGAACCCCACATGATTTGTACTGTCTTACGGTAGTGTTCTACTAAACATGCAACGTGCAGATTGCTGCAATATTATGCAAATCTATCCAGATAATATAAAAAGTGGAAACATGCCCCCATTTATTGTATAAGGTTGATATGATCTTGGAACTAACGCTGGAGAATGATATGGGAAAAGAAAATTGGGGGCCACTCTTATTTATGAACATAGAAGCAAAAATAATAAAATATTAGCAAATAAATCAAGCAGTGCTTTAAAAAAGCAATACAATTGAACAAGATAAGTAAGAATGGCTTAACATTAGATAATCTATTAATACATACTACTGTATTATTAGATTAAAGAAATGGTATAATTTTGTAGATACAGAAAAGTCATTCAACAAAATTTAATGTTCTTACATAATAAAAATTTAGCATGATTTTGAATGAACGGAATGAAAATTCCTAGCAACAGAATGAAAATTCCTTAACTTGAAAGGAAATCTATTAGAAAAGTATATTAAACACTAAACTTAATGGTAAAAAGTTAGAGGGACTGGCTTGAGACTGAGGTTTCGCTAAAAGCAAGAGCTTCTGCTAGTGAGTTTTCTTTAGCTTCAGCACAGGCTGCTGGAGCTGGAGCGGGTCTGAAGTAGCTCCTCTGGCAGATGTTCAAGACTAGAGTCCCCCCGTTTGCAAGGATGAGCATCAACCAGCCCCTGCATACTGTGTCTGCAGGAGCGAGCCCTTGCTGATTTCTGCTTATAATGCTTTGGGCAGGGCGTTAGGGGGTGCTGCTGTCTTCCCCTTACCAGGGTGGCTGAGATGGGGCTGGCATATCCTGAGTGGGTGCTGGGAAACGCTGGGATCTCCCTGGTTGTGCCTTTGCATGGAAATGTCACTGCATCTGATGGGGAATGAGGGACTTTAAAGAGAAAACATCTCAGATGACCAGGTAATTGGGAGGACCTTTTGGAAATTCTTGCCTGCTTTGCAGGAATTTGAGGTGCTCATTTGTTTCCAAGTCACCTTGATCTTCCTGGTGATGTTTGGAACGAATCACACTGCCTTTTAAATCTCTGGGCTCAAAGCAGGCAACCTGTCCACTGTTGTAGGTGGATGCAGTTCTCTAGAGGTTCCTTTCGCTTAAATCAATGCTCCTTTAAGACAATCCTTGAGACACCTCTGGAAGCAAGGAGATCACCACGAGCTTCCTGGACCAGTATGGTCCCTTTGGCTTGGTGCTTAAACCAGACATACCCCAACTCCTGCCCCCATCCCAGCATAAGCTCTTGGCAATAAATGCCAGCCTCCCCCTGCCCTAGCCTCCACCCAGCCTGCATTCACTCCTTCCTGGCTTTAGCCCAGCTCTTCCCCTCAATTGTGACATCTCTAATGTAGCTCCTGTCCCAGGCTGTTCCCTCCTCATCCCCAGGCCTACCTGAGATTCATGTCCCCCTTCATGGCCAGACTGAAGACATTGGACAGGTTCCCTCCAGGTGAGCAGCCACAGACCAGGATGGCCAGCGCCTCAATGTTGTTCAACTGGAAGACCTTGCCCAGCACAAAGGCCGTAAGGGGCATGATGCCATACTGTGCCACCAGGGCGATGGCCAGTCCTTTAGGCTTCCATAAGTGAGCCTTGATCTTGCTGAACTCCATGGTGCAGCCCAGCGAGAGCATAACGAAGAACAACATGAACACCAGGATGATGCTCAGTGCCAGGTCTGTGGGGCGCTTGCCAAAGTTGGGTGGCAGGGTGAAGTTGAAAGGGACAGATGCGTTGTGGGCCTCCATCCTCCTGTGAGGCAGTGGAAGACCACTCCTTGTTCTCTGGCTGACTCCGTTTCTTGTGCAGTTCTTGCTGGATGCCTTCTTTAATCACCTCTCAGGACAGAGAGTTTCTGGACAAAAGCTCTGGGCAAATAGAAGGGTTATGCAACTAGCTGAGCTATTTCTCTGGCTGTTGCCCCAAAGAGGAACAGCCCAGAACCTTATCTGCCTGCCCTAGCTCTCCCAAGCTCGCTGACCTCTGCTGAATTCCTGGATGCTACTCGTAGTCCTCTCTTGTCACTTTGCTGCTTCTGGGCTTATTTCTCCCCTTTGCCCTCCACTGAGTGTGCCTCATAGGCATTCGGTTCCTGGGGACCTGCCCAGGGCCCACCTGAATCCAGGTCCAGTCCATCTCCTTCCCTGCAGCTCCTGTTCCCAGCTCAGCCCTTGATTCCTTAATTTCTTGGTTGGGGAAAGGCGTCCTGCCTGTGTCCAGTGGGTTATCATTTGTCCCCAGAACCCATGACAGTGAAAGGAGCTGGGTGTTGCCTTTGGTTCCTGGATATAGGTAGCATAGCCCAAGGGGGTGTGGGACAGGCAAATGTCACTGGCCTCCAGGAGGGGATGTGTCCATGACCCTTTTCCTGGGAGCTGAGAGGATGCCAGTGTCCTCCCTGGCATCCTCCCAGGGAAACTTTTGTCTTATCCCCAAACTGGGACTGTATGAGTCCCAGGGAGGAATACTGGTGGTGGCTGCTCCACACTCCCTGGAATGCTTACCGTCAGAGGGAATAACCAGCTGGGATGGTGGGTGGGCTCTCAGGAAGCTTGGAGGCTCTTTCCCCAAAGAGCATCCTGAGGGAACCCTGGCTGTGGAGATTGCTTTGTGCCCGAGGAGGCCCACTGCTTGGGAAACTTGCTGAGAAGGAAGCAGGAATGCAGTCTTTTCTCCCTGACTTCCTGACTGCTTTACTTTTGCACTGGGCCTGTGTGTTTCAGGCTGGGAGACAGGCTTGAGGTGTGCAGCAGCAGCAGAGAGAGGTGGGCATGCCAGGGGCAGGGCCACCTAGTGTGTGAGATTATCCTAAGCCTTGCTCTTTCCATCTATCCCCACTGCAGAGGGGGGACAAGGGAGGGGTCTCCTTCAGAAACACAATTGCCTCTTGGCTTGGTTGGAACCCAGGAGGCCTGGGTGGGGTCTGAAACAGGTGATTAGGCTTTGTATGTAGGACTCCAGAGGGCAGAATAGGGACCAGGGTGTGAACCACTGTTGGGTGGATGTGGGGACAGATTTTGGCTTGGTGCAAGGAACTACCTGAAAATGAGAGCTCTCCAAGGATGGCCTTGAGGTCTCTGGAATCCTGCTTGGATGGGTTGGATGGCAGGATCCATACATATTGCATCGTATCCAAGAAAAGGGTGCTCCCTGGGCTTGCGCGGTGGATAGCTTGCAGGGCCGTATACTGTGGCCCTGGGTGACATGAACTTGAAGCCCCTTTTCCTTTGAGAGTCTCTGCTAATGATTTTCAGGTGGTTGAGTTGGGCTGGTATCAAAGGGAGGGCAGGCAGAGGACTGGGCACTGGATGTGATGCCTGGACTGAGTGTTCCCATAGGGTAGGGTTGAGTCTCAAAGGAGTCTGCTTCCTCTCTCTGGGGCTAATCAGAAGGGAACAGAGTGGCTAGGGGAGAAATATTGGTCACTATCTGAGTACCAGTCACCATGGGAGGCGAAAAAAAAAAAAACCCAAAAACCAAAAATGATATAATTCATGTTCCTGTTCTCAGGGACCTGATGGTCTGTATAAGACCACAGGTAGCCAGATGGTACACAATGCAATATGGAAGCTCGTGAGGGTGGAGGCCATGCAGGGCTGCCAAGTACACCTGTTCAGGTTGGGCACTGCACAATGCCAGGGACGCCACTCTACAGATGTCTTGTGCAACCGTACATGAGGCCTTAAAGTCAAAGGAAGAAGTTAGCTTTTTACACACTTGCCTGGTGCCAAAGGGTGACGAGGAATTGACCAATATCTGTTAAAGAGTAGGGTCTGGGCATGTGTCTATTGATCCGATTGTGCACATCCAAAGGGAAGAGTTCCCATGAACACATTCATAACCTGGACTCTAAATCATGTAGTCTCTATCAACTCTCCCTCCTCACCTCTTCTCAGAAACCCCAAATCCTTCCACCTCCTACTGTGAGTTTTTCCCTTTGAGAAAACACAGTTTCTTGCCCTGGCTACTCCTCCTCCCACTCCTCCCCATTCGCTCTGTTCCTAGCAATGTGCCTTTGCAGAGAATGGAAAAATCTCTTCTAGGAACCTGACACCCTCCATTCTTTTCCCCATCTCCCCTCTGAATCTACTCTAATTTCATACAATTTTGGGGACAGGAAGATCTTTTGGTATTATGTTAATGATTCCTGGGAGTTGCTGGGCACATGCTGTGTGATGGATGCTGTGATTTAAATCACATTTCTTTTTAACTTTTATTTTAGATTTAGGGGTACATGTACAGGTTTGTTGTTACAGGCCAACTTGTGTTATGGGGGTTTGGTGCACGAACCACTTTGTCACCCAGGTACTAAGCATAGTACCTGATAATTCTGATAGTTGTTTTTCCTGATTCTCTCCCTTTTTCCACCCTCCTCCCTCAAGTAGGCCCCAGTGTCTGTTGTTCCCTCTTCGTGCCCATTAGTTCTCATTATTTAGCTCCTACTTATCAGTGGGAACATGCAGTATTTGGTTTTCTGTTCCTGCATTAGCTTGCTAAGAATATTGGCCTCCAGCTCCATCTATGTTCCTGCAGAGAACATGATCTCATTCTTGTTTATGGCTGCATAGATTCCATGGTGTATATGTACCACATTTTCTGTATCCAGCCTACTGTTGATGGGCATTTAGGTTGATTCTATGTCTTTGCTATTGTGAATAGTGCTGCAGTGAACACACGTGTGCGTGCGTCTTTATGGCAGAATGACTTATATTCCTTTGGGTATATACCCAGTAATGAGATTGCTGAGTTGAATGGTAGTTCTGTTTTTAGTTCTTTGAGAAATTACCACACTATTTTCCACAATGGTTTAACTAATGTATACTTCCACCAGCAGTGTATAAGTGTCCCCTTTACCTTGAATGTAAATGGGCTAAATGCCCCAAGTAAAAGGCACAGAGTGGCAAGCTGGTTAAAGAAGCAAGGCCGAACAGCATGCTGTCTTCAAGAGACCCATTTAACATGCAATGGCACCCATAGGCTTAAAATAAAGGGATGGAGAAAAATCTACCAAGCAAATGGAAATCAGAAAAAAGCAGGGGTTGCAGTCCTAATTTTAGACAAAGCAGACTGTAAGCCAACAAAGATGAAAACAGACAAAGAAGGGCATGACATCATGGCAAAGAGTTCAAATCAACAAAAAGGCCTAACTATGCTAAATATAGATGCACCAAACACAGGAGTACCCAGATTCATAAAGCAAGTTCTTTTTAAAATTAAATCATAGAAATTTATTTTTTATAATTCTGGAGGCTGGAAAGTCTAAGACCAAGGTGCTGGCAGATTCAGTGACTGATGAGGGCTGCTCTCTGCAAATAATGCCTTGTTGCTGCATCCTCCAGAGGGGATGAATGCATAAAGCAAGTTCTGGGAGACCCATGAAAAGACTTAAGACTCCCACACAATAACAGAGGGAGACTTCAACACCCCACTGACAGTATTAGACAGATCGCCAAAGCAAGACGAATCAAAAGCAAAGATACTCAGGACCTGAACTCAACACTTGACTGAATGGACCTAGTAGACATCTATAGAACTCTCCACCCACCAAAAAAAAAAAAAAAAAAAAAAATGCCATTCACACTCTTGGACAACAATGCAACAAAAATAGAATTGAATACAAAGAAAATTGCTCAAAACCATACATTTACATGGAAATTGAACAACCTCCTCCTGAATGACTTTTGGGCAAATAATTAAATTAAGGGAGAAATCAAGAAGTTATTTGAAACTAATGAGAACAAAGATACAACGTACCAGAATCTCTGGGACACAGCGAAGGCAGTGTTAAGAGGGAAATTTATAGCACTAAATGCCCACATTTCTTATTTAGTCTTCATAATAGCCTTATGAGATATGATGCTATTTCTATCCTTATTTTATAGGTTAGGAAAAGGCTTAGAGTGGTTAAATAATCTGCCCAATTCACGTGGCTAGTGAGTGGTACGATTGGTATTCACACCCAGCCTGGTTCCGCGCCCCAGCTGCTCTTCTGACCTGCTCCTTCTTTTGCCTCATCCTGTCTCCCGAGTTAACCTGCTTTTGGAGACCTGAAAGCTTTGACTGGAAAAGCTCCTGTGATTGCATATTTTTTCCAAACTGGCCTAGACTCGTTCTTTCACAGGCTGTACCAAACAACACAACAAACATAACATCCAAACAATCATGGGGGTAGTGGTGGCTGAGTAAATTTACTTAAGGGACATTTTTATGTCACCTCTGGCAAAAGTGAGCTGTTTTCCCAGATTCTGAAGTGGCATAAAAAGCCTTCAATCAGCCATTGCTCTTGACACCAGAATTCTACTTGTAGAAAATTATCCTATAGAAATAATTGCTTGAGGATCTATGTAAAGAGATTTTCACTGCAGCATTGCTTTGTAATAGTGAACTATTGGAAATAACCTAAGTATCTATTAATAGGTGATTGGTTATGGCCCATTTAAAAGAATGTAGCCATTAAAAAAATATGGTCATGACTTATGGTATAAATGCGGCTGTAGAGGCTGGACATGGTGGCTCATGCCTGTAATCCCAGCACTTTGGGAGGCTGAGGCAGGAGGATTGCTTGAGTCCAGGAGTTCCAGACCAGCCTGGGCAACATAACAAGGCCTAGTCTCTACACAGATAAAAAATTAGCCAGGTGTGGTGGCATGCACCTATATCCCCAGCTACTTAAAAGGCTGAGGCAAGAGGATCGCTTGAGCCCAGGAGTTTGAGAGGTCAGGGCTGCAGTGAGCTATGATTGCGCCACTGCACTCTAGGCTGGGTGACAGAGTGAAACTTGATGCTAAAAAGAAAAAAAGGACTGGATGGCTGGGCTCAGACGCTCATGCCTGTAATTCCAGCACTTTGAGAGGCTGAGGTGGGAGGATCACGCAAGCTCAGGAATTTGAAACCAGCCTGGTCAACGTAGTGAGGGCTTGTCCCTACAAAAAATAATTTTAAAAATTAGCTGTGTGTGGTGGTGCATGCTTGTAGTCCTAGCTACTTGGCAGGCTGAGGTGGGAGGATTGCTTGAGCCCAGGAGGTGGAGGCTGCAGTGAACTGTGATTGTACCACTGCATCCAGCCTGGGTAACGGAGCAAGACGCTGTCTAAAACAAACAAATCAGAAAGAAAGAAAGAGGCTATTTCTCCCTTCCTTTTCTGGAAACCATTCAAACGCAACAAGGAAAATGGGGAAAACTTCACAGACAATAATTTTTTGGTGAAACTAGGGGACGCATATCATTTGTAGACTCCAGAATATGTGAGAAGGCTGCCAGTGTCACCATTAACCAGCACTCACTAGGGAGAAAGAGAGGTTGCAGAGGGGGTGGATGTCGGGAAGCTCTAGGAATATGTACACCTCCTGAAGGTAGAGGATGCAACCTCAAATGCAAAAGAGATCTCCTTCCTTTGTAACAACAGCTATGGGAACTGGGTGAGCAAGGCTGACAGCAGAAGCCAGCTCACACCCCGCTCAGGTTCACACGGCCCGTAGAAGTGGATGTTTTAGCTATCCATTGCTGTATAACAAACCACCTCCAAACTCGGTGATTTTAAACATCTATTTGTTATTCTGTTTCACAGTTCTGGGATATGACAGGTTCAGCAGATGGGTTTTGCTTGGGGTCCTCATATGGTTGCTGAGGATTAGTCATCTGCATCGTGATCTCAGAGTAGTCAGACTTCTTATCTGGTAGCTGATGACCCCAGAGCAATTGTTCCACGAGGCTTGAGTCAAAGCTGCAAGGCATCTTATGACCTAGTATGGAAGCCCTACAATGTCACTTTCAGCACATTATATTTTGTCAAGCAATTTACTAAGAGTGTCCCAGATTTGAGGGATGGGAGAAATAGACTCCACCTCTAAATGGGAAGAGTAGCAAATAATTTACGACCATCATTAACTGTCCACATGGGGCTACACAAAAAGTCAAATGGATGAGCAGTAGTTGTATGAAGCAGTCTGTGTCTATGGCTGATGGTGGTGGAAGGAAGCCAGCTATCCTAAAAGGATACCTTGCCCTGCCCCCCAATGGAGCTTCATGCAAATCACTTGTCCACTCAATAATGAGTGACACATGGCATCAAATTAAATCCACTATAAGGTGAAGGAGGAAAAGAGTGGCAAACATTTCCAACAACTGAAGAATACTTACCAGAAAAACATTGACATACAGCAGCTGAAAACTGTTCGAACATTAGGCAATTCAATTTTAAAAAGTGAATGCAGTAATTGTTTTTATGAAGAAAGACCACAAAACAGAAATATATTAACAGATTTTTTTAAATTACCATTTTGCAATCCCTAATATAGCAATTGGTTTAGGTAGGGATCATCAATAGATGTGAAAACCCTTGAGTAAAAGGCAATTAGGGAATAGCATATTCATGGTGATAAAGTATCACCACATGGAGTAATTATAGAGGGAAGATATACCTTTACATTGGAGAAACCTGGCAGTTACCCATTTTAACCAAGTGGTCAAACTTGGAATTACTGATATCAAGACAGCCTAAACTCATATGCCTCCTGATGGAATGCAATATGAAATTCACAACATCATTATAGGCAATGTTTAATCTGAATCTTATCAAGTCTTTGGACCTAGCTGGCAATTTATCAGAAATACAAGTGCTAGATAAACAAATGAAATATAAAGAAACAACCTGACAAATCTAGTCTATGGGATATTGTATAAAACAACTGGCATGCATTCTCTCTCTCTCTCTTTTTTTTTCACATGTAGGGAGGACACAAGTTTTGTGCCCCTTGTCACAATGACCCCAGATTCCTGTTTGGTGTATTGTAAACAGAGGAGCCACTCTTCAACCGCCCTGCTCTAAGCAAACCCTGGCATGTACTCTTAAAGAAGTAAATGTCATAACAAAAGTTGGAGATCTAGTTTAGATTAAAAGAGAATAAAGGCTGGGCGTGGTGGCTCATGCCTGTAATCCCAGCACTTTGGGAGGCCGAGGCTGATGGATCATGAGGTCAAGAAATCAAACCATCCTGGCCAACATAGTGAAACTCCGTCTCTACTGAAAATACAAAAATTAGCTGGGTGTTATGGTGTGTGTCTGTAGTCCCAGCTACTTGGGAGGCTGAGGCAGGAGAATTGCTTGAACCTGGGAAGTGGAGGTAGAAGTAAGCTGAGATCTCACCACTGCACTCCAGCCTGGCGACATAGCAAGACTCCATCTCAAAAAGAAAAAAAAAAGAGAGAATAAAGAGACATAACAAGCAAATGCAATGTATAATTGGATACTGGGTTAGAATAGTATTTAAAAACATTTTTGGAGGTAATTGGGGAAATTTGAGTATAGATTATATATTAGATGATACTATAAAATTATTGTTAAATTAGTGTTATGGTTGCTATGGTCTGACTGCTTGTGCCCCTCCTGAGATTCATATGTTGAAACCTAATCACCAATGTGATGGGAGGTGGGGGTGTTGGGAGGTGATGAGGTCATGGGGGCAGAACTCTCATGAATGGGTTTTGTGGCCTTACAAAAAAGGACCCATAGAGCTGCCTTGCCCCCTCCACCATCTAAGGGCACAGCAAGAAGGTACCATCTGTGAACCAGAAAGTAGGCCTTCACCAGACACTGAATCTGTGGGTGTCTTGATTTTGGAATTCTCAGCCTCTGGAACTGTGAGAAATAATTTTCTGTTGTTTACAAGCTACACTGTCTATGGCAATTTATTCTAGCAAACCAAATGGTCTAAGATAGGGGTTATATAGTGGAATGTTTTTATTTTAGGAGATGCAGACTAAAGTTTTTTTTTTTTTTTTTTTTTTTTTGAGACGGAGTCTCGCTCTGTCTCCCAGGCTGGACTGCAGTGGCCGGATCGCAGCTCACTGCCAGCTCCACCTTCCGGGTTTTTACGCCATTCTCCTGCCTCAGCCTCCCGTGTAGCTGGTACTACAGGCACCTACCACCTCACCCGGCTAGTTTTTTTTTTGTATTTTTTTTTTTTTAGTAGAGACGGGGTTTCACCGTGTTAGCCAGGATGGTCTCGATCTCCTGACCTCGTGATCCACCCGTCTCGGCCTCCCAAAGTGCTGGGATTACAGGCTTGAGCCACCGCGCCCAGCCCAGACTAAAGTTTTTATAGTTGAAGTGTTCTGATGTCTACAATCTATTTAAAAATGATTTGGAAAAATGCATATATGTATTGTTTGTGAGTATAGAGACAGTGAAAGCACATATAGCAAAATAATAATAATTGGTGAATCTATGTGAAGTATATGGTATATGACTACTCATTGCATTATTCTTTCAACATGTCTGTAGCTCTGCAATTTTTCAAAATGAAAGAGTGAAGGGAAAAAGAACACAGGGATGAGATTGTGAGATAACAGAATGAGATGAAACATGAGTGGGCAGAACTCAGATCAAAGTATCAGAGAAATAAAGATGAAATGGAAAGGGTACAAAGAATAGGCAATTAACAAAACCACAGCAAGGGACAAAAACATAATTTTTGAAATAGAGACATTAATTTATATCATGTATCAGAGAAAATTAATGCAGGAGAGCCAACCTGGAGATGTGTCCTAGTAAAGTTATTAAACTTCAAAGATAACTAAGCAAAATGATCAAGTCACTGAGGGGCGGGGGAAGCAGGATTATTTCAGAGTTCTGTGCAGCAATATTCAATGTCAGAAGATGGTCATGCAATACTTAAAAAATATGTCCAAGGAAACAAAAAGTGTTACACATGGAATTCAAATCCAGCCAAATTATCCTTCATCCATAAAGACTACAGATTGCCTTGATCACAAAATAATTCAGGGGATGTTGATTCTTTGAATCTTTCTTGAAGAAACAATCAGAGGATAGATGCCAGCCAACTAAGAGATAACTGAGGACATTATAGAAAAAAGACTGGAAGCAAACTTTGAATATATGTAATGTAGACTAAAGCAAAAATAATTCCACACTTTAGAGTGATTGAAAAGAATATAAAAATGACATGTCCTGACAGTATACTGTCAAATACTGCACTGAACAAATACTGGTGGAGGAAGGGGGAAAGTAGGCGAGAGGAAGATTAAGGTTACTGATTGCTACATCTGTAGTGAGTGGGGGTCAAAAAATATTACTCAAGACTGAAAAACCAAGTAATAGAAGCATACGCATTTTTAATAATACAAAATTAAACTCAGAGAAAGATGTTCTCTTTGGTAGAAGAGAGGAGGAAGAGAGGAAGAGGAAGTGTGCTTATTTTTTCATTGTTCCTAGGCACTAATCGACATTTATTGAATAATAGAAAACTAGAGGTATTTTTAAAAGTTTTATTATAAAAGCAACAGAGCAAAAATGAAAACCTATTGACATTTGAAAAGAATTATTCACAGCAACAAAGACAACAGACTACATAGTGACTGTTTTTAAAAAACTATAAAAACAAAAATAGAACATAATGTTACTATGTTAGAACTAATGCTAATCTATTTGACATATGAATAGATGTTGAAATAGGCTTAACTCACCTATTAAAAGAAATACTATTTCAGAGTATTCTTAGGCAACATTCACCTTCATGCTGAGCTCAAGCAAGTGAAACAATAAATGTTTTCAGAAAGGTTGAAAATAGGCCAGGTGTGGTGGCTCACACCTGTAATCCCAGCACTTTGGGAGGCCGAGGTGAGTGGATCACTTGAGGTCAGGAGTTTGAGACCAGCCTGGCCAATATGGTGAAACCCCATCTCTACTAAAAATATAAAAATTATCCAAGCATGATGACACATGCTTGTAATCCCAGCTACTCAGGAGGCTGAAGCAGAATAATCACTTGAATCCGGGAGGCAGAGGTTGCAGTGAGCTGGGATTGCCGTTGCACTTCAGCCTGGGTGACAGAGCAAGACTTCATCTTAAAAAAAAAAAAAAAAAAGAAAGGTTGAAAATAAAAGTACATACAAAGATAGGTGAGGCAAATGCAAAACAAAACAAAAGACAAAGAAAAAAAATGAAAGCCCAGGTCATAATTTTAACGTGACACTAGATGGAGATGAAGAAAGTCACTTTAAGGTGGGGTGCTGTGGCTCATGCTTGTAATCCCAGTGCTTTGGAAGGCTGATGTGGGAGGATCACTCCAGCCCAGAGTTCGAGACCAGCCTAGGCAACATAGAGAGACCCTGTTTCTACAAAACATTAAAAAAAAAAAAAAAAAAAAAAAAAGCCAGGTGTGGTGTTACATGACTGTAGTTCCAGCCATTCGGGAGGCTGAGCTGGGAGGATCACCTGCACCTGGGAGACTGAGGCTGCAGTGAGCCGTGATAGAGCTACTACACTCTAGCCTAGGTGATAGAGTCAGACTCTGTCTCAAAAAAAAAAAAGTCACTTTATGATACTTAAGGATGGAATCCACAATGAATATAACAGTTCTGAATATCTATGTACCAAATAACAAAGCACAATATTCATAAAGCTAAAATTATAAGAGATACAGGGGGTAAGAACAGACAAACAGATGGTAGGAGACTTTAATTCACCCATCACAGTCAATGATAGATCAACTGAAAAAAAAAATTAGGATATAGAAAACCTAAATATCATATTTAGAAAAGCAGATACAGGTTTACAATATCTTTTCCAAAACTCTCTATAGTTTTTCAAAGTTTGGAAAGCTGATATAGTACATATACTGAATATTATGTCATATCTTAATTGGGGTTCATAATGAAACACATTGATATTTCTGCAGTGAACCATATGATGTGGGAAGCAAAAACCATAACTAGTCTCACATCAGTTTAGAACAGAATTTGCTGTTAAAGGAGTTACCAAAAAAAGTTTAGAAATCAGAACATTTTGGATTTAGGATATTTCAGAGTTGGGAAGGTGACTTTTTGTTGGGCTCCACATAAGGAAAAATTTCAACCTAGAACTGTCTAAAAAGGGAATGAAGCCCCTTGGAAGTACCTGCTACTGGGGCTCAGGTGGGTGGGAGACGTTCAAGAAGAGATGACCATTTTTTCAGGCGATTCAAGTACCAAGAAGAGAGCCGGACAAGGAGACTACCAAGTTATTTTCTAACCTGGGATTCCAGGGTTAGACTAGCTGGGGGGTGGTGGGTTAGAGAAGGGGGATGAAGAGAATGGGTTCATACAATCCTATGCATTGTCTCTTAGGTATCTGTCGAAATTAAAGCAAAATGGTACTGATCCAAGGTTCTAACAAGTGGTTGGGAAATGTGTATACAAACTACTAACTCAGTGAAGATAGCATACAAGTTGCTTTTTACAAGCTCCTAGAGGACAAATCCCATTCCAAAGTAGGCATAAAACATGCTGAAAAGTGGTTGGGTGAGGTGGCTCATGCCTGTAATCTCAGCACTTTGGGAGGCTGAGGTGGGTGGATCACCTGAGGTCAGGAGTTCGAGATGAGCCTGGCCAACATGGTGAAACCCTGTCTCTACTAAAAATACAAAAATTAGCTGGGTGTGGTGGTGCATGCCTGTAATCCCAACTACTTGGGAGGCTGAGGCAGGAGAATCGCTTGAACCTGGGAGGTGGAGGTTGCAGTGAGCTGAGACTATGCTATTGCACTTCAGCCTGGGCAACAAGAGCAAAATCCATCTCAAAAAAAAAAAAAAAAAAAAAAAAATGCTGAAAGGTGGGGTAGCAAGTGGGGCTTTGAAGGGACAGCTAGTTTGTCCCCTTGCTTCCTATGGCTGGAGCAGCAACACCACTCAGAGAGTACTTCTGAACTCTTTCTATGCCACCAACCACATTTGTAAATTTCGGAATTTGGTGCTGCACAGCTGGGGGCCACAGCAGGTTCAGGTGCTCAGTGAGTACTGACAATAGAGCTTGGCCCATTTCTGAGAGCTGATAGGTCAGGTGGATGCTGGTGAGAAAAGGCAGTGGCAAGTGGAGGGCATTAGGCCTTTGTTGGGCCATAATTGGCTGATTTGATGATGATGAGCAAGGACTGGGCAATGGGGAAGGGCGCTCATTGCTGCTGGTTGCTGCTACCTGCCAAGTGTCAGTGAAGTTTTCTGGGTGCTTGGGTTTCCTGACCCCTGTTGGGTTGCTTTACTGCTTTTTAAAACTTCCAAAGGACTCACTCTGCCTTGTTGGGAACAACTATCAGTGTTTGATTACTTTTGCTGAGGGAGTTCTTTCAATTATCTTCCTAGAATCACTCCAGTTGTGATTACTGCTACACTCTCTATGGTTCCACCACTCAGCCTGGAAAATGGTGAGGCTGGTGGAGCGGAGGTCAGCTACCCTCTGAAGCACTTCTTTCCCCCTTGTAACTTTAAGCAAACATTCCATGGCCAGAAGGGACCAAAGTCTGTGGGAGGGCAGAGAGCAGCAGGACTCACCAGGTCAGAAGTCCTTTAAAACATTGATTTCTCTTCAGCTTGAACAAAACAACATGAGTTGCATTATGGAGGAGGCAGAAAATGAAGATAAGCACAAAAAAGAAAACAAAAATCTCACCACCCAGAGATAAGTGCTATTCATGGTTTAGTCTGATGGTTTCCAACTGGGTTCCTAGATGTCCCAGGGTTCTATGGAGGTGCTTCTAAGACGCTTTAAATGCTTAGAATTTAACCAAAGAATGGCCGGGTACAGTGGCTCATGCCTGTAATCAGCACTTTGGGAGGCCGAGGCTGGTGGATCACCTGAGGCCAGAAGTTCGAGATCAGCCTAGCCAACATGGTGAAACCCTGTCTCTACTATAAATACAAAAAAAAAAAAAAAAAAAAAAAGTGCAAGGCACGGTGGCTCATGCCTGTAATCCCAGCACTTTGGGATGCTGAGGCGGGCAGATCACGAGATCAGGAGATCGAGACCATCCTGGCTAATACGGTGAAACCCCGTCTCTACAAAAAAAAAAAAAAAAAAAAAAATTAGCCAAGTGTGGTGGTGGGCGCCTGTAGTCCCAGCCACTCAGGAGGCTGAGACAGGAGAATGTCATGAACCCAGGAGGTGAAGGTTGCAGTGAGCCGAGATCGCGCCACTGCACTCCAGCCTGGGTAATAGAGCGAGACTCTATTAAAAAAAAATTTAATCAAAGAAGTAGAAAATATTTTGACCACATAAAAATGACAATAAACAAAAAAATAATGGCAAGCTTGGGGCAAACAGCAGTCTCATGGAGACCATCAGCAGGCGATCGTGTGTGTCTCTGCAAGCCTCAGCCCAGCTCCTCCTGCTGTCCCTGGGTGGTTATTTGCACTTGTCATGAATGTGCCTTGGTTGGAAGGCTGGAGCCCTGCAGACCCACAGGCCTATCAGAGGGCTCAGGGCCTTAACTTCTGTATGTCCAACTCATGAGGAAATTGTGGGGTGTGTAAGAAGTGAATTTGTAACACATTGTGGTGTGATTCCATTGTATTATGGATCACTGTAGCACCTATCTTTTATTTTTATTATTGAGGTATGGCAAGTACCTCTTAATAGAAATACCTTTCAATAAGTGGCAGGATATAGAATGCTGAGTACTAACCTTCCCCACTCCAAGCCCACAATATCCTGTAACCTGTGGCCCCTTAGCTACCTGGTTGGGAAGTTCCCTCATTTCTTTAGAGAAGGATTTTAGAAAAGCATGAGGATACTCAGCTTTTTCATTGAAACTGAAAACAGAGGGAAGTACTGATAACTTTCAAGACCAGAATCTAGGCCGGGTGTGGTGGCTCATGCCTGCAATCCCAGCACTTTGGGAGGCTGAGGTGGGAGGACTGCTTGAGCTCAGGAGTTTGAGATCAGCCTGGGCAACATAAGGAGACCCCGTCTTTACAAAACAATGAAAAATTAGCTAGGCTTGGTGGCATGTGCCTATTGTTCCAGCTACTTGGGAGGCTGAGGCAGGAGAATCCCTTGAGCCCACGAGGTAGGGGCTGCAGTGAGCCACGATGGCACCACTACACTCCATCCTTGGTAACAGAGTGAAAGTCTGTCTCAAAACAGCAACAACAACAAAATAACAAAGACCAGAATCTAAACAGTTGTCTAAATAGCAAAAGAAGATCTGGGTGGGGGAAGGGAAGAGAATCAGAGGGAAAGCCAGAGAGAAACAAAGTTCCTGCATCCTGACCCGCTATCCCAGCCGGGTCACAATCCCGGGTTGGAGAGAGTCACCAGAATAAATGCGGGGACGCTGAGGTCAGGGAGGACCTCCACTCCTTCCCAAGCACGGCCTGGGGAAATTGGCTGAGATCCTAGAGTGCTCTGTCTGGTCAGCTGCCATTGTGTCTGACGACCGCTGGATGGCGCATTGGGGCAGAGAGGCTGCGAGTCGGCAAAGTCCTCCTCCTTGAGTCTCCCGTGGCTCAACGGGTGCAGGGAGCCGAAGGCCCGTGGGACGTGACCAACTCAACATTCCACTGAGGCTGTATGATCAAAAGCAAACTGTTTATTATGAATACAGAATATGGGCAAACTCATGACTGTGCCTGCCCCAGGAGGTTTGCTGAGGGCAGTCGCTTCCTGATGCCAAGCTCCTTGAGGTTATCTACTGGGACATCTAGAGAATGCAGTCTTGCAAGCCTACTCTGGACCGAGTAGCTGACCCCTTCTTCCACTCACCTTCTCACTATCTCTTTTGCGTAATAAATACGGAGGGCTGTGTAAAGGTCAGGGCCCTTGTCCACTAGAGGCAAGGTGCCCCCTGACTCCTTCTTCCAAATATATGCTATTGTTTTTGTCTTTTATTCCCGTGTTTACTCCCTTTGTTCAATTCTCCTAGGTCCATGCGGGTTACATAGTGGCGCCCCAGAACAGGGACTTCGAGGAGGTGAAGGAAGAAGGTCTGCTGGAGCAGAGGAGCTGAAATTGACAGGGTGAACCGGGACCCCGGGACTAGTCTGCCGGCAGCAGATATAAGGTCAGCGCCCTAAAGAGGTACTGGGAGCAGTGCTTTAAAAAGTACTGGGAATGGGAAGTTTTCTGAATCAGGGTAACACGGGGCAGAATTTGTCTGTTGGAGAAAAACATCATGTGCAGTTGCTTAAAGTTTTGTTGAAGCAAACTGGTGCTCAGGTTAGTTCTCAGACATTAGGATGCTGCAGGAGGATATTACCCATAACCCAGAGTTTCCACAGCAGGCACTCTTGATGTGGAAAATTGGGATAGAGCAGGAGAAGGGTTAAAACAGGCTCATCCAAAAGGCTTTAAAGTTGATTCTTCAGTTTTTTCACTTGGAGTTCAGTTTGTACTGTACTTCTGCCATTATCTCCTTGTTTTTCTGCAGGGCAGCAGGCTGAATCTAAAAATCTGAAAGAATCTGTTGTCCCACCCACAGATCCAATTGAAAATAAAAAACAAGAGAGGGAGGATAAAAATTGGCCTATACCACGTCGTCCAGTTGCAGAAACGTGTACCGCCTCCTTTGGTGGCAAAAATGGAGACCCCAATACAGAGAATTTTATGCTCTGCTGTCATAGCTGGAGAGCCCTTAGGATCTTGCGCTTTTCCTATTTCCGTAAGGTCTGATCCAAAGAATCCATGGCAGGTTATTCATGAACACATTCCACTAGAGTTTAAGTTGTTAAAGGAATTAAAAGTGAGTGTGGTAAATAATGGGGTATAGAGCCCATTCACTTTAGGATTGCTACAGTCTGTGTTTGGTGCCATGCATCTTTTACCCTTTGATGTGTAAGCTAACTTGCTTGTCTGCGAGTGCATATCCGACATGGAATTTAAATTGGCAAGAAATGTGTGCAGACCAGGCTAGACAGAACTGTGTGCTGGACACAGAGACATTACAGAGGATATGCTTTTGGGTAATGGCCCTCATTTAGACCTGGAACGTCAAATGGCACTCCCAGACGCTCCTTATCAGCAGTGTGCACAGGCCACTAAATGTGCCTGGGCCACAATTCCTGAAGAGCGAGTCCCAGTACAATCCTCTTTACATATCATGCAAGGGTCATAGGAACCCTATGCACAATTTCTTGCGCGATTACAAGAGGAAATGACGCATCAGATTCCTCATACCACAGCTGCTGAAATGCTAACCTTAACTCTAGCTTTTGAGAATGCAAATATGGATTGTAAAAGTGCACTGGCTCCTGTGAGATGTACAAAGATCTTGGGAAATTTTCTCATCTTTGTCAAGATGCAGGAACTGAGCTTCATCGCTCTTCAATGTTAGCTGAAGCAATGGCTAATTTAGTGGATGACAAATCTAAAAGGAGCCAAGGGTCAAACCCTAAAATGGGAAAATGTTATAATTGTGGAAAAACTGGGCATTTTAAAAAGGAATGCTGCTAGATCTCAGGACAGAAAGTTCCCCCACCAGCAGGAAAAATGCCAGGACTTTGTCCTCACTGTAACAAAGGAAATCATTGGGCTAATCAGTGCCACTCAAAATTTCATCAGAATGGCACCCCCCCGTTGGGAAATGAGATGGGGGCCTGAACTCAGGCCCCACAAACAGTGAGGGCATTCCCAGTCCAGACCTCAATCAGTTTCAGGCATGGGTTCCCAGAGGCATATTGATTCCCTCCCCCCAGGAACACCAGGAAGTACAGGATTAGATCTACCTGCCAGAGAAAGAATTACATTAGCCGGGGGAGACAAACCCATCAAAGTTCCCACTGGTATTTGGGGACTTTTTTTTTTTTTTTTTTTTTTTTTGAGGCGGAGTCTCGCTCTGTCGCCCAGGCTGGAGTGCTATGGCCGGATCTCAGCTCACTGCAAGCTCCGCCTCCCGGGTTCCCGCCATTCTCCTGCCTCAGCCCCCCGAGTAGCTGGGACTACAGGCGCCCGCCACCTCGCCCGGCTAGTTTTTTGTATTTTTTAGTAGAGATGGGGTTTCACTGTGTTAGCCAGGATGGTCTGGATCTCCTGACCTCGTGATCCGCCCGTCTCGGCCTCCCAAAGTGCTGGGATTACAGGCTTGAGCCACCGCGCCCGGCCCTATTTGGGGACTTTTACCAGCAGGATATATGGGACTAATTTTAGGCAAAAGTCACCTGAACTTGCAAGGCATCACTGTAGCCCCAGGAGTTGTTGACTGATTATGAAGGAGAAATTCAAGTAGTTTTAATGTCACAAGATCTTTGGGTTTTTGAACCGGGAGAATATATTGCTCAATTATTGCTTATTCCCTGCAAATTACACCCTTCTCCACGAAAGGAGAAACAAGGAAATAAAGGGTTTGGGAGCACAACTACACGGGAAATCTATCTATCCCAAACCATAGCTGCTAATAGAGCCACCTGTGTAGTACAAATAAAAGGAAAGAAATTCTATGGGCTTATGGATATGGGAGCTGAGGTATCAGTAATATCTAAAGACCATTAGCCCCCATCCTGGCCCTTGCAATTAACTTCTATGTCCCTAGTGGAAGTAGGAACAGCTCAAAGTGTTCAATGGAGTGCTGAGATTTTACCTTGTCTTGGTCTGGATGGACAGTCAGGTACTTTTCAGCCTTATGTTGCAAATATAGCTATCAGTTCATGGGGTTGAGACTCACTTACAGCAAGGAATATGAGACTTACAAATGAAAGCTTTGATAACCCAGGATTTAAAATGTTGAAGGACATGGGATATCAGAGTGAAAAAAAAGGTTTAGGGAAATTCCTACAAGAAAATCCTAACCCGATATCAGTAACTGGAAAAACAGACAGAAAAAGGCTAGGACACCAGGATTTCTGACAGGGGTCATTGATATTTCTCCTCCACCCACTGCCTTACCACTAGAATGGCTTAGTGACAAACCTGTGTGGGTGGATCAATGGCCCCTAACACAGGAGAGGCTAGATACCTCTGGTGCTTCAGCTCAATGCTCAGAGCTAATTGCAGTCATTCAGGTTTTACAGCTCACAGCTTCAGATCCTATCAACATTCTCTGTGATTCAGCTTATGTTGTGAATGTAGCCAGTCACATGGAAACTGTTACAGTTAAAAGTATACTAGACCCAGAACTGCTTAATTTGTTTTACTTATTCTCATATGCTGCATGCTACGTGCCAAACAGGTGAGACAGCTGGTCATGTACGGGGCGACATTGTCTGTCATCATTTGCTCATATGGGGATACTTAAACAATTAAAAACTGACTACGGACCCACTTATACTAGTCATGCTTTTCAAAATTTCTTACAGCTTTGGGCTATAACCCATGAAACAGGAATTCCTTATAATCCTAAAGGACAAGGCATTATAGAGCAGACACATCAAACATTACAACGCATGTTGAAAAGACCAAAAGGGGATATAGGAGGCCAACTACCACCTCCATCAAAACTACATTTAGCCTTATTTACTTTAAATTTTTTGACTCCTGGTACAGATGGTAAGACTCCAGCAGAAAGACATTGGCAAGTGTTAGAGGAAAAGAGGAAAGTCTATCTGAAAGTATTATGGAAATCCCTGGAAGAAGGACAATGGAAAGGTCTGATGAATTTACTGACATGGGGAAGAGGGTATGCTTGTATTTTTACAGGAGATGGACAAGCCATGTCGGTGCCCTCAAGGTGCGTGCGACCATGGAATGGGAGACTGGAGGAGCACAGGGTGGCCAACCATGGGCCCAGTCCCTCTGGTGTGAGCCATAAGCCAGCTGAGCCTGAGTGCAAAGATGGAGAGAAGGCCGACCATAGTCATGACATCAACCTGGGGACAACTCAAGAAAACCATGCAGGAAGCTGAGAAACTACTGGAGTGCCAGGGACAGTCTGTAAAATCGAATGGACCACCAATCGGAAAATGAGAGCTGCCCAGCCTGGCCTTACACTCCTTCAATTAATACATGAACAGAAAGGAGGATATGCAGGGAGTCAAAGGCCTGTGGGATGTGACCAACTCAACATTCCACTGAGGCTATATGATCAAACAACAAACTGTTTATCATGAATACAGAATATGGGCAAACTCATGACTGTGGCTGCCCCAGAAGGTTTGCTGAGGGCAATCACTTCCTGACCAAGCTCCTTGAGGTTATCTACTGGGACATCTAGAGAATGCAGTCTTGCAAGCCTACTCGGGACCAAGCAGCTGACCCCCTCTTCCACTTCCCTTCACAGGATCTCTTTTGCCTAATAAATACGGAGGATTGTGTAAAGGTCAGGGCCCTTGTCCACTAGAGGCAAGGTGCTTCCTGACCCCTTCTTCCAAATATACTCTTTTGTCTTTATCTTTTATTCCCATGTTTGCCTCCTTTGTTCAGTCCTCCTAGGTCCATGCAGGTTACAAATGGGCATGCAACTGGCTGGTTTGGAAGGGACTTCAGGACTGGGATAAGAAGAAGCATAGTGCAGGACTCAGGACTGGGATTAGGGAAGGAGTGTTCTAGGCGGAGGGAACAAGTGGAGCAGGTCTGGTTTGGGGCTCTTTTGGCTGAAGGGGCAGAGGAAAAGGCAAGGAGAAAGGGGCATGCTGGTCGATGTAGGGTGTGGAGGGGGCTGCTAATTGTGATTGTATTCTCAGAGTGGTGGGGTCCATTGAACATTTTAAAGAGGGCACCAACGTGATCCGATGGCTTCATTCTGGCTGCTTTGTGGGAAATGCCTTCCAGGGATTAAGAGTGGAAGCAGGAAGACAACAATAATCCAGACCAGAGATGAAGGCGGCTTGAAGGTGGCTTGCCCACGGCTGTGCTATCCCATGTGGAGGCCACTGGCCACATTAGCTATGAGTACTTGGAATGTGGCTGGTCTGAATGGAGATGTGCTGTAAGTGTAAAATACTGAATTTTAAAGGCTTAGTAACATAAATAAGAACATCAAATATCACACGGATAATTTTTTAAACTATTGATTACACATGGAAATCACACTGTATTTTGACCACGCTGTATGGGGTTAAAATATTTTATTAAAATTCATCTTGCTTGCTTCATTTTACTTTAAAATCTGTCATCTAGAAAATCTAAAGTTAGATATGTGGCTTGCGTTTGCGGCTTGTGTGATATTTCCAGTGGACAGCACTGGACTAGCGCACTAGCAGTGCGTGGCAAGAGACGCTTGGATCTGTGTTGATCCTGAAACAGAGCTGAGGAGAGTATGAGGGGTAAAGGAGGGAGAGCTGAGCCATGGGTTTATCGCTTTTCCAGGAATGAGGGATCCTGGCAAAGAAACACGTCTGGGGAGAGGTCATTCAGTAATAAAATGTGGAAATGTTAAGTGGTGCCTTCATCATCCAGCTGGAGATGTGGAGTATGGGGCTGGACTTTAGAGGCCATCAGGATGCACACTGGAAGTCATCAGAATTTGGGTGGCATTTGTAGCGCTGGGACTATAGGAGATGACCCGGAAGTGAACATGAAGACAGAAGAGAAGGGGACTGAAGTCAGAACCCTGAGGCACTTCCGCATTTAGAGCTGGGGAAAAGGAAGAAGATGCAAAGAAGACTGGTAAAGAATGACTAGTAAGGCCACAGAAACCCAGAAGAGTGTGGTGTCAAAACGCCCTGAAAAACCACCTGGAGGACTGGACCTAAGTGACTGCTGCCCCCTGGAAGCAGGTACCCCGCGGGTAGGGGGCAGGGAAGGGCTGCACTGCAATGCTCAGTTCCTTATTCCGAGCTCATCCTTCCCATCAGTCACTACGCAGCAGCGGAGAGGAGGGGCGTGGGCCTGGAGAGTTCCACCGAAGCCAGGAGCACAGAGATGGCCCCCACATACCTGCCTTCGCCTTTCTTTTCCGAGAATCAAAAGAGTGGCTGAATCGGTTCAACCCTCATAACCAATAATTCTCCTGCACTTGAGTCTTACTCTCTCCGGTCTGTTCTACTACACAGAATGGTGCATGGAATCTCTCAAAGTCCAGCTCTGCCCTTCTCTGTCTCTCTGCCTCCTTGTCTCTCTCTCTGTCTCTCTCTCTCTTACACACACACACACGCGCGCGCGTGCGTGCACACACACACCACACCCCATTTAGCAGCCATCAATGTGAAATGGGATTAAAATCCAAATTCTTTTTTTTTTGAGACGGAATCTCCCTCTGTCCCCCAGGCTGGAGGGCAGTGGCGTGATCTTGGCTCACTGCAACCTCCACCTCCCGGGTTCACGCCATTCTCCTGCCTCAGCCTCCTGAGTAGCTGGGATTACAGACTCCCGCCAACGCCATATGTGTTAGCCAGGATGGTCTCGATCTTCTAACCTCGTGATGCTCCCGTCTCCGCCTCCCAAAGTGCTGGGATTACAGGCATGAGCCAGTGCGCCCGGCCTAAAATCCAACTTCTTTAGCAAGATGTCCAAGGGTTTCCCTGATCTGACCCCGATCAGAATCCTTCCTGTCCTGGGGAACCCACCTCTCCTTGGAGGGGAGTGTTCTCTTCCTCCTTGAAGGTTTGCCACATTTGTGTGTGCTCCGTGAAGGCGCTTGATAAACATCTGGAAACCTCTCAGGACACGTTCCATAGGCTCTTATGTTCCTTGTTTCCCTGCCATGGCTTTCCCACCAGAGGATAAGCTTCTGGAAGACAGGAGCAGAGATGTGGGTGGGTGGATTGGTCGGGCAGCTCTCTGGGCACCCAGTTGCAGCGACAACTTTCAGGTTTTGGACTAGTTTGGGCAGTGTTATCAATAAGGGGCGATTTATTATCCACATTCAAAATTCTTAAATTTGCCTCTCAAAAAAATCGCCCAATTTAAAAGATTGCAAAAGAGAACAGAAGAGAGAAGAAAAAAATACAAGAAAGTTAGAAACATTTTGCTGACAAAGAAAAAAATTTGAGAACTTTTGGACATGGCTTTATATCTACATGCTTGTAAATGAGCTTCTTTGGTTAAGTGTGAATGATTAAAACTTTGCATGGGTACATGTAGGAAATTCCTTATTTAAGCATAAGGGATTACATGATTTTTGTTTTGTTAGAGAATCCCTTCTCCAGCCAAACAAATGTTAAACAGATTTGAAGGGGTCCCAAGTTATCATCCGCTGCCCAGAAGCCCTCATGTCTCCATCTGATTCTATAAAGGAGTGTGGGTTGGTCAGTCTTGACATTTCTGTAACTCCTAGAACGCTGTTAAATAAGTGATGCTTTACACGTGGTAAGGCACTGTCTGTGTTCACCTGAATCAAACTAACGGACAAAGTCTCAGCTGCACTTAGCAAATCTACCACCAGGAGACAGTAAGTCACCACTGATGAGATTGCCCTGCAGTTCCCTCAGGTGCAGGGCAATCCCATCAGCGGTACTTGGGGGCTGGCGGGCGCGGGGTGCGGAGTGCAGATGCAGGAGAAGGAAGGCATAGGGAAGATGTTTTCATATGGATAATCCTTTGTGGAAGAGGGAAAAACCTGCCAGAGGGATAACGCAGCTTGACATGATCCACAGCTTCTTAAAGCACTGTGTATAAACACAACTTTCGTATTGATTTATCTATACATCCATATTTCTCTTTGATCTTTCAAACCCAGTAGTTCTGAAATAATAGACACTTCTCTTGCTTATGTGGCTCAAATCTTCTCTTTCCATCTCCAAGACTTCTAATTGGTTCCTAAAGCAACATTTAAGAGTACAAAGTCCACTTCCTTCCCCATTTAATAAAGGAACACCTATAAAACTTACTGAAGCCCTGCTATGTGCCAGGCACTTTACATATCAAGTCCTTTTTATTCATCAAAACAACCCTGTGAAACAGTTAACCATTAACCCCATTTTACAAATGGGAAAACAGAGGCACAGAGAGATAAAATCACTGGTCCCAGAACAAGCCAGTGGCAGAGTGAGGATGTGAACCCAAATCCACTGGCCTGCCCACTCATGCATGTATCCCAGTTTTTCTCGACCTCAGCCCTATTGCCTCTTTGGGCTGGATAGTTCTTTTTTGGGGGCAAGGACTGTGGGCAGTGTATTGCAGGACGTTTAGCAGCATTATCAGCTTCTACCCACTCGACACCAGTAGTGCTCTTTCCCCTAGTTGCAACAACCAAAAATGTCTCTAGACATTGCCACATGGCCCCTAGGTAGCAAACCATCATCAGGGAGAACTGCTGATGTAGAAAAGCCTTGGCTGGGCTTCCAGATGCCGCAGACCAGTGTTGCCTTACAGCAGGAAGCCAGGGCTCTGTCCAGGGGCTGGCCTTCCAAGTGTCCTGCTCTGGCCATCTTCCAGCTGCTGCCCTCTTAGAGTGAGGCATCCACAGTACCTACCTGCTGCACTTCCACTTTTCTGCACCATATTCTATCTTTCAGAGCCTCCCTGGGCTTTTTGCTGGTTCTCCTGGCTACTGGAGTGTGCACTTCTACCCCTGGAGTGTGCCCAGGGTGTCTAGCCAGCGGGGAGGGCGGTGGACAGAGCTGGACGTGGGAGCTAGGTGATCTGGATACAGAAGTATGTGCAAGGCCCTTCTGCTGGAGGATGCTGTCAGAGGTGGGAAGAGAAGGGTGATGGGCTGTGGGCCAGGGCCTCCATCTGTATCTTGACCAGTTCAGGGTGGGCCTGCTCCAGACCTCTGCAGCTGGAGTAGTTGGGGGAGATGTGCTTGTAGGTGATATATTTGTGACACCCCAGTTTGAAGACCTCAGAATCACTGTGTTTGCCAACACAGAAAGGCTGTTAGGGCTGCAGGCTGTCTCCTGAATTACGTTTCTTTAGGGAAGTTTTCACCATGTTTACTGTTCACTTGGTGGTCATTTCCTACCTACAAAAGTTACTCTTTTTCTCTTGGAAAAGCAGACAGGAGTCAAAGCAACAAAGGCAAACCCTCCCGCTGAGGGACCCTCACTCATGACAGCCTTCCAGTGGAGAAGCAGTCGAAATCATGGCTTGTAGTCCCCCAAATGGAAATAGGTTTACTATTTTTATTAGAGGAAATCATTGAAATGACGTACAGGCATACTTGATTACAAGTAATAGAGGTGTGGAAATGTTTTAACTCATTTGCAATTACTTGAAATACAAAATCTACCCATAATTCTCATTAATGGGTATTTATAATGTTGCTTTCAATATTTTAAACACTATAAATAATACATATCTTTCAACAGAGGACTGGTTATAAATTTATAGCCCATCCGCATGCTGGAACCCAAGGCAACCATTACAAACAGTAGCAAACTTAAAAAGATGAGGCAAGCCGGATGTGGTGATGCACACCTCTGTCTCAGGTACTAGAGAGGCTGAGATGGAGGATCCTTGAGCCCAGGAGTTCAAGTCCAGTCTGGACAATATAGCAAGACCCTGACTCAAAAAAAAAAAAAGATGAGCCAACAGTAATTTATTCATATGACAAATATATTCTGAACATATGATATGTGTTTGTGCCAGGTAAAGCCCTGGATAATAAAAACATGCTTTGACTTGCAAAGATGTCCATCATAGAATATTAACTTTAAAAAACAAGATCACAGCATACACAATACAATCACATATATGCTATCATATATTTATACAGAGGTAATAGTAATCACTTTCTGAATGCTAAGATTCACTGTGCACCAAATATTAGGCTAAGCATGCATGCATGATAATTTTATTTAATCTTCACATGTACGAGGTAGGTTTTTTTTTTTTTTCCTCTGAGACGGAGTCTTGCTCTGTTGCCCAGGCTGGAGTGCAGTGGCCCCATCTTGGCTCACTGCAACCTCTGCCTCCTGGGTTCAATTAATTCTCCTGCCTCAGCCTCCCTAGTTGCTGGGATTACAGGCACACACCACCAAACCTGGCTGATTTTTGTATTTGTAGTAGAGGTAGGGTTTCACCATGTTAGGCAGGCTGGTCTTGAACTCTTGACCTCAAGTGATCTGCCCATCTCGACCTCCCAAAGTGCTGGGATTACAGGTGTAAGCCACTGTGCCCGGCACAGTTTTAAATACTTTTAAGTGCATATATCTCACTTATGTCTTGCTAAATTTAATCTTTGGTGTTTCATAGCTTTAGCTTTGTTTGCTGCTTCAAAGTGGAACCTCTCCCCTCAGTTTTCTTTTCTAACTGAATTTTCCTTTCTATGTCACAGTATTTGTATTAGTCAGGGTTTTCTAGAGGGATGGAACTAATAGAATACATATGTGTGTGTGTGTGTGTGTGTGTGTGTATATATATATATATATGAGTTTATTAAGTATTAACTTACATGATCACAAGGTTCCACAACAGACTGTCTGCAAATTGAGGGGCAAGGAGAGCCAGTCTGAGTCTCAAAACTGAAGAACCTGGAGTCCGATGTTCAAAGGCAGGAAGCATCCAGCATAGGAGAAAGTTGTAGGCTGGGAGGCTAGGCCAGTCTCACTTTTTCACGTGTTTCTGCCTGCTTTACATATGCAGGCAGCTGATTAGATAGTGCCCACCAGATTAAGGGTGGGCCTGCCTTCCCCAGCCCACTGACTCAAATGTTAATCTCCTTTGGCAACACCTTCACAGATATACCCAGGATTACTACTTTGCATCCTTCAATCCAATCAAGTTGACTCTCAGTATTAACTTCACAAGTTCACCGCTTGTCAACATGAACACATACACATCTCCTGAGATCATGCATAATCTTCAAATAAAGACAATATTAAGGTCATAATTATGCCTAACATAATACAACTATCCTTCATACAACTGAAAACGCACCGATCCCCAACCCAAATACTGTTACATAAAGTTAACAATACTGGCCGGGCACGGTGGCTTAAGCCTGTAATCCCAGCACTTTGGGAGGCCGAGACGGGCGGATCATGAGGTCAGGAGGTCAAGACCATCCTGGCTAACATGGTGAAACCCCGTCTCTACTAAAAAATACAAAAAAACTAGCCGGGCGAGGTGGCGGGCGCCTGTAGTCCCAGCTACTCGGGAGGCTGAGGCAGGAGAATGGCGTAAACCCGGGAGGCGGAGCTTGCAGTGAGCTGAGATCCGGCCACTGCACTCCGGCCTGGGCCACAGAGCGAGACTCCGTCTCAAAAAAAAAAAAAAGTTGACAATACTTAAACACTGATATGAAGTCAATAAATCTTATGTCACATGATAAAGGAAAAAAGAAATAAAATGAAGATATTTTCTTAGTACAAGTGTATACATGCCCAAACATGTTTTTAACAAAAGAAAGAGGAAATACTCATGACAATTACAGTCCTCATTCCTATAGCTGATCACCTGGTCGTAACTGGTATTGATGACTACCTTCTTCTACTACCCATTCTGTATTCCCTTTGCCTTCAGCAAGCACCTCAGCAGGTCATGGTTTTTTCCCTGGTGGAGTGACCCAAACCTTCATTCCTGAAGGGTCTGGACCATTTGTAGTCCTGCCTGGATTGGGCTGTTGTAGTTTCCTGTTGACCTTAATCACAGGGCATGGTAATACTAACAGACTCGCTAATGGATCGTCTGTATTCCATGTGTACCCTTCCTTGCCTCCATTATGGAGCAGTAGACTAATTTCATCTTGATATTCCAGGTCAATATACCCAGCCATCCGGTGAGGACAAACCTCTGCCCTATCCATGATGGAAGAGGTCCAATATAATTAACCTGCCACCAGGTAGCTGGCTGATCACCCCGAGGAATGGTGCCATATTGAGGGCTCAGTGTTGGTCTCTGCTGCTGGCAAATTGGGCACTCAGCAGTGGCCATAGCCAGGACAGCCTTGGTGAGTGGAAGTCCATGTTGTTGAGCCCATGTGTAATATCCATCCCTGCCACCATGGCCACTTTGTGCATGGGACCATTGGGCGATGACAGGGTTGGCTGGGGAAAGAGGCTGAGTTGTGTCCACAGAACAGGTCATCCTATTCACTTGATTATTAAAATTCTCTCTCTGTTGAGTTTACCCATTGCTGAGCACTCACATAGGATACAAATATCTTCAGTTTTTGACCACACAGAGAGGTCCATCCACGTATCTCTTTCCCACATTTCTTTGTCACTAATTTTCCAATCATGCTTCTTCCAAGTCCCTGGCCATCAAGCAAAACCATTGGCTACAGCCCATGAATCAGTATATAATTATACATCTGGCCATTTCTCCTTCCATGCAAAGTGCACAACCAGGTGTACTGCTCGAAGTTCTGCCCACTGGGACGATTCTCCTTCACTGCTGTCCTTCAGGGATGTCCTAGAAAGGGGCTGTAGTGCTGCAGCTGTACATTTTTGGGTGGTGCCTGTATATTGTACTGAACCATCTGTGAACCAGGCCCTCCTAGTCTTCTGTTTCTCTGTCAACTGATCATAGGGAACTCCCTAGGGTGGCAGGAGTGGAGACCATGGACTTTTGAGCCACTTCCTCATGTGACTTACTTGTGCCTTCAGGACCTGTTTGAGCCTGATCAAGTATATGCCACTTCCATTTGATGACAGGATGCTGCTGTGCATAACCCACTTTATGTCTAGATGGGACAGAAAGCACCCAGTTCATGATAGGCAGTTCAGGTTGCGTGGTGACTTGACCCATAGTCAAATGTTCAGTTTCCACCAAAGCCCAGTAACAGACCAAGAGCTGTATCTCAAAAGGAGAGTAGTTATTTGCAGAAGATGGCAGGGCCTTGCTCCAAAATCCTAGAGGGCTCCACTGTGATTCACCTATGGGGGCCTGCTAAAGGCTCCAAACAGCATCCACCTCAAGCACTATTGGATCTGCTGGGTCATATAGTCCAAGTGGCAGAGCAGCTTGCACGGCAGCCTGGACCAGTTGCAGAGCCTTCTCCTGTTCCGGACCCCAATCAAAACTGGCAGCCTTTTGGGTCACTTGATAAATGGGCCAGAGTAACACATGCAAATGAGAATGACTTGCTTCCAAAATCCAAATAGTCCCACAAGAGGCATTGTGCCTCTTCTTGGTTGTAGGAGGAGCCAAATGCAGCAACTTATCCTTCACCTTAGAAGGAATATCTTGACAGGCTCCACACCACTGGACCCCTAGAAATTTTACTGAGGTAGAAGGTCTCTGAATTTTAGTCAGATTTATTTCCCATCCTCTGGCACATAAATGTCTCACCAATAAGCCCAGTGTGTTTGCTACTTCTTGTTCACTGGATCCAGTCAGTATAATGTCATTAATATAACGGACCACTGTGATATCTTGCAGAAGCAAAAAGTAATCAAGGTCTCTCCGAATAAGATTATGACACAAAGCCAGAGAGTTGATATATCCCCAAGGTAGGACAGTAAAGGTATATTGCTGGCCTTGCCAACTGAAGACAAATTGCTTCTGGTGGGCCTTATGGACAGGAATGGAGAAAAAGGCATTTGCCAAGTCCATGGCTGCACACCAGGTACCAGGAGATGTGTTAATTTGCTCAAGCAATGAAACCACATCTGGTTCAGCAGCTGCAATTGGAGTCACCACTTGGCTTAGCTTATGACAATCCACTGTCATTCTCCGAGATCCATCTGTCTTCTGCATAGGCCAAATGGGAGAGTTGAATGGGGATGTGGTGGGAATCACCACCCCTGCATCTTTCAAGTCCTTGATGATGGCACTAATCTCTGCAGTCCCTCCAGGCATGTGATATTATTTTTGATTTACTATTTTTCTAGGTAGAGGCAGCTCTAATGGCTTCCATTTGGCCCTTCCCACCATAATAGCTCTCACCCTACCAGTTAGGGAGCCAATGTGGGGGTTCTACCAGCTCCTAAGTATGTCTATGCCAATTATGCATTCTGGCACTGGGGAAATGACCATAGGATGAGTCTGGGGACCCACTGGACCCACTGTAAGTTGGACCTGAGCTAAAACTCCATTAATTATCTGACCTCCATAAGCCCCTAGCTTAATTAGAGGACCACAATGATGCTTTGGGTCTCCTGGAATCAATGTCAGCTCAGAGCCAGTGTCCAGTACTCCCTGAAATGTCTGATCATTTCCCTTTCTCCAACGCACAGTTACCCTGGTAAAAGGCTGGATTCAGAGGCCTCCTTGGGGAAGGATGGGAGAAAGATTCACTGCATAAATTGTTGGTAATAGTGGGGGTCCTTCCTCAAGGGGACCCTTCATTCAAGGGGTTCTGGGTCTGTAAACTGGCTCAGGTCTGGAAATTGATTTAGGGGCTGTGATTTTGTGTTTCTAGAATTCGAATTGGTCTTTTGTCCATTCAACCTAGAAGTTTTCTCCTTATATAAATTAGGTAGGAATTCAGTAGGCTTCCTATCAGTTTCACTTCTAGGAACACTGTGATTAATTAGCCAATGCCAGAGCTCTACGCAAGTCAGACTATTCTGATTGCTGCTTTGTCTCTGCTGTCCATTACAGTAGCTATGCCCACTTTGCCTTTGATGGTTGAGTGATGCCACTTGGCCCCTGCCACCTCGGGATCCAATTATGCCCATTGTATTTAAATTTCATAGTTGAGTGACTGCAGTTCTCACTGTTACATCTGACATACAGAGAAGAGCAATTACAGGGCTCTTCCAAGATGCAGGTGCTGCCCTCACAAATCTATTTCACAATGCATTGGTCTAGGGTATATCTTCTGGACCTTCCCAGCTGGGATGAGTGGGTCTAAAGGGACTAATCCACTCCATCATCCCAATCTCCCTAAGCCTTTGGATCCCTTCCTCTACATCAAACCAAGAGAGATTAGGTATTTCCAGCTCATTCACAGTGGGCCATCTTTTAATCCATGTTTCAGCTAACCAAGCAAATAAACTATTAGAACCTTTTTTTTTTTTTTTTAACTCCCTGAGCTGCAACATTAAAAGTGAGTCCCTACTTAGTGGGCCCAAATCAATAAATTCAGCCTGATCCAACTCTATGTTCCTTCCACCATTATCCTATGCCCTTAATATCCATTCCCATGCCTGTTCTCCAGATTTCTGTTTATATAAATTAGAAAACTCAACTTTTCAAGTGTAGCACACCCTCTCATGGGTCACACTCTCAACCTCACCTCTAGGGGCCCGCCAGGACTTTAGTTATAGGTCTAGAAGCAAACAGGGGTGTTGGGGGTGGCCCCTGAGGAGAATCAACGTTATTTTTCCTGGCAACTGCCTCAGGGGAGGCCACAACTGTTGCCTCCGGCAGCGCAGGGTTTATCTCCTCAGACAAAGGTGGAAAGGCTGATGGCAGCATGGGTCCGGGTGAGGATGTTGCCACTACTGGGGATGGGGAAGCTGTTGCTTCTGGCAAAAAAGTTTCCTCAGAGTTCACAAACTCAGTGTCCCCAGCTTCATCAGGGTCCTCCCACACGTCCCTATTCTGAGTTGCAGGGTCCCATTCTTTTCTAATCAATGCCCTCACTTTAACAGTAGACACCTGGCGAGGCTGTGTATGCACCTTTCATTGCAGGTCAGCCATTTGCATAAGAGCTTGTCTCTGTTTTTCCACAATTTCAGTTGTACAGCAGATAAGACTCTCATTCTGGGCAATCTTAGCAGATTTGAGACTTGGTATCTGCTTGTGAAGCCAGGAGACAGAATCCCTGAGTTCATCATTTTCTTTAATCACTTTGTCCACTGAACTTAGGAGCAACCAACTAGCTTCATTATGTTCCTTTGTTCTCCGTATATGGTCAAAGGTATTATGTATAGAGTCACTAAACTCCTTACCTCTCATGAGTGGTGAATCAGGAGAGTCAAATGCATTTATTTGGCAAAACTCTTTAAATGGTTTACACCAAGGACTATCAGTGTTCTCTATACTATTAGAAGTAGAGTCCTTAGCATTGTTGGGTCTAATCATATTAAGCAGCCAACTCCAGAAACCACAAAACCAGTGAAAGAACTCCATCCTTAATATTCTGTTCCTCTAGAACCACTCCTGGTACCAAAATCTGTATTAGTCAATGTTCTCTAGAGGGACAGACCTAATAGAATATATATATGTGTGTGTGTGTATATATATATGTATATATGTGTGTGTGTATACATATGTGTGTGTGTATATATATGTGTGTGTGTATATATGTATGTATATAGGAGTTTATTACATGATCACAAGGTTCCATAATAGGCTGTCTGCAAGCTGAGGGGCAAGGAGAGCCTGTCCGAGTCCAAAAACTGAAGAACTTGGAGTCTGATGTTTGAGGGCAGGAAGTATCCAGCATGGGAGAAAGATGTAGGCTGGGAGGCTAGACCAGTCTCACCTTTTCACATTCTTCTGCCTGCTGTATATTCGATGGAAGCTGATTAGATAGTGCCCACCAGATCAAGGGTGGGTCCGCCTTCCCCAGCCCGTGACTCTAATGTTAATCTCCTTTGGCAACACCCTCACAGACACACCCAGGATTAATACTTTGCATCCTTCAATTCAATCAAGTTGACACTCAGTATTAACCATCACATATGGGGTTTCACCATGTGGGCCTGGCTGATCTTGAACTCACCTCATCCTCACAAAATGTTGGGATTACAGGTGTGAGCCACCATGCCTAGCCCAGTTTTAAATACTTTTAAGTGCATACATCTCACCTATTTCTTGTTAAATTTAATCTCTGGTATTTCATAGCTTTAGCTTTGTTTACTGCTTCCAAGTGGAACCCCTCCCCTCAGTTTTCTTTTCTAACTGGATTTTCCTTTTTATGTCATGATATTTGATTCTCGGGTGCAAATTTTCTACTCAGCCACTGTATCGAACCACCTTATTTTTTTATTTTGGTGAAATTCATATGACAGGAATTTAACCTTTTTAAAGTGAAAAATTCAGTACATTCACATGTGAATTTAGTACATTCACAATGTTGTGCACCCACCATCTCTGTCTAGTTCCAAAATATTTAATCACCCCAAAATAGAATCCTGTGCCCATTAAGCTGTTCTGCCCCATGAACCATCTTACTTCTCTGAACTGATTTTTTGGAAACCAGGTCTGTGGACTCCATGGGTACCATTGAGCCATGTAGCATTGCCAGGTAGGGAAATGAAACAGTTGTATGTTTTCCCCAAATCTTAGACATATCCCTACCCCCATACTCAGTCTGCTAGGAAATAAATAGTTCAAGAAATTCACAGTGAAATGACCCTAGACCTCCTCTGGCTGGTCACAAGCCTGGGCCTTGCTGCCAAGGATAACTGGTGCTTCTGCATGGCTGGAGCCGAGCTATGTGCTGCCAGGGCTGGCCAAGAAGCCCTGGGTGCTTGGAATTGGTGGAGGAGTGGGAGTGTGGGCAAACAAGCCTGGAAAGCCAGTCTGGTTTGTCATGGTCAACACCCAGGGACCTACATTTGCATAAGATCTGCATATTATTTGTATAAACTGAAACTTATCCTTAAATTTCTGACATTCTTTAAAAAATTTTATGTTTAAAATAATACATGACCCCACCCACCTTTTTTTGTTTTTTTACCATTATCAGAACTCTGCCTTTTAATCTCATTTTCTGTTTGTCTATTGCTAGAGTTGCTGTGTGTGTGTGTATGTGTGTGTGTGTATGTGTGTGTGTGTGTATGTATATGTATGTGTGTGTATGTGTGTGTAGGTATGTGTATGTATGTGTGTATGTGTATGTATGTGTGTGTATGTGTGTGTATGTGTGTGTGTGTGTGTGTGTATGTACGTGTGTGTGTATTTAGATCTGGGCGCCATGTCCTGTGCTAGGCACTGAAGACATAAATACAGTAATAATCTAGGCCCGGCCTTCAGTGAGCTCCAATCAACTTTCTTGACTCTAAGCCATGGCTCTCCACCTCTACACCATGTGGCTTCTTGCTTCTCTTTCTTCACATGCAGGCAGAGCTGAGGTTGTGGATTAGTTGTATCTAGCAGAGACCAGGTATGGAGTGAAGTAGGCTCACAGAGTCAGCTCTCAGTGGGTCACTGTGCCAGGACACTTGTGACTCCTGGTGGGTGGTAACTCTGAACCCTCTGAGCCCCTGCCTTGGGCTTTTGTACTCAGGTCCCCTGAGTATCTAATGTTGGTGTCCCAAGTGTACCATGCACTTGGATCTGGGCCCCGCTCGGGTAGGGTGGGAGGCTGATCCTGGACGACACTGGAGATGATGCCTGCACCAGTTGATTTGGGTTTCCCCTTTGTTGCACTCCCAGAGCAACCGCATAATCTACATTAAGGACTCCTCCAGCCTGCTGGCCTCACAGTTCCTACCTTACTTCTCCGGTCCTCTTACCTACTCTCCTTTTCAATTGTTTATTTTCTTTATTGACATTTACATAGACATTTCTGAAAGCATTAATGTGTTAATTAAACTAAGATTCAACAGTTTGCCATAGTTTGTGCTGTATTGTGGAAGTAAACATGAACAGCAAAACGTCTGGTCATAGAAAATAGAGTCAAATCAAAATTTAAAGCTGAATCAAGCAACAGTAAGCTGCCATACAGGCAAAATGATCCACAGAAGTGAAGAATGGAACCCAGGGCCCAGGTGATGAGATCTCAGTTACCCCCCTATGCCTCGTTTCCCTATGTTCTATCTGGAGCTTTACCTATGTGTAAGCCAACAGAGAAATTCTGGGAGCACCTTTGACTGATTTTAACTGGAATAGATGAATAATTACCTCATTTCATAGAAGTGTGATTGTCAGAGATCTCAGCAGATCACAATCTCCCCCATCCCACTCTTTCTTTCGTTTTACATTTTTTGCTTTAAACACACACAAAAGTAAAACAATTTTTCATTAAACTTGCTGTATTAGTCTGCTCTCCAGCTGCTAATAAAGACATACACAAGACTGGGTAATCTATAAAGGAAAGAGGTTTAATTGACTTACAGTTCCCCATGGCTGGGGAGGCCTCACAATCATGGCAGAATGCGAATGAGGAGCAAAGTCACATCTTGTACGGTGGCAGGGAAGATAGTGTGTGCAGTGGAACTCCCCTTCATAAAAACCGTCAGATCTCGTGAGACCTATTCACTACCACGAGAATAGTATGGGGGAAACCGCCCCCATGATTCAATTATTTCCACCTGGCTCCACCCTTGATACATGGGGATTATTACAATTCAAGGTGAGATTTGGATGGGGACACAGCCAACCCATATCACTTGCTGTACCCATTATGCAACTTCCACAAACATTTTTTCATGTCTACCTCATTCACTCTCCCTACCACCTTATTTTCAAGCAAATCCAAGTTCTCCAATATATATATATAAAATATATAATATATATTTATTATATATAATATATATAAAGATATAATTTATATATATATATAAATTTTATATATATATATTTTTAGTAGAGATGTGGTTTTGCCATGTTGGCTAGGCTGGTCTGGAACTCCTAACCTCAGATGATACACCCACTTTTGCCTCCCAAAGTGCTGAGATTATAGCAAATACAAGTTCTTGTATTATATTATCCATAAACATTTGGTTATGTGTCACTAAAATTTAAAGACTCTTAAAAAAAACATAATCCAATACCATTTTTATATCTAAAGAAATTAACAACCCTTTAATTATCCTCAATTATTGTGGGGAAAAGAAAGAGAGATCAGACTGTTACTGTGTCTACATAGAAAGAAGTAGACATAAGAGACTCCATCTTGTTCTGTATTTGAGGTGCTGTTAATCTGTAACCCTACCCTCAACCTTGTCCTTGCAAGAGACATGTGCTGTGGTGACTCAAGTTTTAAAGGATTTTGGGCTGTGCAGGGTGTGCTTTGTTAAACAAGTGCCTGAAGGCAGTATGCTTGTGAAAAGTCAACACCATTTTCTTAATCTGAAGTACCCAGGGACACGTACACTGCCAAAGTTCGCAGGGACCTCTGCCTAGGAAAGCTAGGTATTGTCCAAGGTTTCTCTCCATGTGATAGTCTGAAATATGGCCTCGTGGCAAGAGAAAGACCTAATCATCCCCCAGCCTGACACCCGTGAAGGGTCTGTGCTGAAGAGGACTAGCATTAGAGGAAAGAAGGCCTCTTGGCAGTTGAGATAGAGAAAAGCATCTGTCTCCTGCTGGTGCCTGGGCAATGGAACATCTCGGTGTAAAACCCGATTGTATGTTCTGTTTACTGAGAAAGGAGAAAACCGCCTTAGGGCGAAAGGTGGGACATGCTAAAGGCAATGCTGCTCTTTATGCACTAAAAAGGTTTATGGAGATGTTTGCATATGCATATCAAGGCACAGCATTTTTCCTTAAACTTATGTCACAGAGATCTTTATTCATATGTCTTACTGCTGACCTTCTCCCCACCATGATCCTATTATCCTGCCACTTCCCTTTTTCTAAGATGGTGAAGATAATGAGGGAACTCAGAGACAGTGCTGGCGTGGGTCCTCTGTATGCTGAGCCCCGGTACCCTGGGCCCACTTTTTCTTTCTCTGTACTTTGCCTTTGTGTCTCATTTCTTTTCTCAAGTCTCTCATTCCACCTAACGAGAAACGCCCACAGGTGTGGAGGGGCAGGCCACCCCTTCAAATTATCAGTGTACATAGTCCCCTAACTGTCTTACAGTTTTTCCAAGTTTGTTCAGGTCAGAATTCAGAAAGGCCCATACATTGCAGTTGGTTGGTATGGCTCTTATGTCTCTTTTAATCTGCAGATGCCTCTGCCGTTATTTTTCTAGTAATTTTGTTGTTGTTGTTGGAGAAACTAGTTCTTTGCCCTGTAAGTTTCCTACTTTTTGCTGATTTTTAACTGTGGTGTTGTTTAACACGTTCCTCTGTCACCTATGTTTCTCCTATGTTGGATCTTGGAAATTAGATTTGAAGTTAGGTACATTTCAAAGATGTTTTGTTTCTCTTTTGTTTTTTGGTTTTGTAAGACTACCTCATAGGTGGTGTTGTGTACCTCCATTGGGAGGTAATGTCTCTGCTTATTTTTGTTTTTAAAATCATATTGCTGGCAGGGCATGGTGGCTCACGCCTATAATCCCAGCACTTTGGGAGGTGGAGGCTGGTGGATCACCTGAGGTAGGGAGTTTGAGACCAGACTGACCAACATGGAGAAATCCCTTCTCTACTAAAAAAAAATACAAAATTAGCCGGGCATGGTGGCCCATGCCTGTAATCCCAGCTACTTGGGGAGGCTGAGGCAGGAGAATCACTTGAATCTGGGAGTCAGAGGTTGTGGTGAGCTGAAATCATGCCATTGCACTCCAGCCTGAACAACAAGAGTGAAACTTTGCTCAAAAATAAATAAATAAATAAATAAATAAGTAAAATTATATTGCCAGTCATTGATGATCATTGCTTAATAGATTGACTCATTATGGGTTGGAAAAATGATTATATTCTGCCAACATTTCTTTGTTGTTTAGCTAGAGTAATCTTATAAAGAGAATTGGTCTTAATCAACTAACACTAACTAGTTTATTAATTATAACAAATATTGTAGAAAAAGTAGGATGAAACCTTTATTCTTTTTTTTACTTATTTACCAGTTTTGAAGGTAGTAAGTTGGTTCTCTAGCATCTTCCAAAGGTTACCAATGATTTCTTTTAGTATTGATATGAGCTAATGAATTAGATATACTTGATGTGTTTCAATCCTACAATTATTATCTTTATCAATGGTAAAATTGTCCCATTTTCAGCCAGTGAGGATTTACTTGGTTTGACTCCTGAGTCTTTTTGACACAATCTTAGTAGTCTTTGGCAGTTTCCTTGCTATCTGATACCATAAGATATTTCAGATTTATCTTGTACGTTTCCTGCCTCAGAATTATCCATTTGTCAAGACTTCCAACTCCTTTTAATGGGAATGATATTTAGAGACCATAATCCATGTGCTTGAGTGCTCATTACTATTTAGTTTGTTAGTATAGCTGGGCGTTTTGTATGGACAGAACTAGAAAAGATGTGTGTACACATGTAGATATTTAGGATAAAATTAATCATGAGTTCATATTTCTAGTTCAAATTCAAGATTGTAGTTTTCTTTCAAAAGATGGAGTCTCATCTGTCACCCAGGCTGGAGCACAGTGGCACAATCTTGGCTCACTGCAACCTCTGCCTCCTGGGTTCAAGTTATTCTGCTGCCCCAGCCTCCCAAGTAGCTGGCACTACAGCCACCTGCCACCACACCTGGCTAACTTTTGTATTTTTAGTAGTGATGGGGTTTCACTATGTTGGCCAGGCTGGTCTCAAACTCCTGACCTCAGGTGATCCACCCACCTCAGCTGCCCAAAGTGCTAGAATTACAGGCATGAACCACTGTGCCTGGCCAAGATTGTATATTAAAAAAGAAAAACACAACCTCATTAATTTTACATTAATAGCACCTTTGACCACACCTCATATTTTGGTTTTCAGTGTCACTGTCAAATTGATTATTTGACTTATTTCACACGTCACACACAGCAATTTTAGAATATGAATACCAATACACATACCAGCATTAGGAATACTGAAAACCACTTGAGAGGTTGTGGTTTTTGTAGGGTTTTTGGTCCTAGGGTATATCTCATTAGGGATGTACACATTTTTGTACTGTTATTTGGGATGGTTAATGCTACAAATTGAACATATAGTTGGAGTCACCTGTTACATTTTACTTTTGATTTCTAGGTATTACTCTGTAAGTGTATTTTTGTTCTATAATTTATAAATAAATTGTATAATTCCACAGTCAAATATTTTAAATGAAGTTGTATTCAAAGGAGTTTTTCTTAAATCCCTGTATTCTCAACCCCATTTCCCTCAGAGGTAATTATTTTAAAAAGTGTTATGGTTGATCCTTCCATAAAAATACAAATATATATATTCGTAGTCTACTCTTCTTTGAAAACATGGTAGCATACTCTGTGTGTGTGTGTGTGTGTGTGTCTGTGTATGTGTGTATATAATTTTGTTATTATTTTTAAGAGAGAGGATCTCACTATGTTGTTTAGTCTGAAGTACAGGTGCAATCACAGTGCACTAAAGTCTCAAATTCTTGGACTCAAGCTGTCTTCCTGCCTCAGCCCTCTAAGTAGCTGAGGCTACGGGAATGAGCCACCATGCCTGTCCTCTAGCTCATTTTTCTATAGAGCTTTTGGCATTTTCTTCTCTATTTTTAGAAGATTTTTACATGTTAGGGATTTTAACCCTTTTGTGGTATAAATTTGAAATATTTTTTTCAGTTTATTATTTGTCATTTTATTTTGTGTATAGTTCTTTTTGCCATGCAGTACATTTTATGTTTTATGTAATCATGTTAAATTTCCTCTTGTTCTGATTTTGACTCATAGGAAAGTTTTTCCTACTCCAAGATCACAGAAGAATTTATCCATATTTCTAGTATTTTGTAGTGTCTTCTTTTAAACATTGAAATCTCTGATATTTTTGGAATTCTTCCTGATTTACGATGTAAGCATTAGTTCCATTTTTTCTCCCTTATGACTATGCAGTATATCTCTTTCTCTGTATAATTACATCAAGAAAGTATCCATTGGCTTCTATTCTACTGAGTGTTTTTAAAATGAATGGACATTGACTATTAGAAAAAAATTTATATTGTTTGTAAATATGGAGGTGATCATAAGATTTTTCCTTTAGCTTTATTAACAGAATGGATTTTACTAGTGGATGTCACTCAAGCTGGAGAGCAGTGGCACCATCTTGGCTCACTGCATCCTCCACCTCCTGGGTTCAAGTGATTCTCCTGCCTCAGCCTCCTGAGTAGCTGGGATTACAGGCATCCACCACCATGCCTGGCTAATTTTTGTATTTTTAGTGAAGGCAGGGTTTCACCATGTTGGCTGGGCTGATCTTGAACTCCTCACCTCAGGTGATCCACCTGCCTTGGCCTCCCAAAGTGCTGGGATTACAGACATGAGCCACTGTCCAGTGCTGGGATTACAGACATGAGCCAATTGTCCAGCCTATTAGTGGATTTCTTAATATTGTGTTACCTTTGTATTTATGGGCCAAACTCCATTTGGTCATAATGTATTATTTTATGTGTTCTGATGGATTCTGTTATTTATTTATTTATTTATTTATTTATTTATTTATTTATTTATTTTTAGGTGGAGTCTTACTTTGTTGCCCAGGCTGGAATGCAGTGGCATAATCTCTGCTCACTGCAACCTCCTCCTCCTGGGTTCAAGCAATTCTCCTGCCTCAGCCTCCCGAGTAGTGGGATTACAGGCACCCACCACCACGCCTGGTTAATCTGTGTATTTTTAGTAGAGACAGGGTTTCACCATGTTGGTCAGGCTGGTCTCAAACTCCTGACCTCAAGTGATCCACCTGCCTCAGCCTCCCAAAGTGCTGGGATTACAAGCATGGGCCACTGCGCCCAGCCTATTAATGGATTTCCTAATATTAAGTTGCCCTTGTATTAATGGACCAATCTCCATTTGGTCATAATGTATTATTTTATGTGAGTTCTGTTGGATTCTGTTTGTTATTTTGTTAAAGATTTTTGTAACAGTATTCATAAGCAAGACTGATTTTTTGTGTGTAATCTTTGCCAAATTTGGTATCAGTATTACACTCACTTCATAAAACAAAATTAGAAGTTTTCCTTCTTTTTCTATGCTCTGTAATAGTTTAAATTGCATAAGGATTATCTGATCTTTAAAAGTTTGGTAAGATTCCTCTGTAAAACCATGTGGGCCTGGTCCTTTTTTTGGTTTATGGAGGAGGTCTCTAAGTATTTTCTCTATTTCTTCTATGACAATTGATCTGCTTAAATTTTCTTAGAAAAACTTCTATTACTGTCTATTTTGGCAAATTATATTTTTCTTAAAAATATCCACTTATATAGGTTTGAAAGTTATTTGCCTATTGTCATGCAAGGTAATCTCATTTTTGGGAAACATTTTTGTTTTCTTAGCTATTTTTCTTCATTTCTAATTTTGAACATTTGTATTTCCTTCCATTCTCATTTTTTTTATTACATTACCTAGATTTTGTGTTTATTTTGTTTTTGATTTTTTTAAAAAAAGAACCAACTTTTAAAATGTATTTATTGTTTTTTGTTTTCTAACTCATTAATTTGTTTTAATCTTTATTTGTTTATTTTCTGATTTTTTTTGTTTACCTTGTTGATTTTTTTTTCTAGCTTTTTGAGTTGGTGCTTATTCCTTTATTTTGATTCACATAGATATAGATATTTAATACAATAAATTTCCCACTAACTGCTTTTGTTGTATTTGTTGTATACCACAGATTATGATATGTCATGTTTTCCTCATGACTACTTTCACGAAATTCTGTAACTTCTTCTGGTATTTCTTCATTTGATTCAAGGATTGTTTAATAATGTGATTTTTAGTTCCTAGGTAGAAAAACCTTTAGGTTTTAAAATCTTACTATTAATTTCTAGTTTTGTAGAATTATATAGAGAGAATGTTTTTGTTTTTATTTGTGTTCTTTGGGACTTAAGTGAGTTTTTTTTTGTGTGCGACCAAAGATATGGTCAATCTGGTGACTGTTTCAAGTGCACTTAAAAAGAAGCTGTAGTTTCAATTAGGAGGAATACATTTTTGAGATTTGTTGCACAGAATGGTGACTATAGTTAATAATGATATAATGTACACTTCAAAATTTAAATGTCTGCATGACATACACACACAAAGGTAAGTGAGAGATGAGGGGTACGTTAATTAGCTTGATTTAATCATTCAGTAATGTACAGTACACATATATCAAAACATCACATTGTACCCCATAAATATATGTAATTATTATTTGTTAATTTAAAGTAAAGTTTTAAAGGAAGATGAAAAAAAAAAGCTGTATTCTGTTATTAGGGATCAGAATTGGATACATACTAATAAGACCTATCTCACTATTGTAAGGTCTTAATGTTTTGTCTTGTATTTATGGACCAAATTCCATTTGGTCATAATGTATTATTTTATATGTGTTCTGTTGGATCTCTGCCTCCCGGGTTCAAGAGAAATATGTTAAAGTCTCCTATTATTTTTATTTTTCCTTGCAAATACTGTCGTTTCTCCTTTATGAAAGTGATTGCTATATGTTAATAACTTTATGTCTTCATGGTGAATGATAGGTTTTATCATTATAAAACGCCTTTGTCTCTTTTACTATTTTGTTTTTTTGAATGTAAGTTCTGTCTTATCAAATAGCAAAATTGTGACTCCTATTGTTGGTGTTTTTTTAGATTTACATATAGTTGGTATATCTTTGTCCGTGTAAACATTGTTAACTACCTTAATCTCTTTGTTTTAGGTATGTCTCTTGTGTATAGCATAGATTTTCATTTTGCTTTGTTGGCAACCTAAAAATCTTTTCCTTTTAATGAGCGAGTTAACCATATTTACACTATTGATATGATCAATGTGTTTGGCTCAGTTCTGTCGTATTATGATATACATCATACGTCTCTTTTATCATACAATATCTTATATGTCTTTCACTTTGTAGATTTTTTTCATTCTCTCTCTCTCTTGATATATCTTTTGGTATTCAGGAAGGTTTTAATTTTTTCTAATGGTTATCTTTCTTTTTTTTTTGTTTGAGATGGAGTCTCGCTCTGTCACCAGGCTGGAGTGCATTGGTGTGATCTCGGCTCACTGCAACCTCTGCCTTCCGGGTTCAAGTGATTCTCCTGCTTCAGCCTCCTGAATACAGGTGTGCACCACCACGCCCAGCTAATTTTTGTATTTTTAGTGAAGATGGGGGTTTCACCATGTTGGCCAGGATGGTCTCGATCTCATGACCTTGTGATCTGCCCACCTCAGCCTCCCAAAGTGCTGGCATTTTATAATTTCACTAGTGTTTTGTCTCTTTTTTAATGGAGGTGGACTATTGTCTTTGGTGCCATAGTATGAACAATATCAAATTGTCATAGTAACCTCCTCCCTGGCCCTTGCTTTCCCACCAATATTTGAAGTAATGTTTTCTTTCTCCTAGATGTTACATATAAGGCAATCGGTAAGCTCCTTCTAGTTTTCATACACACTCTCCATTCTTCCCCATTTTGTGAGAGTTGTGTTTACACTATTAGCGGACATAATCATCACATGGTATCCTGTCTCACTTTTAATCCCTGTTTGGTCTTATTTGTATAGGCAAGTGCATTCTTAATGTCTACCATCAGTACTTACATAGGTATCCTTGCAGTCATTTTTTGTTTCCTGAAACTAATTTTCTAGTAGATTACTCAGGAAGGGATTATGGCAAGCATATTCCTGAGTTCTTGCATGTTATTGAAAGTTTGCCTGTGGGCCAGGTGTGGTGGTTCGTGACTGTAATCCCAGCACTTTGGGAGACTGAGCCTGGGCAACAGGCGAAACCCCCTACCCCCAACCCCCATCTCTACTAAAAAATAAAAAGTTTGCCTGTGGCCTTTGTGCTTAAAGATCACTTTGGCTTAATATAAAATCCACAGCTCATTTTTTTTTTCCTTGAATATCTTTAATATGTTATTCCATGTGTTTTGGCATAAAGCATTGCTGTAGAAAAGTCTGATGAGAATCTCGTTTTTTCCTCTTATAAGTGATTTGGTCTTTGATCTTGGATATTCAAGTGATCCTTTTCTGTTACTAATTTTTTTAAGTGAATTGAGTATTTTTGGAGAAAAGGGTTGAGTCAGGAGAGCTTTTCTAGCTTCTTGGTTCTAAAGCCTCCTCTTCTGTTTTTGCAAGGTGATAAAAACATGGTTTGGTGTTTTCTGAGATCTGTTTCATCTGTTCCACTCTTTTATTTCACATTTCCTTTTTTTGAGATGGAGTCTCACTCACTCTGTCGCCCAGACTGGAGTGCAGTGGTGCAATCTCGGCTCACCGAAACCTCTGCCTCCCAGGTTCAAGCAATTCTCCCGCCTCAGCCTCCCGAGTAGCTGGGACTATAGGTACACACTAGCACCACCACACCTGCCTAATTTTTGTATTTTTAGTAGAGACAGCGTTTTGGCATGTTGGCCAGGCTGGTCTCGAACTCCTGACCTCAGGTGATCTGCCTGCCTCGGCCTCCCAAAGTGTTGGGATTACAGGCACGAGCACCTGGCCTTATTTTACATTTTTTATCCTTTACTCCTATTGCCTAATCCAGCTCCATGTGGGTACTATTTGCAGTACTTTCTCTTCAGTGTGGGGCTGTTTTTTTTTTTTTTTTTTTTAAATGAGCTTATGCTTGTCAGTTCTGAGAGTTTATAGGGCTCAGGCTATGCCAGCACCATGAGTTGTTACTGCATGGTGGTCCTCTTCCCCTGACCCACAGATTGTATCTCACAGAAGCACCATTCTACTTCAGCTATTCTTCTTAGGTTGACTCACCATATTTTCTGGTGAATTTGGGGTTTTTCTGTTCTCAGAATCTTTCTTCTGCTCCTGCTCAAACAGCAGATTCCAATACCATGTAAGTCTCATGCTTTTGAAGGCTTGTTCCCATGTACATGAACTTAGTGGTTTGTAGGGAGACTTTGCCACTTAATAATGTTGTCGATGTTGTCTGTGGGTCTTTATTTTGCTATCTTGGTTGCTCTCTCTGTATTTGGGGGATATTAAAAAACTATGCTGTTGCCATCATCTTTACAGCTTGCTTACCTCCACTTTTTAATAAACTTTATCATTTATTTATTTACTTATTTGTATTTATTTTTTGAGACAGGGTCTCACTCTGTCACCCAGGCTGGAGAGCAGTGGTGCGATCACGGCTCACTGTAGCCTCAACCTCCTGGGCCCAAGTGATCCTCCCACCTTTTCCTCCCGAGTAGCTGGGACTACAGGCACGCACCACCACTCCTGGCCAATTTTTAAAATTTTTTGTAGAGACGAGGTCTCACTGTGTTGCCCAAGATGGTCTCAAACTCCTGGGCTCAAGTGATCCTCTTGTCTTGGTCTCCCAAATTGCTGGAATTACAGGCCTGAGCCACTGTACCTGGCCAACCAATTTTATTTTTAAAGACAATTTTAAACTTACAGAAAAATTGCAAGGATAGTATAGAGTTCCTATACACTCTGCACCTAGGTTTCTCTATTATTAAAATTTTATGTTAGCACACTACATTCAGTATAATTAACAAATGATATTGATACACTATTACGAACTAAAGTTCACATTTTATTAGTTTCATATTTCCTTAGTTTCTACCTAATGTCCTTTTTCTGTTCTAAGATCTCATTGAGGATACTATATTTATTTATTTATTTCTGAGACAGAGTCTCACTCTGTCACTTAGACTGGAGTGCAGTCACGTGATCTCAGCTCACTACAGCCTCAACCTCCTGGGCTCAAGTGATCCTCCCCCCTCAGCCTCCTGAGTAGATGGGACTACAGGCACATGCCACCAGTGCCCAGCTAATTTTTGTATTTTTTGTAGAGATGGGGTTTCACCATGTTGCCCAGGCTAGTCTCGAACTCCTAGGCTCAAGCGATCCACCCACTTTGGCCTCCCAAAGTTCTAGGATTACAGGTGTGAGGCACCGGGCCTGACCTACGTTATATTTGGTCATTATGTTTCCTTAGCTTCCTCTTGGCTGCGACAGTGTCTCAGACTTCCCTTGTTTCTGGTGACTTTGACAGTTTGATTAGTACTGGTCAGGTATTTCACTTAAGGTCCCTCTTAATTGAAATTTGATGTTTTTCTCATGATGAGACTGGAACTGTGGGAGTTGGGGAGGAAGACCACAGAGGTAAAGTGCCACTCTCATCTCCCTGTATTAAGGGTGCATCCTGTCAGCATGACTTATCCTAGTTGCTGTTGACCTTAATCATCTGCTGAAGTAGTGCCTGTCAGGTTTCTCCACTGTGAAGTTACTCTTTCTTCCCTTTCCATTCTGTCCACCTAGGAGGGAAGTCACTGTGTATAGCCTGCACTTGGAGAGTGAGGGGTTAGTTATGCTCCACCTCCTGGAGGGTAGAGTGTCTAAGTACATTATGAAAATTCTGCATGGGAGATGTGTCTCCTCTATCCCATTTATTTCATCATTTATTAATGTCAGAATGGAACCTGAATATTTATTATACTTGGGGTTTTAATCCAATACTGCTTTATTTATTTTCTTGCTTAAACTGTTTCAGCTTAGGGCATTGGAGCTCTTTCAGCTGGTTCCTGTGTCCCTTTGATATACCCCATTATTGTCTATGTGTGTGTCTATGTGTCTGTGTGTCTCTCTCTGTGTGTATATGTGTCTGTGTGTGTGTCTATGTGTGTCTGTGTATATGTGTATGTGTCTGTGTGTGTGTACGTGTGTCTCTCTGTGTGTACGTGTATGTGTATGTGTTTCTCTCTGTGTCTGTGTCTGTGTGTGTGTCTGTGTATGTATCTCTGTGTGTATGTGCATGTGTCTTTTTGTGTTTATGTCTGTGTGTCCGTGTGTGTGTCTCTGTGTGTGTGTGCATGCATGTGCCTTGTGTGTGTCTCTCTGTGTGTCTGTGTGTGTGTATGTGTCTGGGTGTGTGTGTCTGTGTGTGTGTCTCCGTGTGTGTATGTGTATGTGTCTGTATGTGCGTTTGTGTGTGTCTGTGTCTCTGTGTGTGTGTATGTGTCTGTATGTGCATTTCTGTGTGTATCTGTGTGTGTGTCTCTGTGTGTGTATATGTGTCTGTATGTGCATTTGTGTGTGTGTGTGCGTGTGAGCACTTCCTTACTTTCTGGCACTACAAGATGCTCCAGGCTCATCATTTCCCAAGTCCTGAACCAACCATTCTTTCCAAGGAGCCCCGGTTCCTTTGATTGGAGAATGGTATTAGAAATTAAAAGCTGGGTGCTAGGGATGCTTTCCCTCTCTTTTTACCCATACCGGTGCCCTCTATTTCTGGGCCTCCCCGTTCCCTCAGGGCCCCGTCTTTCCTGCTTCGCTGCCTGTCTGGATTCTACGGCTGAGCTGCCCTCGATCCTACCATTCCTTGTCCATGTAGTGTACTTGCCCTCCCAATTCACAATCTTGGACCTTGACTTTGGTCTTGCCCTGAGCTTGTCAGGTGCTGAGAGGTCTGCGGAGCTCTCTGTCGCTTGGCAAACTTAGCACTCTCTAAGACAGCTGCTCCCCACCCCTGCCCTGTGCTCCGTCCTACCTACTGCATGGGTAGCAAGGGCCATAGCCTCCTACTTCACCACGAAAATGGAGACCAATAGGGTTTGAGACCCTAAATTACCCTCCCTACAATTCCAAACTTAGCTGACTCTTATACTCACTTGCTCACATTTTGTTTTTCCCTTCCTTTCTGTCTTCCTTCTGTCATCTCAGAGAATGTGTGTTCTTCCTGCCTTCCTTCCAGGCCAGTCTTTCCATTAGCTCAGAACACCAGGAGGAGGTTTCTCTTTCCTCTAATCTTCTCTAGAATTTGGTTCCATCAGTAATCTAATTTTGTGTGTCTTGAAATGCCCCTTCAACACTGCTTTTTTCTCTCTGCCTATGAACATGTGTAAATGTCCCTCATCCTAAACACAGGCACCCCGCTTTTTACATGACCGCCCCCTTCACTGTTTCACCCCTTCTCTCCTCTTCTCTTTCTCCATTGCTCTTTTGGAGAAAGACAACTCTGATAACTGTATTGGTGGCTGCTCTTCCTCCTTCGTGCCCACAAACTTGTTTCTGCCTTATCTGCCACTTTCCCGCAACTCTTCTCTGAAAGAATCACCATACCAGTGGTCTCTTCTTCTTCACTGTCCTATTTGACCTGTCTTAGGAGAGCATTTCCCCTTTGGTTCTCTCCTTCCCTCTTGGCCTTTCCTGCTCCTCTGGCTTCAGGGAGGGATGCTCTTCTATCCTGGCTCTCCATCTTCCTCCCTCCCCGCTCCGTCTTGCCTCCTTTCACTGGCTCCTCTTTCTCCCTGCCCTCCACTTCCTACCTGGGGGATACTGTCAACCTTCAAGATGTAGCACCTGCCCATTTGTGGTTCTCGTCCACAGCTGTGCATCAGAATCACCTGAGGGGCTTCCAAAAAGTATTGACTTCCAGGCCCCTCCCTTAACTCATTAAATCAGATTCCCTAAATATGCAATCTGGGTGTCTCTGTTGATCAAAGCTCCACAGAGGCTCTGGTGAGCAGTCAGGATGGAGACCTTTAATTTCCGTGTTAATGATTCCCCAGGGAATCTCTCCTCTTGTATCTCGCCACTGAGCTCCACGTGCATATTTCCATCTGTTTACTGGAAGCCACACACAAAACTCTGGATCAACAGGGCCAAAGTAGAACTCAGGTTTCCCCCATCCCTCTGCTTTGCTGCAAGCCTCACCCTTCTCTCTTCCCCTCTCTAAGGCTATTTCCATCTGCCCACTCAGGCTAAATAGAAGGCTCATGTTTGGCTTTTCCCCCACTCATATTCATTGGTGACTGTGCCCTGCTGACGCTGAGATGTTGCTCTTCCTTCCCAACCTCCCTGCCACTGCTTTAGTTCAGGTCCTTGCCATCTGGCATCTGAACTGTAGCATTAAATTCCTAATTGTTCTGTTTGTCTCTGGTTTCTCCCACTCCCTAATTCAACCATCCCTAATTTTCTTTCTAGAAGGCAAATCTAATAATCTTCCACTGTGAAAATCCTAGAATGGCCTTTCACTGGCTACGCTTCTCCACGTGGCTTCTTTAGCCCTGTGCATCAGAATCACCTGTGATGCTTGTTAAACTGCAGATTCCAGGGGTAACCCAAGACCTATGAAATTAGAAAACAGAAAATGGGAGTCTATATTTTTGAATGTGCTCCTCAGTAGGTCCTGATGTATAGTGATGTTTGCAAACTATGGCTCCAAGCCCTGTAGCTGGCACCTAAATCCTTTCTACCCCTACCTCTACCCCGTCTCCAGATAACATGACCATGGATTTCCATGGTCACCATTTTATCAAACCCAAGTATCACCTGGGAAAGATTAATGTCTAGCCCTTCTGGTCGTCCTTCGTCTAAAAATGCCTCCCTTTGCTGCCTCTGTTTCCTTGCTTGTTCTGATCCCTCTGACCGGCTCAGAGAAACCAAGACTCAGGGTGGTTATTCCTGAGTAAGATCCCACAGTCCGAAAGTGCCAGAGCCAGGAATCAAACGTAGGTCTGGCCTTACCTCAGAGCCTGTACCCTTAACCACTCTGCCATGCTGGTTCTACCGGCTGATTAATGAATTTAGCACAGGCCCCACACCACCCTCTTTGTTCTAGTTCCAGCACTGTCCCCTCCCTCCAGAGCCCCTCTCACCAAGGGGTCACGTATCCTCTTTCATCCTTGTTTTAAATGGAAGACAGCTACTCTTCCTCCCTGTCCAGAGGCCAGGCCATTTCCCCCTTGCCCACCTCCCCCCATCAAGCTGCCAAGAGGCCCAGTGATGAATGGGAGGGGAAAGCGGAAGGTGGGGAGGAGGAGGAGGAGAAGGAAGTGGAGGAGGTGGCGGTGGCGGCAGAAGCAAGGCAGAGTGGGATGGAGTGTAAGCGGAGTGCCAGAGCCACAAACCTTAATTTAATCACAGGGCCCCATGCTCAATTTAACAGACACAAGGGCTCAGAATGGGGTCCCTGTGCGGCGGTGGGGCAATCAGCCTGCTGCAGTTCCTGGGAAAGCCTTAATTGCGGATGACAATGTGTAAACAGTGGGGATGAATGGAGTGTGCAGGTGTGAGCGCTGGGGCCAGCTCGGGCTGTTTTCACACGAGCTGTGGCTCCTCCACTGCTGAATGGCCTGCTCCCCAGAACAGGATTAGTGGAAACAGTTGGGAAACCGTTGAGGGTGTTGGAGCTTGGCATAGAGCAAGTGGCTGAGAGCAGAGTGGAAGAGGGGAAGGGACTGGAAGGGCAGAAGCCTGGGAGATGAACTGTGGGGTGCGTGTGGGTGTTGTGGACTGTCTGCATCCGGCCAAGCCACTGACTCTGTGGAAAGAAAGGCTGGAGTTTTAATAACAATGAAGGGGGTCAGACCTGTGCAGCTTGGGACTGCGCTTCGGCTTGACATCCACCTGAGCAAAGCCAGGTCATAGGGAAACTGAGAGACGCTCCAGAGCCCTTGTTTTCTCTCTCCCAACAGAGCCCCAAGATGTGCCTGGGGAAGGCCAGGCATTGTTGAACTAGCCCGGGGGCCCCAGCCTGATCTGAGTGGGAGAGGTGTCAGGGTAGGGTGATGGGGGTGGTGAGGAACTGGAGGGGTGCTGAGACAAGTCCAGAAAAGCCTAGATATCTGAACATCTTTCATATGAGGATCTCAAAGCTGCTTTCCAAAGTTGTTTCCTATATTTCTCGTCTTTTCAGTCCTGTTGTGACTCCCTGAGGATAACGGTAATGCCCTCCTTTTCTCTTCTCTTTCCCAAGATCCCTAAAATGAGCTGGGCCCTCAGGAATCCCAGGAGTTCAGACTTTATCCTGCAGGCAATGGGAGCCCACGGACTGTTTTAGGTAGGTGATCATCACAGGGTTTCAGAAGGATAATCCCGGCCACAGGGTGACAGCTGAGGTATGGAGCAAGGCCTGGGAGGTAGAAGGGTTTGAAGGAGTTGCAACAAACCAGGTGAGGAGAGTCTGACCTGTGACCGGCAGTGGAACTGGGGAAACGAAGGCACATTTGAGAGCCATCAAGGAGATGAATTTGCAGGACTTCAGGACTGGTCGGCTCTGGGTATGCAGGCACAAGGTTCTGGTCTGAGCAACCTACTTGATGGTGGCAGCAGTGTCTGTGTGTCCCGTGGGGAACACAGATGGAGGAGCAGTTTCACAGTAGAGGATAATGAGTTGGATTTGGAATGACTTTTGATTACTGTGAACTCAAGACTGTAATGCTGAAGAAGTGAGAGCCAAAAAAAAAAAAAAAAAAAAAAGTCCTATGGAGATTTTCTGAAAGAGGGTCAGGATGCTGGGTCCCCACATCTACTGTCGGCCAAGAGCCCTGGGCCAGGCTGTGTGCCCCTGCAGGGAGTGCTCCCATCTGGCAGTGTCAAGCTCATCCTGAACACCCGTGGTGGCTCAGCCCTGGGAGCAGGCAGTGTGAACTGGCCATGCAAACAGGTGACAGGCTGAGAAGAGGAAAAAGTCAAGTTGGCACTAAAAAATCTCATGCATAAGCCAACAAAAAATAACATACAGATGCAAATTGAACCCACTACCTGTTTTCTTCAGCTACCAGTTCAGTCTCTCCTGTTAGCTTGTTTTTATTTTCTGTTTAGAGAGAGAGATTATTTCTTTTTTTCCTGCAGAGTTTAGGCACTTGAAGTGAAGTTAAAAGCTTAAATGACTTTCCCATCAAAGGAAGGTTAATGGTAACCTGGATTTAAAAAGTGGGGTGAGACCAGGCCCAGTGGCTCACTCCTGTAATCTCAGCACATTGGGAGGCTGAGGCAGGCAGACTACTTGAGGCCAGGAGTTTGAGACCAGCCTGGCCAACATGGTGAAACTTTGTCTCTACTAAAAATACAAAAAAATTAGCCAGATGTTGTGGGGCACACCTGTAGTCCAGCTACTGGGGAGGCTGAGGCAGGAGAATCACTTGAACCCAGGAAACAGAGGTTTCAGTGAGCTGAGATTGCACCACTGCACTCCAGCCTGGGCGACAGAGCGAGACTCTGTCTTAAAAACAAAACAAAACAACAACAAACAGCTGGGGTGAGAAACTGGGTATTAAGTACTATCTGTATTTTGGGGTCATTTTCCTATTTTAGTTCTTAATAATGGTTTCTAGTATAGTTCTGGATCCAGAGCCTGGAATCAGATCCCAGCTCAATCATTTGCCAGCTGTGTGACTTTGGGAAAATTTACTTAAGCCCTCTCTGCCTCAGTCTCCACCTGTGAAATGGGGAAAATAATACCTAGAACATGACACTACAGTGGGGATCAGATGGGTTCACGCATGCACTTGCCTTGGAGAGTGTCTGGCTCACAGCCAGCATGACCATATATTATTATGACAACAGGGGTTTCCCTAACCCTTCCTGCTTCAGTTGTGGGGCTCTTTGGGGGAGCCCTCTGGATTTTCTGCTCTATTGGTCCTTGTCTAGGCTGTCAGATCAGTTTCTTGGGCGCTCACGATGAAGCCCTAAAGAGAGGTCAGGATGGTTTTGCGATTCACTGTTCTGGCTCTTTCACCTGCCATGCTTTAGCTCCAGAGCCAGACTTGAACAGTGGTTCCTCTGTCCTGCCATTTCTTGGATTAGATTTAAAAATTGATGGATATAGAGTAGCTAACTATTTTGGCAAGTAAGGATATGAAAGACTCATCATCAGCGTTTCATATATGGCCATACCAGTACTACAAGCGTTGAAGCGGATATTGGACGTCGATTATATTTTGCCACCCGACATCCATTCATCTGCTTCAGGTGACAGCCCCCAATTTTTTGGTGCATCCATTGCTTCCTCACAATCAGGCCCCAACTTAGAGCTGAAGCAGGTGGCAGGTGGAAGCCAGTCAGGGCTTCTCATTCCTCTGGCTCCAGTAATTGAGTAGGTGGCTCAGCCAGAAGCAGTGAAGCACACAGAGTCTGGCAGAAATTCTGGGAAAGACGTGGCGGCTCCTTCCTGCTGAACTCTAACCAGAGAGGATGTAGTGGTAGAGGTGCTCCTGCCGGGCTGCTGTCACATGGAGCCTGAGGCCAGCATGGAAGAAGGCAGAGTCAAACAATGAGGTCATCTGAACTCAAAGTCCAACCACCCTTGAAACCCCTGGCCTTTTTTTTTTTTTTTTTTAAATAAACTCTGCTTTATAATAGTTTTATACTTATAAAAAATTGTGAAAATATTAGAGTTCAGACTCCATACCCACTTTCTCCTATTTTATATATATATGTGTATATATATATATATATATATATATATATACATATATATATATATTTTTTTTTTTTTTTTTTTTTTTTGAGACAGAGTCTCACTCTGTCACCCAGGATGGAGTACAGTAGTGTGATCTCAGCTCACTGCAACCTCCGCCTCCTGGGCTCAAGCGATCCTCCCACCTCAGCTTCCTGGGTAACTGGGACTAAAGATGTGTGCCACCACACCTGGCTAAATTTTATATGTTTTGTAGAGACAGGGTTTCACTATGTTGCCCAGGCTGGTCTCGAACCCCTGAGCCTGCCTCAGCCTCCCAAAGTGCTGGGATTACACGCATAAGCCACTGTGTCAGCCCTATTATTAATATCTTATATCAGCATGGCACATTCGTCACAATTAATGATCTGATATTGGTACATTATTGTGAAATGAAGTCCATATTTCATTCAGGCTTTCTTAGTTTTCCCCTAATGCCCTTTTCTGACCCAGGATCCCATCCAGGACACCACGTGACATTTCATCCTCATGTCTCCATAGGCTCCTCTTGGCTGTGATGGTTTCTCAGACTTTTTTTGTTTTTGGTGACCTTGACAGTTTTGAAGTGTCCTGGTCAGGTATTTTGTAGAATGCTCTTCAATTGGGATTTATCTGATGTTTTTCTCACAATTAGACTGGGTTATATGTTTTTGGAGGAAGGTCACAAAGTGCCACTCTCATGACATATTGAGGGTCCCTCTTGTCCGCATGACTTATCACTGTCGATGTTGCCCTTGATCACCTGGCGAAGGCAGGGCATATCAGGTTTCACCACCATGAACTTGTTCTTTCTACGGCTCTTTTCATCCTTTCCATGCTGTACTTTTTTTTGTGTGTGTTTTTAGTAGAGAGGGGTTTCACTGTGTTGGCCAGGCTGGTCTCAAACTCCTGACCCCAAGTGATCCGCCCGCCTCAGCATCCCAAAGTGCTGGGATTACAGGTGTGAGCCACTACGCCCAGCCTCCATGTTGTACTTTCTGGAAGGAAGTCACTATGTGGAGCCCATGCTTAAGGAATGGGAGTTGTGTTCCCTCCCCTTGAGGGCACAGTATCTACATAAATTGTTTGGAATTCTTCTGTACGGAAGACTTGTCTCTTCCTCTCACGTTTATTTATTCAATTGTTTATTTGTCTAAGTGTGGACTCCTGGCTATGTATTTTATACTTTGGGTTATTATCCAATACTACCTTATTTTGTTGCTCAATTTGTTCCATCTTTGAGCATTGGGAGATCCTTCAGTCGGCTCCTGTGTCCCTTTGACAAACCCCCATCAATGTGGTCATCTGGATGTTTCGGTTGACACGAGCTATTGATTTCTTTTTAGTCTAAGTTAGTTTAGTTCAAAGGTTTTGTCATGTGTAACCAAAAGATTATCAACAAATCTTGAGAGTCTTTAGGTTGCATTATCTGTTGAAACTTTCAGATGTTGTCCACATTTTTCTTGTGTCAATGCAGTTGAATGAGAATTTTACCCTGGAAAGCACAGATCCTTCCTGGGGCTGCGGTGGTCACTTTGCTGGGCACTTATCAGGAGACTTGGGAGCAGAGCATGGGCCTGGGTGTGATTCAAGGGCCAGTCTTGTGATCTTAGACAAGTCTTAACCTCTGAGCTATAAAAGGGGTGCAGAGATGGGAGGGGTGACATCACATCATTGTGATGTGACCCAGAGGCCAAGACTGTACCTCTGATCTGTTGAACCAGTTGCTGGGGAGTGTAATGAAGCCTCAAAATTAGGGTTGCCAGATAAAATATAGGACACCCAGTTAACTTTGAATTTTGGATAACTAATGAAAAATTTTATTATAAGTATGTCTCAAATATTACATGGGGATATACTTATACTAAAAAATTGTTGTTTATCTGGAATTCAAAGTTAACTGGGTGTCCTGTATTTTTATTTACTAAACCTGGGAATGTTACCCCAAATGCCCTCTCATTTTTAGGTTTCTCAGGGCGTACACTCCAGGAAAGGTGACTCTGCAACTTCAATTTCAGTGATAAAGGAACCTGAGCCATGTAGTGTCCTGGGAAGCACAGGACTTTGTGGTTAGAGTCTCAGGAGGTCAAATCTCTGCTCCACGGCTTTAGGAAAGTTGTTTGATCATTCTGAGGTCAGTCTCCATCCTCTGTTGTACAATAGGTTGATAATTCACAGACACAATCATAACACTTTGCAGGGTCTGACATCTGGGACTCAGTCAATGATGGCCACTGCTCTTGATGTTACTCTTATTTGGACAAATGAACAGAAAGTCCTGAGAGAGGAGATTGAAAGCCATGACAAAGCAGCCCCCTCACTCCCACCCCGTCCCCTTCTCTGAGCCAGGGAGACTGCTAATGCCAAAAGCAGAGGCTGGGGGTGTGCAGGGGGTTTGGGGTGCTCTGTGAGGATCTCTTTGGGGCCTGGGCTTTTTGCTTCAGCTCAGTATCTCATCTGGGATCCTGTTTTCTGAGGGCTTAGGATTCCTCAAGTGGAGCTGGGCCTGAGGTTGGAAGGAGAACTGTACTGATAGGGTTTGGAATGGGCTAGTTGTGGGAGATTAAAGAGAAAATTAGTTGGGGTTGGGGAGCTGACCTTACTCGTCACAAGCAGGGCAAGCAGGTGAACAATAATGATAGCTAAATTTACTGAGTTCTTAGTACGTGCCAAGCATAGTTTTTTGTACTTTTAATGTATTACGTCATTTAATCCTCACAACTCCCCACTTTATAGGTGAGGAAATTGAGGCACAGAGGGACTAGGAAACTTGCCCAAGGTCGCACAATGAGTAAGTGGGACAGCCTGGCAGCTGTGTCCTAGTCACACGCTCAGCACATTGTGTATCTTGTTTCATTTAGTTCTCACAAGAGCCTTCTGAGGTCAGCGTGATTGTATCTTCATTGTGTAGCTGAGGGCACTGAGGGTTATACAATTTGCCCAAGGCCATAATTTACAGGGGCCATGATTCAAAAGTGAATTTCCAACTTGCAGGTGCCTGGAGGTGTCAGGCAGGGGAGGAGGAGGCCAGTGATGACCTTTCCCCTCATGCCAGCCCTCAGAAGAGGTGGAAGTGCATGCTGTATGCCTTTGATTTATACTGGGGCAGGGGTTTAGATCCAGCTGTCAACTTGGGAAGCCACGCGAGGATTCTATTTTTTAAAATGGCCTTGTAATTATAACAGTGGGGTAAAAACCACCACTACCACCCAAGCAAACAGGAAAACAACCCGAATGTCCAACAGTGGGGGAACCAGTTAAGTCAATTATGGTACAAGCCCATGATGGCATATTTGGCAGTTGTTTAAGAATCTCACATTTTCAGAGACTCTTAGCGTAGGATAATGCCTCCAGATATAACCAAAAGCAGGAGATAGATTAAAACTGCATCCCAATTGAACAGTAATTTTGTATATGACTTCTTATACAGAGAAAACGACCAGAAGAAAATAGAAAGTCGATGGCGGTTATCTCCAGCAAAATTAAAAGCAATTAAAAATTTCTGAATTATCCTATTACGTACTTGCCACACGCTTTACAAATCAGTTCGTTGACTCACAGACCATCAATCAGGTGGCATGCAATCATAGCGTTTTGAAGATGGGGAAACTGAGGCCCAGGCCAGGGAACGCCGTTCAGCCTGGCCATGAAGCCACGTGTGTTTGCCCAGCGGGCCCTGGGTTCAGACGTGTGGCCCTGCCAGGTGTAGGGGGGACACCCATGCCTCCAACACGCGTAAGGGGGTGACTGTGCGAGGGGCGTGGGGCACCCTCCCCCAAGGGGCATAGCTAGAGCAAAGCAGAGAAAGGAGGGGGTGAAGGTGGGGTGGGGGCTGGGTGGAAGAGAAGGGTTGGGGAACCTTTCAAAAATGGAAACCAGATGAGCCGTTCAAAGAGGAGAAAATTCTCCACGGCGCGCTCCTTTGTTGCGAGCGTGTGAGGCGGCGGCAGCTGCCTGCCTCGCCCCCAGCCCACGGCCCGATGAGGCGGACACGGATAACTGCATTAGATGCACTCAGCTCTTTTCAATAAAACGCCCTTGTTGGAGGCATAATAGGGGGAACAGGGCAGCAACCCCAGGCCGGGCCGAGGGCGCCCTGCCCTCCTCCCGGAGAGCGCAGAGCGCACTCATTTTTCAGGGCTCGGCTAATTGACGTTTGGCCGCTGCGTGGTTCAAAAGAAACGGCCGAACTCAAGTCCACTTCCACCGGAAACCAGGCGGCCCCTCCCCTGCCGCCCTGCCATGGCTGGGTGTCTGGGGGTGCAGCCAGGGACCACCGTGCAGCTGGCCGCAGGCGGCGCCGAGGCTGCTGTGACTCAGAATAGAAGGTGTCCTGAAGGCTTCTCCCAAAAAGGCTCCGTGCCAGGCTTCTAGTTTCTGTGTGAGAAGGAGACAGGTGACAGCAGCAAGAGCAAAAGACAATTTCAGGGCTGGAAGACTTCATTAGTGATTACCCAAATGCCACATTCTTTTAGTGATTCTAGTAAAGATAGCCCAGAACATTCTTTTAAGTTAAAAAAAAAAAAAAAAGGAAAGATTTCTATTTCTTGAACCCCTCCAGTGAGCTGCTTTAACTGTGAGCTAGGTGTTTACCATCCCCGGTTTACAGATGTGGAAACCAGGACTTAGAGAGATTCCTGGCCCTCTAAAATCGCACAGCTAGGAAGTGGTAGAGCTGGAATTTGAGCCCAGGTTTGTTTAACTTTAAAGCAGGGTTTTTCAGCCTTGGCCCTATTGAAATTTTAGCCTGGAGAATTCTTTGTTGTGGGGTCTGTCCTGTGCCTTGTGGGATGTTTGCAGCATCCCTGGCACTATCCTCCAGATAGGATCACCAAAAACGTGGCCAGACATTGCCAAATGTCCCGTGGGGAGCAAATTTGCCCCTGTTGGAGCCACTGTTTTAAAGCATCCCTGTCATGCTACATGTGCTGGCATGCCTATCCTTGCTGGGCTCAGGAATTTCATCTTTCGGGAAAACCAATTGACTGGCCATGTGGGATTCTTAAAGTTTGGCCCCACGTGGTTCATGTGGGTGCCGCAGGAGAAGAGCTGGCTGCATCAGGCAAGGTCAACCTCTCTGTACCAGCACCTGAGGGTCTGTGGAGTGCTTGAGGCATTTTAAACTGGGTGTCTGTTTGTCTACATTTCTTGGGCCTCATTGGGTTGGGAGTGGTTCTAGTTCCTTCAACTATGCTTCTCATTTCTCTCTACCAAGACTGTCCCACAGAGGGTGAGCCAACCCCTGTTCCCCTGCCCCGCATTCATTATGCCGGATAGCAAGAGTAGCCTTGGCCACTGGAATTGCTAAAACATCAGGGAAAACAGCTGGTGAAGGAAGGGGATGTCACCTATGCAAAAAAGGAGCAGGAGCCTCATCTTGAAATGAGTAGGGAGAGGACTTTGTTGCAGGCAGCTGGTCCCACCACTGGCCCACAGTGCTGGGGAGGTGGCTTCACCTGATTTTCATTTTTGGCTGCAACTTGTGCGTGATCCTGCCTCTGCCTCTGCAGGGTACTGTGGCCTTTTGCTGCTTTGGCTTATGAAATGGTTCCACTCCCCAGTCCCCAAAGTTCAGAGGCCACCCAAATCCAGCCCCAGGCTCTGGGGCCACACTGAACGGAGGCTTGTTTCAGTTCAACTGCCTCCTTCTCACATAGACAGAGTTGATTTATAACTGGGCTCCATCATATTTGTTTCTTCAATTCTGGCCTTCTTACTCCCCAGATTGACTTTTACTGGAAATGACTTTTACACTTGGAAGAGTGTCAGGTTCATAGGGAAGTTAGAGGCATCAGGGCCTACTGGACTTCAGGCACCATCCTGGGCTGCACTTTACTGAACGTGCTCGTGGATGGGGGGCTCAGAGACTTGGGGATGGGGCTTATCTTTTTTAATTGAGCTCTCTCAAGAGAACATAGAGGATAAGGGCTTGAGGAGCTCAAAGAGAGGAACAGACATCTGGAAAGAAAGGAAATAGGAAACTGGGACAGTAAAAAGCAATGAGCATCTAAGAGGATGAGGGATTAGGACTTTTGTCTCATCTCTCTTTTCCTTTAGTATGCTCATAAGCTTTTGAGGGGTTAGCACAGAAACATACATGTGCATGCACACATCCTCAGTTTAGTTCAGTATAGCATACATATCTTTCCTGCTTTCCATCTTAGCCAATGATACATATTTGGTGGCCACAACTTCCTTCTAAAAGGACCATTTAAGAAAAGGAAGACATGAAACTAAGCGTGTGTGTGAATGTGTTTGTGCCTTTACCATATGTAACTGCTTTCTTTTCATTTCTTTCCTTTGAGTGTCTCCCCCTCCCCTGGGTGGTTTACATTTGCCCTCCTTTCGCTGAGATAATTTGCACTCTCCAACTTCATTAGTTGCAACCCCCTCCTGCCCTGGGACAAAAAATAGGGCCAAACTGTTCAAAAGAACACATGGAGACCCCATTAATGCTGGCCCTAATTGTGCCAATTCAAACCCCTCAATAACTCTAATTAAAACCTGTCTTGTGCGAGGCGCTGAGTGGCAACACAGCTGTCATCCCAGACAATCACATAACAGCTATGAGAAAAAGGGTCTCTCTGCAATTTTTGGTGGTGGTTGTTATGGAAAGGGTCAATGCAGGAGGATTAAGACAGGTGTGCAGTCAAAGTGGGGAACCTTGAAAAAGTCTTCGATGTCAGATCACAGTTTGAAATCGGAAGACCTTTAGCTTTTTTCCTCTAGCTGCCCCCCTTTTTTTTCTCCCTGCCCCAGGCAGGAACACCTGCAAACTGCCTGGAAGGGGCCATGACCATCAGACACATGGATACCACAAGTTGACTGAAACATCTGAAAGAAAAGGCGCCCCTCCCCTCCCCCTCAAGAACCCAACCAGCAAAACCACACACCAAAAGCTGAGACAGAGTTTTTCCCCTGCTTCCAACTTTGTCTTTTAGGATCCAGCTGCACTTTGCTGGGCACCATAAATAACTCTGCAATTACATTAATTGGTTGCATATTTGTTGACACTGGAAGGGAAGCCTTTAAGGTTGGGGGAGGTGGTTTCAGCTGCAATTTTCCACTCATTCCCTTTGCCATCTCTCCATGTCTGACTTCCAACCACCTTGCTTAGTTTCCTGGAATGGAGGAAGTGGTAGGCTGATAGGCTGGTTTCAGAATAAGCTTTGACGGCTTTCAATCAGACTTATGTCTCATCTCTTGGCTGTCCCTGGATCTGTTACTCCACTGGGTTTAGAAGTTATGTCCCACTGTGGGAGAACTTGAGATGGGTTCCTGGCAACACTCGATGAAGTTTGATTTCCTCTGGAGGCAGGGTGTGGGGTGGACTTTTCAGGCTTATTGTTTGGATCAAAGGAGAACTAGCTAGACTTTTGCCTGAATCCCCAAACCCATCTTGGATTCTTCCAAAAGCCTGGCCTACCTTGGAGAGTGTCTTGAATTCCATTCCTTGGGAAGCAACGGGATCTTAGTTACTTCATTCACTCTGCCTCAGTCAGTGGGCAAGACCTGGAGCATTCAGCTTGAAAACCAGCCCATTGGCTGGAGGACTTTGCGGAGTGGAAGGTGACAGGGGGCGGGTAGCAGACTCTGAGCCCCAGCTGACAGCTCAAAGTGGGATGAAGACCCAGGACTCAGGATTCATTTTCCCTCAGAGCTGAGTCTGGAGGAATTCCTCTGGGTCCTGGCCTAGGGCTGGGGTGGGGGGGGAATGACAGCGCATGGCACTTGCCTTGGAAGCTGCCCCACCGCTGGCCCTGCTGAGTGGGCAGAGCCATCCTTGGGAGGAGGAGCCATGCCTGCTTTGCTATCACTGTTCCTTCACAGTACCCAACATGAGCCTGGCACATGGGAGGCTCCCAGCTAATGTCTGATGCGGAGGATGGCTGAGGACCTCAGGTTCTGGTGTCCAGGTGCTCTGAACTCTTAAAAAAGGAAGGAATTACCTCAATATGAAATCAGATGTTTCCCTTCCATGTGGTGTGGTGGAAAAAGCATAGACTTTGAGGCCCACAGACCGTAACTTTAACATGCCGACTTTTCAGAGCATCGTAAGGATAAATGCACTCATATAAGTAAACACAAGAAAAGTGACTTCCTTTTCCTTTCTCTGTGAAACCAGTGAGGAGAATAACTTTCAGAATGTAAGTTTCTGATTTCCTCATGGCAAAGTAAGGACAGTACAGTTCTGCAAATTAGCAAAGGGAGAAGCGGGCTTGAGAACCTAAAAGCCTGAATAAGACTGGGTTCCAGGCTGGCTCTCACGCTTACCGCCTTGTATTTGCTGTTCCCTCTGTCTGGAACGTTCTTCTTCCACATTGTTGCATGTCCCTCACTGCATTAGGCCTCTGCTCAGATATCGCCTCATCAAAGTGGGCTTCCTTGAGCACCCTATCCAAAGTAGCAACCTCCTCTCCCCATCTCTATCTCACCTGTTTTATTTTTCCTTATGGCACATGTCACCCCCCCAACATATTATATATGAGTTGATTTGTTGGTTGTCTATCTTCCTTATTACATTCTGAGTTTATGAGAACAGGAACTTGTTTTGTTCGTTGTTGTATCCACAGCACTTAGAACAGTGCCTGACACATAGCAGATGCTCAATTAGTATTTTTGAATGAGTGGGTTTGGGGATGGCAACACCTTCTCATCACCTAACAGGTCAAGTTACTCCATAATAAACACATTGTAAAAGAGTGGCCCTTCTCTCATTTCCAACCTGCGGTTCCTAGAGGAGGAGTTAAGGTCATGGCCTTTGGAACCAGATATCCTTGGCTGTACCCTCCCACAGCAAGGGGAACTGGGGATAATTACTGAGCACCTCTGAACTGCAGTTTCCTCATCTGAAGGTAACAATGATTGTTACCTCATAGGACTCCTGAGTGAATTTAGATAATGTTTGAAAAGTGTTTATGGGGATTTTTGGCACAAAGTATGTGTACATCAAAAAGTGGATGCCATTACTGTTGTGGTCATCGTCATCCTTGTGATCTTGAGGCTGAGATCACCCCCCACCCTTAACTGAGAGTGGGGCTGGTCTAAGGACTGGCAATGCCATGAGGCAAGCGTAGACTTCTATTTTGAAATAACCTCCCCCAAGTAATCATACTTAGGGAGGGGAGAGCTAAGCGAAGCCCTGTTTTACTGCTTTTATTCCTCTGCTCTCTTGCTTTTGAAACTTGCACTTGGTTGCCCATCACACAGTCTTGTAGATACAGAAGGACCACAAATTCCTCACTGAGTTTATTTTCTCAAGCTTGGACAGCTGGTGCAGAAGGTCCCCAAATGGTATTTGGGTCATTATCACCTTGACAAGGAATCTGATTTCTTTTCAAACCAGAATAGGTTTCTGTCTAAGACCAGAGTAAATATCATCCCTTCAAAGAGACCAAACAGATGAGTCACAAGCAGACAAATCCAAGTCTTTTTTTCCGTGTTGCTAGGATGTTGTGAGTGGGCACACCCTCATTCTCTTTCCAGTCACTGAGAATCGGTGTTAGGTGTTGGCAGAGCGACTGCCCGCTCCAGGGGCTCTCAACTTGTCTGCCCGTGTTTGGATCTAGGACTTTTCTGGGGCCGTCAGCCTTACCCTATTGCAGTCGTTTATCTACTCGAGTGCCCCGTATTCAACGATATTGTATGACTGCATATGTGTATGTTTATGTGCACATATGCGAACACATGATACACATACAAACCATACTTATTCCCTGTCTTTGGAAAGTTGGAAACAGTATGAGATTTGGAATCATCTAGACCTCAGCTTTAAATTACGGCTTTGTCCTGTAGTTGCTTTGTGACTAGGTCCAGTGTGGTCCCCGCTATGTGAACACCCCTATGCACACCAATAGAAGCCTTTCTTCTTCTTTCTCCAGGCAGGAGAATAAGGGTTGGCTGGGCAAAGACTGGGTTCCTGGTAGGGAAAAGGAAGGGGACACATGCTTTGGAGAAGGGAGGGACCAATTAAGGATGGAGAGTGGTTGTGCAGTGAGAGAACAGTGGAGAAAGAGATCTCCATGAGCTCTGGCCCACTGTGTGAGGCTGGAGTCTGAGGCCCATCTATGTCCAAGGGCACTAAGTGCTGCTCACCCTAGATGCACAACCCTTCACAGTTCGTAGACCTCAGTGCAAGGCGTTGCTTATGTTGACTTTGCTTAGTTCACGAGTCGGGAGTGCTGACCAGTAGCAGGTGAAATGAAAAGCCTGGAGAGATTCCAGCTATAGAGACACTGGAGAATCAAAGAACGACTGATGGGGGATCCTAGAGCGGTAGTCACTAAAGGGTGGCCCCCCGGGGCAATCCTCTGGATGGTGGCAAAAGAATGGTTAGAATCCATTTCTATTTGTAATCTACTAAAAACAAGAAACAAAAGTGCTTATTAATGTCTACTCACAGAGTGGCTCTTATTCCCCAACTTAGTCCATTCATCAGACAGCATGAACCACAGTGGACGTAGGAGTGGGATCCCTGGATCACGGGTCAGGGGGCGCCCTCATTTTGTCCTGTGCTTTCAGCGTGTTGTGATATATTACAACAGTATATTTGTGCCTGTTAGTGTATTGTTTAGTTGAATGCCTAGCCTCTCAAAATAGACAGCCTGAAAAGTTCCTTTTAAAAGCAAAAAAATTGTTTTGTAGAGAGTATTAAAACTGCAAAATATTAAAACAACAATGATGGCTGAGTTGCCACCTCCAATTTCTTATATGAACTTTTTCCCACATTGTGAGGAACAACAATGGTCTGGCAAGAAATCAGCAACTAAAGCAAATTGAAGTGATTTTGAAGTCTACTAGACATACGGATTTATTTATTTATTTATTTTTTGAGGTGGAGTCTCATTCTGTTGCCCAGGCTGGAGTGCAGTGGTACGATCTCGGCTCACTGCAACCTCCACCTCCTGGATTCAAGCGATTCTTCTGTCTCAGTCTACCAAGTAGCTGGGACTATAAGGCATGCACCACCATACCTGGCTACTTTTTGTAGTTTTAGTAGAGACGGGGTTTCACCATGTTGGCCAGGCTGGTCTCAAACTCCTGACCTCAAGTGATCTGCCCGCCTTGACCTCCCAAGGTGCTGGGATTACAGACATGAGCCACTGCGCCTGGTCTGACATGTGGATTTACAGCAACAATCATTAATTATGTCTTGCTTTATATAAATATTTTGCCTTGAAATATCAGTGAGTGATAAATTCAAACTGCCATGAATAACATAAAATATCATTTATTTCATGTTTATTTTATTTTTATTTATTTTTTATTTTTTGAGATGGGCTCTGGCTCTGTCACCCAGGCTGGAGTGCAGTGGTATGATCACGGCTCACTGCAGCCTCACCTGCCAGGGCTCAAGCAATTTTCTCACCTCAGCCTCCTGAGTGGTTGGGACTACAGGCAAGCACCACTGCATCTGGCTAATTTTAAAAATTATCTGTTGAGATGGGATCTTGCTATGTTGCCCAGGCTGGTCTTGAACTCCTAGGCGCTAATGATCCTTCCACCTTGGCCTCCCAAAGTACTAGGATTATAGGTATGAGCCATTGCACCCAACCAATGTTTATTTTAGCCTTTAAATTTTCTAGACATTGTATATATTATATGCACCCAGGTAGCACACTATAACTAGTTATACATACAGTAGGGATGAATGCTCAAAACCTTTTGCTGTTAGAAGCATACAATAAAAACGTTGGAGCCCACCAATTAAGAGTAACCTTCTAATTGTATAGATGAAGTAAGTGAGGGTAGAGAAATAAGCCATGTGTCCAGGGTCTCAATGTGAATTAGCCTTGGGGCACAGAGCAGGCACCAGGACTCAGGTGACCGCCTGTCCAGAGCTTTTAGTGATATGGGATTTTGTTGTTGTTATTAAGGATACAGCATCTCCCTGCTCCAAAGCATTGACTTTGGATCATGGGAACAGCTCTGAGGGTGTGTATTTTAGCTATATCTGTAAAAAAAATGGAGCGAGAGTGTCAAAGCCTGGATTATGTCTGAGAAATGTTAGTCACCTCAAGAATGAAGGCCTTTAATGGTAACACTTCCACACTAATAACCAATATATAAATTACACTTGATTTCTACCTTTTAAAGACTTTCAATGCTGTTATCCATTACCTCTCTTAGTAGGTAGTATGTATTTCCAGAGCCTAAGAAAATAGAATTGCTTTTTTTTTTTTTTTTTTTTTTTTTGAGATAGAGTCTCATTCTGTCACCAGGCTGGAATGCAGTGGCATGGTCTTGGCTCACTGCAACTTCCGCCTCCCCGGTTCAAGTGATTCTCCTGCCTCAGCCTCCTGAGTAGCTGGGACTACAGGTGTGTGCAACCACACCCAGGTAATTTTTGTATTTTTAATAGAGATGGAGTTTCACCATGTTGGCTAGGCTGGTCTCAAACTCCTGATCTCAAGTGATCCGCCTGCCTTGTTCTCCCAAAGTGCTGGAATTATAGTCATGAGCCACCGCACCCAGCCGAAAATAGAATTTCTTTAGAACTATTCCATTCATCAGGATTTTCCGTAGTTAGCCTGCTCTTCCTTCAGTTAGGGAAGACAGAGAATTTTACTAGTGCTCAGAAAGTGCCTGGAACAGAGAGGGGGCTGCTGGCAGGAGGGCGAGAGGGGAGAGATGGACTGGAGAATAGCAGGGAGAAAGGAGAGGAAAGGCTGAGCGAGGGAGGTGAAGGGGGCAGGCAGGAGGAGGGGCATCCCAGGAAGAAGGGCTGTGGTGCTCTCCCCTCCCTGCTTCTATTAATCCAATTAAAGTGTTGAAAATCAGATCTCATGTAAAGCTTTGAACATGAACTTTTCATTACAGCATTGGGGTGGAGGTGGGGTTTGGGGTGGAGGAGGAAAAGAGGAGCAAGGAGGCACAGGGAGTCATGAGGTGGGGGTGGAAAAGCCTCCCATTCTTCCCTAGGACAGAGGTGCAGATGTGACGATGCTGGCCCCAGGCCTGCTCCTCTGGGGCCGAGAAGACTAGAAGCTTGGGCTTCCTCCTCATGCACCTTCTGACTTATTTTTATTATCTTTACCTCCTGACAACCCCATTCTTTGGTGCTTGGCAGGTGAGGTGAGAAAGAGGGTACCTTGAAGGCCCCCTTCTGTGGCCTCAGAAAAGACACTGCCACAGTCCCCAGGCTCCCCTCAGCATGAGGACAGTGGATCCAAAGGCAAAGGAGAAGAGTAAGAAGCCGGGGCCCAATGCCATGAAATTAACCCCCAAGTTTGCTCCAAACCTGGTGTGAGAAAAAAACTGAGGAACCCCAAGCACTAAAATGTATCCCCTTCGGACCCCGAGAAAACGGGTCGCCAGGGACGGAAAAGGTGTGCTGCGGTGGGAAGGACAGCCTCATTCCCGGCAGAGCTTCCTCCCTGCCTCCCTCCTGCTCATAGTCCACGCTCAACTCATTCATCGAAACAGTATTCAGGGCTCCCTGAGCGGATGCCTGGCTCTGTGCTAGCTGCTGGGTATCTGGTGCTAGCTGCTGGGTATCCAGTCTGACATTCTGGTGTGGGTGAAACAGACAATGAACAAGTCAGCAAATAAACATGCTCCCTGCAGATTGTTCTAAGTAGGACAAGGGAAAGAACCCAATCACACATCCTCTCTGCCTTTTCCCATCTTGGCCTGTGGCCTCTCTGATTGGAAAGCAAGGCAGATGGCCCAGCTGAGGCTCAGCAAAATCAGCTAAGCTCGCCGGTTTAGCTGGTAGGCCTGGGAGGAAAACCCAAAGTATGCCTCCTTTCTGACACCCCCACTCCCCTTCAGACTTCCCCTGCAAATTAAATTTGTTATGTGGCCAATACGTTTGTTTAGATTTTAAAAAAGTAGAAGGGGAAGGCACATTTCACTGCATTCAAGATTGTGTGCTGCTTCCCCCCTGCAGCCTGGTCTTTGATCTGCTTGCTAGGCTGACTGTAGGATGGACAAGACGCTGGGCTCTGGGTGGATGGGGATCAGGGGCTCAGGGTGGCTCTCTCCTTGAACTCTCCTCTCCGTGCTCAGCTCCTCTTCTGCACCGGCGTTTCCCTGGGCCGCCCATTCCCAAGGAGGGGGCCCTCCCCTGCTGCCTGGGGTTTAATCTCCGCCAGGCCTGTGCACCGCTGGGCTGCTGGTGTGTGGTCCTTCTCACTCATGAGCCTCAGCAGCTGGAAATAGTGAGGCGGGAAGGGGGACCTCGAGCATAAAACCCTGGCACTTCTCAAAACAAAACGAACAACTCCAGCTTTTAATCAGTGTAGGGCAGGGACAGGAGAATTGTGTTTGGTTTGACATAGACAAAGCCCTTTTTAGGTCTCTGCTTTCCGAGGAATCTGTGACGTGACTGCCCTTTCTGCAAATGGCTGCAGAGCCCCCGGGCTGGAGACGCTGGGCCGTTCAGCAGGGCATGGGGAAGAGACTGGACCCTCTTGGCGCAGGGTGGGGATTTGGTTTTTATTAGCCAGACCCCTCTGAGGTGGAAATGGTATTTATTACCGTCCTCTTCTGCTCTTGGAAGCTGGAAGAACCATAGCTTTTGGGAATGTGGTCTCTCCTGCTTTGAGCTTTGACAGGTGGGCTCCTTCAAAGGTGAGACTGCAAATTTGAGTTTAAAAAATGAATTTCTAAGTTATGATTAGGGGAACTTGCTATGTATAGGACCCCAACTGTGAAAGAATACATTTGCAAAGTGAAGAATCCTATCCTATTCCTGCTCCCAGCCACTGCCCTGACCAGATTTTTAAATACCAGGCTATTCTAGAGTCTGCATCATCCTAAAGTGACTTAGTATAAGGTCCTGAAGGATGAGCCACGCCTCTGGCCTAGGATCACCAGATTTAGCAAATACACATACAGGATGCCTAGCTGAATTTGAGTTTCAGATAAACAATAAATACACTCATGCAATAAAGCAGAGTTATACAATATTTGGGGTGTACTTGCACTAAACATTTTGTTATTTATCTGACATTCAGATTTAACAAGGCATCCTGTATTTTACCTGGCAGGCCTGCTCCGGCCCTTTTTCATGCAGATCTTGTTCTCTCTTCATCTCTGTTAGACCCTCCTCTTTTCTTCCTGGGTGCTTTCTGGACTTAAAATGCCCTGGGGCCCTGTACTCCATCTTTCTGTCTTGTTATAATCCCCTCACTTCTCAGTCTGGGATAGCTCTCCTCATCTGCTCTCCCTTTTCTCCTGGTCCAGTCTTACTTGTCGGCCCTGGGTTGGTCAAGATTCAGCCACTGTGTCTGAGGACTAAGAATAGTGGTGGTGACACCTTGTCCACAGTTTTGTCACTCCCTGGCTTCCCATGTGCCAGGCACTATTAGTTGCTTTACTAGTGTTAATCATTTAACACTTACAACAAAACTATAAGGAAGAATTTTTTTTTTTTTTTTACTGTGGTGAAATATACATAACATAAAATTTACCACTTCAACCATTTTTAGGTGTATAATTCGGGGGCGTTTAGTATATTCACATTGTTGTACTACCATCACCATAATCCATCTCCAGAACTTTTTCTTCTTCCCAAACTGAAACTCTGTACCCATTAAACCCATTCTCCTCTCCCTCCAGGCCCTGGCAACCATTATTCTATTTTCTGTGTCTATGAATTTGACTACCTAGATGCCTCATATAAGTGGAATCATACAATATTTTTCCTTTGAAATCTGGCTTATTTCACCTAGCATGATGTCTTCAAGGTTCATTCACGTAGTAGCATGTGTCAGAGTCTTCTTCATTTTAAAGGCTGAATGATATTCTTTGTATGTAGACACCATGTTTGGTTTATCCATTCATCCATCAATGAACCCTTGGATTGCTTCCATCTTCTGGCTATTGTGAATAAGGCTGCTATGAAGATTTAGTGTACAAATATCTGCTTGAATCCCTGCTTTCAGTTCTTTTGAGTATATACCCAGAAGTGGAATTGCTGGGTCATATGGTAATTCTATGTTTAATTTTTTGAGGAACTACCATACTGTTTTCCATAGCAACTGTATCATTTTACATTCCAACCGGCTACACACAGGGTTCCAATGTCTCTACGTCCTTGCCAGCACTTAAAAAAATGTAATAGCCATCCTAATGGGTGTAAACAAGGAAGGCATGTTTAATTATAATTACTATTTCACAAATGAGAAAACTGAAAACCGAGGCTCAGAGAGGTAGAGAGACTTGTCCATGGTCAGCCAGCAAGTCACAGAGGTGGAATTTGAATCAAGGTCTAACTCCCAATCTAGGACTCTTAACTATTATATTTCCTGCCTCTGATACAAGCATCCAAATGCAAACTTTTCTGTCTTTGGACACATGTCTAATTGTGCAAGACATCTGGTAAAGGCCCAAACGTAAGAACAAAATATGTTGAAGGAGTTTTTACATGTTCTTACTGAAACTATACCTCTCACATGGGAAAAGAGCAATAACAATTTCCTCTTAATTTGCATTTCATCCTAGTTATTTAAAAATAATGTATTCAATTTGGCCTCCCTGTAATCTTTCACCCTGATATCATCTGGCCATTTTAATGGCCTAGCAAGTGGGATTGGGTATGGCCTTTGACCTTGTTGGAGAGTGGAAGGATAGAGAAGCTGGATGATAGAAGATAAAGACTTTAATCTCAACATGTTTGAGGTTTAAGTGGCCAGAGAGATGTGGCCATCTAAGAGGCATTATCCAGCCACAGCTGCATGGACCACAGGAAACACTGGGTTGCTAGAAGGATGAGCAGAGGGGCTGAGGCCAAGGGGCAGAGAACAGCAATTGCAGTGCATTTGTGGCCAGTGGAACGTTCCCCTGGCTGAGGGCAATGCTGCCTCTTTGGCTGGGTGCAAGGCCTGGCATGACTCCATGAAGTGCAATCTAGAGAAGGAGGCTGCAGATGGTATTGCCCTACCTCTTAGACTCCAGCTCCTTTCTGAGTGCCACTTTGCCCAAGGCCAGAGCCCTCAGATTGAGCCGTTGACTTTGAACTATGATCCCATGGAAATGGCCTGTTTCTGGCCTCTGGTGCCAGCTGAGCCTTTACATTGATTCTTAGGATAAGCTCCAAAATCTGGTTGTCCAGTTGTTCTAACACAGGGTGGCAGCAAAGAATGTGGACTTGGTGTCAGACATGTTCAGTTTGGAAAACAACTCTGCCACTGGGGCTTGTGTGACCATAGGAAAGTTTCTTAGCCTCTCTGAGCTTCAGTTTCCTCATTTGAAGTGTGGCAATAATATAGGAGATAATATGGTTGTCCTGAGGATCGAAGGAGACATTTATAAAGTGCTTAGCATGTAGTAAGTGCTCAATAAGTGGTAGTTACTAAAAACTCATTTTCCTATGAGTTTTTTCAAACTACTACTAAAAAGCCAGTCTCTCTCTTTAGTAGTAGCTTAAAAAAACTCTTAGGAAAACCTACTAGATTTGTATTTATTTCTCCTCTTTGTGGAGCAGTTTGTCAATTTGGCTATATCATCATGCTTAACCTCTGCGGAAGGTCAGTTTCCTTGTTGAGCAGGAGAGAAGACGACCTAGGAAGGATGGATGCTGAATTCTGCAAGGTGTATGCCTTGCTCAGAGCAGGTGCTCAATCATATTGTTGGATGAATCAGTATGTCAGTTGGAATGGGGGATTCCTGATGGGGAGCCATGAGAATGAGGAGTATGGAATTTAAAGGCTCAGTGTGCAGTGGGAAGGCAGAGGAGACTGGATTTGATCATTCCTTCCTATATTTTAAATGACACTTCTCAACTTATCACAAATATAGTGTATGAACGTTGTAGAAAAAATAAAAATTATAGATAATTAGAGATCTTTGAACAGGAAAATGATACAATGGAGAGAATGTTTGGTGATTTTTTTTCCCCCAGGAAACCATTGAACCTTGGGAAAACCATGTGACAGAGCGGGGACCACAAACATGGTAACAACAAATATGAGAAAAGTGGTAGGATTTGGAAGAGGTGGGGTGGGAGCGCTTCTGAGCCTGGAAGAGCAGGTGTCTGGAGGCACCGTGGGTGGTGGTCCAGACATGGGGGTGAGGTGAGACTCTGAGGGGGTGAAGAGATCCTGCACTCTCTGCATGTGCAAGCTGAAAGCAAAGAGGGCCATAAAAAGAATAGGATTGAAGAGTGGGGGAGGTGCATGGGCTTCAGGCATTAGTTTGAGCATCACCAAAGCAAAAGAAGTCACTGAGGCTGTGACAGCAATAGAGCCTCCAGCTAAAGGGATTGCATGTTGGGGGAGATGGGCAAGGCCAGGAGCTAGTGACAGTCCAGTGAAAGGAGAAAGAGCAAGAGGGAGTCAGAAAGGAATGAGGTGTGAGGGAAGGTAGCAGGCTTAATAACACCCCTACTAAAGATGTCCACATCTTAATCTCTGAAATCTGTGAATGTGCTACCTTATATGGCAAAAGGGACTTTTTGTGTGATTAGATTAGTAATCTTGTGATGGGAGATTATCCTGGGTTATCTGGTGTGCCATTGTAATCATAAGGGGCCTTGTAAGAGACAGGCAAGAGGATCAGAGTCACAGAGAGATTGGACGATGCTATGTTGCTGGCTTTGAAAATGGAGGATGAGGCTCCAAGCCAAGGAATGCAGGAGATCTCCAGACAAAAGGCAAGAAAATAGACTCTTTCCTAGAACCTATGGAAGTAATGCAGCCCTGCCGATAGCTTGATTTTAGCCCACTTAGATTTAGAACTTCTGACTTCCATAAATCTCATATAATAAATGTGTGTTGTTTTAAGCCACTAGGTTTGGGGTAATTTGTTATAGCAGCAATAGGAAACTAACACATGGATGGAACTGACCAGACATAGTGACCAGGCACAGTGTGGGGGATTCACCAGGTTACTGAGATGTGTTAGTACAGTTTGGGGTATAGAGACTGTATCAGTCAGGGTTCTCCAGAGCTGGAGACCCAGGAGAGCCACTGGTATAGTTTCAGTCATCTTCAGGCCAGCAGGTTTGAGACCCAGGCAAAGCCAATGTTTCATTTCATATCCAAAAGCTGAGGTCCCAGTTCTAAGGCCCTGAGGCAGAAAGGAGTCTCTTTATTCTGAGGAGGGTCAGTCTTTATGTTCTATTCAGGTCTTCAACAGATTGGATGAAACCCACTCACATCAGGGAGGGCAAGCCGCTTTACTCAGTCTACCAATTTAATTGTTAATTACATCCAAAAACACCTTCATAGAAACACTCAGAACAACCTTTGACCAAATATTGGGGCATGCCATGGCTTAATCCAGTTAACACATAAAATTAACTCTTCCATGCTTGAGGCTGTGATGCACAAGCCCTCACCTGCTGGACATAGATGTAAGACTCCAGATCAGGCCTCCCTCTTCTTTCCCACTGTGCACCCAGGGATCCCTTGGTGCTTGTGACCTTCCCTTGGGGAGGAGTCACATTTGCCTCTTATGCTCCTCCATGGCTGACAGTGATCAACTGGCCAGGGTGACCAGGACCAACGCTGGTAAGAGGGTAGCCCTAGTGCTCTCATGGGTCAAGTCCCCAAATGCTGCCCTGGGAGCAGGAAGGTCAGGTGCTGTTGGCGATGGATGGCAAGGCACCAGAGTGCTGTTTGTGGGTGAAGTAGGCGGCTGCTGGACAAGGCGGTGGCTTCCTCTCTGTGGCAGCCAGAGGGAAGGGACATACCAGCTAAGCTGGTGAAGGAGGCCTCTAAGGTGGAAGACAGGGTCTGGGTGCTGGCGAGTCTGATCTGTGTATGGAAACACCTCCATGGAGGGTGCCTACTTCCCCAGCCATGCACAGTGTGGTGGGGCTGACCCTTAGAACTGAGTTCCGGTATTCCAGCTCTCCAAGCTCTGGTTCCAACACGCAGCCAATCCCAGGGTGCAAGCAGCTCCAGGAGGACTGCAAGTCAGAATGTCCGCAGCTTGGCCACTGCGCAGGCTCAGAACCAGGGTCCGTCTTCCTCTCCAGGGATCAAATCCTTCTAAAGGAGGCAGACAGTTTTAAAAAGCTGCTTACTATACAAAAAAGTTGTTATACCCTTCTCCCAGAACACTAAGGCCTGCTTACTGACCCTTCATTTACAAACTGATGGATTCTTCCAAAACAAAGAAGACCTGCTTTGAGCGTTTTTCTTCTGTCTATACCCTAAGGTAGCTGGAAAATTATCTTGCTGAAGATTAAAAACACAAGTTTAAACTTGGATAGGGCATTCTACTGTAACCCATGATTGATTTCATTTAGTACTCTCTGTAACTTTGGGAAGTCTTTATTATCTCCCTTTGGTAGAAGTGGCAATTGACTTCAGAGGCCTGGATTGGAATTCAAGTCTTCCATCTGCAAGCCTAGGGTTATTTCAGTGTCTTGGACTGTTTCTTTAATAAGATCAAACTGTCCGTCTCCCCATCACCAAGTCCATTCCAACTTTTGTTTTCAAATGGGTGAAGGATTTCTGATGGTTTTTGACAGCTCCTCATTCTAATGACCTCTAAAAGCATGAAAAGTATTCTTTTTTCTAAGTTGCCATCTACCATATTTGCTGTTTGGCTTGCTTGCATCTGCCTACTTTGCTCTGCTCTGAGTTGATGGTGTCTATGGTGAGGTCTCCAGATAAACAAGGATAGTCCTACCAATGATGTTTGAAGCTGTTGCTGCTTTTTCATCATGTGGGCTTTCACTGTATGTCTTGGTTTAGGTTCTTCCAATAACAAATTCTGAGACAAGCAATTTTAGTGCAGGTAGTTTATTTGGAGGTAACCCAAGGAAATAGAGTAAGGAGTGGGGAAGTGTAATCGGGAAGGGAGAAAAACCGATGAGTGGTTCATTAATGAGAAGGCTACATCTGTTGGCAACTGGGGCTCAATCCTGATGGGAACCCACTGAGAGACTGTGTGAGATACACCTCAAAAGTGCCTTGCAGTGGAGTGAGGAAGCTTAGGAATTTATCTGTGAATTCTGGTTCTCCAGTGGTTGAGGTTGTTTCTGAGGTTATCACCTTTGAGGCACTTCTGACCTGCCCATGCTTATGGTCAGCATGCACCAGTGGCCAGATGAAGCTGTCAGGCAGAAGGAGGGAGGTATGTGAGGTTAGAAGCCACTGGAGAACTTTGGTCTGAGGGATCTGAGTCTCCTTCAGGTCATGCGAGTGCTATCATTTCTTCCAAATCCTTAGACTAATTGTGTTAATACCATTACGATCCCTTAGACCCAATTTTAGTTAATTTTCAAAAGCATTTCTCACAATATTTTTTGACTTTTTTCTTTCTTTCTTTCTTTTTTTTTTTTTTGAGACGGAGTCTCACTCTGTCACCCAGGCTGGAGTGCAGTGGCCGCATCTCAGCTCACTGCAAGCTCCGCCTCCCGGGTTTACGCCATTCTCCTGCCTCAGCCTCCCGAGTAGCCGGGGCTACAGGCGCCCGCCACCTCGCCCGGCTAGTTTTTTTGTACTTTTTAGTAGAGACGGGGTTTCACCGTGTTAGCCAGGATGGTCTCAATCTCCTGACCTCGTGATCTGCCCATCTCGGCCTCCCAAAGTGCTGGGATTACAGGCTTGAGCCACCGCGCCCGGCCTGACTTTTTTCTTTCTTAGATATCTTTCAAAAAGTATGACTGTAAAATTTACCTATTTTTTTAAAAGACAGAATAAAACTCATTCAAACTTGTAATTATGATATTGGACCCTTTAATAAATGTAAGATACATTATGAGATTTTAGTGATCTTATTCTTTCCTGTATCTTGAAACATTTAATTGAAAGAAACCACCTTTGAAAAATTATGACAGTAAGAGAAATCAGACATGGTGGACTCTATCTTGCTTCTGACATCCAAGCTGTCCTTGGTCATCCCTGGGCATAGGCCAAGCTAACTTTGGGAGGAATTTAGTTTATAGTTTAAAATTAAAATAAGGATGATGATGGTCCTTCCTAAAACTAAACCACCTTTGGAAAACTAATGAAAGTCCACAAGGTTAGGATTACGAGAGGCGCCTGAATTCTGCTAAAATGTAAGCATAGTTAAATGATAACCAGCTATTGTGCTGGAGGTCAGAAGATTTGTAACTTCCCCAATTGATCCTATAGATAACACCACTAGTGTAGAACCTAAGATCAGCCTTTTGATGTTTTTGCAGGGTTCTGCATTCTGGCAACTGATGGACCTCATTGGGAGTCATGACTCATGACTCAACTGGTCCTATGGACCCCCATCAAGAGGCAGATTCAGCAAATGAGGACCATTTTCCACACCCATATGATGGCATCCCCAACCAATCAGCAGCACCCATTCCCTAGTCCCCTGCCCACCAAACTATCTTTGAAAACTCTAGCCTCCAAGTCTTTGGGGAGACTGATTTGGGTAATAACTCCATCTCTTGCATGGCTGGCCTCATGTTAATTATACTGTTTCTTTACTACAATACCGTGGTCTCAGTGAACTGGTTTTGTTTGTGGAGTGGGCAGGAAGAACCCATGGGTGATTATGTAGTTATTTTGTCATCTTAGGAATCATTTCATCATTACTTATCAATTAATTCCAAAGTGCTGAAAAGAGCAAAATAAGAACACTGAAGAAGGATAGAATTATCAAGAAGGATGATGCAATGTAGTGTAATAAATCATCAGAATTTCATCATCCTTCAGTTTTCTTGCTTCATTGCTTGAAATGTTACATTATCTTTAAAAACGTATAAGACTGGGAATACTGTCTTTGTCATCTGCTTTTAGCTTTTATTAAGAAGTTCAGAAGTACAGATTTTTCACTTTCTGCCTATTACAACAGAGAGGAAAGGTGATAAGGGAAGAGGTTACATAATTACTAGATAAACAGAAGATGAATTCAAAGAGACAGTAGAGTCCAGACAAATGCTGGCGAAATTGATTATGTGAGACGTAACCTAGCCTATGAGTCTTCAGATGACAATAGCCTAGAAGATTTTTCTCAAACTTGAGAGTTAATGAATTTAAAAAATATATACTTTTTTCAAAAGTTTCAGGGGGTACATGTGAATGTTTATTACAAAGGTGTATTGCATGATGCTGAGATTTGGAGTACAATTGAACCTGTCACCCAGGTAGTGAGCATAGTTCCCAATTGGTTTTTTTTCAACCCTGGGCTCCCTCCCAACCTCCCCACTTTTGTATTTCCCAGTGTCAATTGTTCCCGTCTTTATGTCCATGTGTACCCAAGGTTTAGCTCCCACCTATAAATAAGTGAGAACACGCAGTATTTACTTTTCTGTTTCTGCATTAGTTTGCTTAGGATAATGGCCTCCAACTGCATCTATGTTACTGCAAAGGACATGATTTCATTCACTTTTATGTCTGAATAGTACTCCGTGGTGTATATGTGCCATATTTTCTTTAGCCAATCCACCACTGATGGGTACCTGAGTTGATTCTGTTTTTGCTATTGTGAATAGTGCTGTGATGAACATATGGGTACATGTGTCTTTTTGGTAGAAGGATTTATTTTTCTTTGAGTATATAACCTGTAGTGGGATTGCCAGGTTGAATGGTAGTTCTATTTTGTAGTTCTTTGAGAAATCTCTGAACTGCCTTCCACAGTGGCTGAATGAATTTACATTCTCACCAACAGTGTATAACCATTCCTTTTTCTCTACAGCCCTGCTAATATCTGTTATTTTTTGACTTTTTAATAAAAGTCAAGGAACACATTTTAAAAGGAAATATGGTATTTTCATACAGTTAGTCACTCAACATGATGAACGTAATTATACAATATTTTAGGAAAAATCCTGGGTCTTCCAATTTTGCTAAAAAGATGTATGGTAATACTCGATAATTTTTTAGGTTTTTGTGGAAAATTTACTTGAAATGGACAAATGCTGTAGGCAGGCATGTACATAAAGAGGAAATAGTATAGAAAGGAAAATATTAATTGAATTGAAGATTTAAAATTGTATTTGTAGACCTAAGAAAGAAAAAAATGAAAACGTTTTGCAGTCATGAGGGAAAAAAGATGAGCATTTTCTCCTCAACAAAGTTACGAGCCACTAAAGCTTTCAAAAGTATTGTGTCTTGATGATTCAAGTACAAACAGAAGAACCGTAAGGAATAAGTTAGAACCAATTAACGATACATTTGAAATCTGGAATCAGTATTTATAAGATGAATATGTTCCAGGTTCATGATACTGGATGAATGAATGATTTTAGTCAAAGTTTGCTTTCTATTTCAGGTATGCTATATTCTTTATTATTATTATTTTATTTTATTTTTTGTGGAGATGAGGGTCTCACTATGTTGCCCAGGCTAGTCTTGAACTCCTGGCCTCCCGCCTCAGCCTCCCAAAGTGCTGGGATTACAGGTGTGAGCCGCCACCATGCCCAGCCTCAGGTGTACTATCTTCAAAAACAGGAAAATGAATAAAATTTGGGTTTATTATATTTAAATTCTTATTAACAGTTCTAACAAAGCTGGCTTCCATTGTCTGTGGTAGTCAGCCTCCAAGATGGCCCTAAATGATCCTAGGCTGCTGCTATTCACATCTTGTGCAGTCCCCTTCTACATTGTACCAGGGTTGGTCAGTGTGACCAACAGAATATGGCAGAAGTAATGTGCCATGGTTTGAATGTTTGCCTCCTTCAAGAGTCATGTCAAAATTTAACCACCATGGAAATAGTATGAAGAGTTGGGACCTTTAAGAAGTGATTAGGCTATTAGGATTCCCCCTTCATGCGTGGGATTGGTGTAGTTATGAAAGAGTGAGTTTGTCTCCCTCTAACCTTGCCCGTCCTACTTCCACTACGGGATGACATATCCAGCAGGCTCCCACTAGTTGCTGGCCCATTGATCTTGGACTTCACAGCCTCTAGAGCTGTAAGCCAATAAGTTTCTGCTCATTATACATGACCCAATCTCAGGTATTCTGTCACAGCAGCAAGAACAGGCTAAGACATGAAGGTACATCACTCTTGAGATTAGGTTATGAAAGACAGGTGGACTCTCTCTTTCACCACTACCCCTGGATAGGAAGTGAGCTATCCTGTTGTGAGACTCATGTGGAGAGGAATGGAGGTAGCCATCCAACAGCTGGTGAGGAACCAAGGCCTGCTAATGACCATGTGAGTGAGCTTGGAAGAGGATCCTCTAGCCCTAGATGACTGTAATCCTGACTGACAGCTTGAGTGCAACCAGCACTGGCTACGTAATTTTAGACTGTGATCCAGGGCAAAATGAAAATGGGGTCTCTTCTTTCAAAAATTACTAAAAAAAAAAAAAAAACCAAGACAGCAACGCAGAGTATTAAGCCAAGTATGGGGTCTTTTGTGATTGTACAGTTTGCCTGCCCATGAAGCTGGCCCTGACTGCAACCTCATGAGAGACCCCAAGCCAAAACCACCAAACTAAGCCACTCCAAGATTCCTGCCACAGATACCATGAGATGAGAAATGTTTGCTGTTTTAAGATGCTAAGTTTTGGGAGTAATTTGCTATGTAGTAATAGGTAACTAATATATGATCCCTTTATTACTACTTCTATAAATTATTTGTAAAAGTATTTTAAAATACCTGTATGGTGAGATGAATTTTAAAACTGTTCTCAATAAGAAACTCTCTACACACAGATCACCGGGGCACATGTGATTTATCTAAAAGAAAAAAAATGCCAAGAAAGATGGAACTTTACTTCCCATTTTCTCCTGGGTCCTATTTAATAAATGGATTTTCAGTTTGTTCTTGGATATTGTGACTGTAGACAGAAACTCCTTTCAAAGTGGTGAATTCAATTTACCTCCTAATCTTTTACAATGCCCTAATTCTTCTCTTTATATACAGTAACCATGAAAATGAAAAGAGAACAGCTATATAAAGAAAGTCATTTTGAAGAGAAAGAGACTATGAAACCTCAAAGCACCCTCTCTTTGTATTGTGAAAGTTGTCAGAATCAAAATGGAATCACTAATGTTAAGAAAACCCTGACAAATAGAGCCAAGGAAGGCCACGAGGAGTGGGTTTTTATATTTGTGTGTCTGATCATAAAAGCTATAATAAAAGACCATAAAAAGCATGACCTTGTACAAAGGCCATATTTTTGTGAGGACTTCTGTCCAGTAACTGTCTATTTAACCTTGAACTGGTGTTATCTTTGTTACTGATCTCTATAGTCAAAGATAATTATTTCAGAACAATTATGTAATAAAAATTTAAAAAATACTCAGATGGTAAATGGTGATAACTATTTTTCCTGGGCTACTAAGGGTTAAATGGATAAGAGTGATTTAGTTAGTCACAAATGTAGTTGCATATTCTCGCCTACCTCAATGCCTTTGCATATGCTGTTTGCTATGCCTACTATACTCTTCCCCTCATGCTTTATCCAGCTTAAATCAGACAGCCTTCAGGTCTTGACTTAAACGTCACTTTGGCAGGGCACAGTGCTCATGCCTGTAATCCCAGCACTTTGGGAGGGGAAGGTGGGAGGATTGCTTGAGCCCAGGAGTTCGAGACCAGCTTGGGCAACATAGGGAGATCCTGTCTCTACAAAATAAAAAGTTAGCCAAGTGTGGTTGTGTGCACCTGTGGTCCCAACTACTTGGTGAGCTGAGGTGGGAAGCTTGCCTGAGCCCAGGAAGTTGAGGCTTCAGTGAGCCATGATTGCGCCACTGCAATCCAGCCTGGGCAACAGAATGAGATCCCTATTTCAAAAAACACCACCCAAAACATCACTTCCTGAGGAAAATTATTACTGACTCTCCAGACTGGGTTACATACCTTTTAAAACAAAGTCCCCAAACACTGTGCCTCCTTGCAGTACTGTGGATACTTGTAACTTGTGAATTAGTTGTTAATAATTAGTTGCTTAATATCTGTCTTCCTACTAGACCGTAAGTTCCTTGATGTCATTTGCCTTTTGTCTTTGTTCACACTGCATACCTAGCCCCTGGTGCAGTGCTTGGCACACAGTAGGGATGCAGTAAAATTTGTTAGATTGACTGGTTTGCCTCTATGCCCATGGATTAGGACCAAATTATGATGATTTATGATGGAGTATTAAACCACAGGCTGAATGAGGTCGTTGAGGTAATGCTTTCTCTGGAACATCTAAACATGGTGGTTCTGGTCCTGAATACAAGGGAAATGCCCCTTCCCAACTGGACTCTTGTATAAACAATACAGACCATTAAAGCAGGTGAATGGGGAAAATTCATACCCATGGATATTGAAGTTAGCCTTCAGCAATGAACAAAATAGCATGCACAAAAACAGCATGTGCTTCTGACTGTTAGGGGTGAGAGATTTAACCCATTTATGCTGGAGGTTGCAATTTTTTGAATTGCAAAATCAGACCTTGGCAACGACCTTGAGAAGTAGGATATAAATAACCCCCACATGCTCAGCATTCCAATAATGGAACACTAGGCATAAGTGGGTTAAGAGGATGCCAAATTTTTGGATGTGAATGCAAAATTTAAGAACTGCCCTTGGTAAGTTTGACCTCTGTGGTTAAGCCTCCGTTCCTCATGTATCCAATGGGACCAATAATAAGGGCCTCATAAGTTGAGTCTGAGGATATGAGATAAAGTAGGGAAAGTGCTTAGCAAAAGGTTAGCTTTTAGTACTTTCCACCCTCATGACAAGGTGGATTGGGTTTGGTTCTTATTCTGCTCTTTGTTTCTGGCTATGTAAATTATCTAACCTCCCACAGTCTCAGTGTCTTCATTAGTGAAATGGAGAAAATAAAGCTTCCTACCTCGTAAATGCAAGAGTGTATACTAAGGTCTTCATTTTTGGCATTAGTTAAGCCCTCATAGTTACTACCACTATTAATATTAATTTTGAAACTAGGTTACAGAAAAACAACCCGGTGAAGAGAAAGATCCCTTTATAGGTGGAAGAGGGAGGGGAAATAAATAGAAACAGAAGAATATAGACAATTGCCAAAAATATTTTCACAAGATGTGCATTATTCCAAGTGACCATAACTGACCACTGGTCTCTTTAGGGGCTTATTTCTTGCCAGCCTGGCACCACATGGCTTGAGCTTCATTCCAGTATGTTCTCAGTTCCTCCTACTTGAACGTGCCTAAAGGAAATACCAGAAGGAAATTTTTGTGGCCATGAAGAGTCTGGGTGTCTGGCACTAAAGGCCAATGTCTTAGTTCGGGCTGCCTTAACATAGACTGGGTGGCTTACAAACAATAGAAATGTACTTATCACAGTTCTGGAGGCTGGAAGTCCAAGATCAGGGTGCTGGCATGGTTGGGTCTGGTAAGGCCAGATGGCCAACTTTTCTTTGTATCTTCACATGGCAGAGAGCAGAGAGGGAAAGCAAACTTTCTTGTGACTTTTATAAGGGCACTAATCTCATTCATGAGGGTGAAACCCTCATGACCTCACCTAATCCTTTTTTTTTTGACTGTATATCATCATCATCTAATCATAATCATCTCCCAAAGGACTCACCTCCTAAGGCCATCACATGGAGCTGGTAGACTTTCAACATATGAATTTCAGGGAGACATATTCAGTCCATAAGAGCCATTAATATTTTTGAGTACCTGGGAGCTGGGTCTGCAGAACTAGAGGTAAACCACAGCTTAAATGCTGTGGCCTCCTTTTGTTTGGCAACTCAAGGACGACTTATGAGGATGGCCTGTACTTCTAATTGTGTCCCAGAATTGTATCCTTTCTTAGTAACACAAACTTTGAATTTTAGCTATACCCGTGTGGTCACCTCCAATTAGGATTACATTTTTTAAAGCCCTTTTTTGCTGAATCTGGTTATATGACCAAGTTCTAGCCAATGAGACAAAATGAAACGTGACTTCTGGGAGGTGTCCTTAAAAAGAGGGGCATGCTCTTCTTTCCTCTTTTTCCTTCCTGCTGGCTGGAAAATAGATATGATGGCTGGGGCTTAAGCAATCTTCTTGTACCACCAGGTAGAGCTGCTTATTATGACAGAGAAATAATAGAAGGAGCCTGGGTTGGAGGAAGCTGCCTGAAGCTTTGAATGGAGTTTGTGTACCAAAGACAGAACTAAATTTCTAAACTGTTTGTCACTCGAATTATTTTTGTCATGTGTATTTAAAGCTTAAGGAGTGACTTTGGTAAGGTTAAATGTCTGCGGGTAAACTTCATTTGCACAGTGGGACTAATAATACTTACCTTAGCCTAATGCTAAGGTTACAGCAAGTTAGTCATAAATCTAAAAGCAGAACCCAGGAATCTTAATGTCTCAAGCTTCTAAGTTCACTATTGTTTTTGACAAAAGTCTTGGACCTTAGATACAGTGTACCTCTTTCTGTTGGTAGCTGTTGTAACAAATGAAGAAATAGAAATCAGGATATATTTGTATTATAGAAGCGCTCTGCTCCAGAGCCTCATTCAGGATCTACCTCCATCATGAGACCTTCCTGCCCATTAGGCCTACAGAGGGTCATCTCACTCTGAGTTCCTACAACACACCGCAGGCTTTACTCTTTTTTTTTTTTTTTTTTTTTGAGATGGAGTGTCGCTCTGTCACCTAGGCTGGAGTGCAATAGCTCAATCTTGGCTCACTGCAAGCTCTGTGTCCTGGGTTCACACCATTCTCCTGCCTCAGCCTCCCAAGTAGCTGGGACTACAGGCACCAGCCACCATGCCCGGCTAATTTTTTGTATTTTTAGTAGAGATGGGATTTCACTGTGTTAGCCAGGATGGTCTCGATCTCCTGACCTCGTGATCCGCCCACCTCGGCCTCCCAAAGTGCTAGGATTATAGGCATGAACCACCATGCCCAGCTGGCTTTACTCTTAAATATGGTCCCCAGGTATCTCTCTGGTCTGTGTCTTAAATTAGATGGTAACCTCTCAGAGGGCTGGGTGTGCATCCAAAGATCCCTCATAATAATGAACATTGTGCAAGGCTTAGAAAGAGATGCATCAAAGTGCTTATTAAAAATGAATGAAAAGGTTCTATTCTGAATATGAGATGAGGAAAGAATCCTCTGGATTGTAGAGAAACACAGATAAATATATTTTCTTTTTTTCTAGATGGAGTCTCGCTCTGTTGCCCAGGCTGGAGGGTAGTGGTATGATCTTGACTCATTGCAACCTCCATCTCCCAAGTAATTATCCTGCATCAGCCTCCCAAGTAGCTGGGATTACAGGCGCACACCACTACGCCCAGCTAATTTTTTTATTTTTAAAAGAGATGAGGTTCTGCCATGTTGGCCAGTCTGGTCTCAAACTCCTGGCCTCAAGTGATCTTCCCATGTCGGACTCTGAAAGTGTGGGGATTACAGGCGTGAGCCACCACACCTGGCCAGAAACACAGATATATTTGAAACTGGCATTTCTAGTTAGTACTAAATATTTGAGGCCTTCAGACCTCAATCTGTGACATAAAGTATTACTTTTCATCTACTGAAATATCCCATTGCAAATAGAAGTCCCGCAAGACAAGGAGTATGACTGAAACTGGACAAACCAGATGCCAAGATAGTTAGATTTATTTTTGGACCATGAGTCTGGGCTTTAGGGAAAGAAGAAACTTGTCAATTTCACTTTTTTGCTTGGATCAGAAGATTAAGCCTGGCAGAGAGATACTGTTTGGGACTAGTGGTTCTCTGGAATTCCTAACCTTCTCTGGGCTTGGGAGGAGTTGGGAGAAGAAAATGCATCATCTGAATGATGGCCATGGTTACAACAGGCCTCGTATGCCAACCAGAGGGAAAGAAAATACTTGCTGAGCAAAGTAACTGGAAAGCAGTTACTCATAGTTTGAACTAAGCTACATGATTGAAATCCAGAATAATGTAGATTTTTGGACCAGTGAACACTTGGAAATAAGCTTTCTGGCTGGAAAGCAGCATTTGGTGTTAGGGATGGAAAGGGCTATTGCAATGCTTTTTCCCTGGGCGCTTTGTGCTGCCAGATACTCAGGGCCATCTGAAGCATATTTACTTACTCCAGCAGATTTCTCAATAGTTCCAGCAACAGGAAGGAGTTGACCAGCTTGATAGGTGCATGCAGCCAGGTGGTAGAGTCAGGAAAAGCCTGCCACACTGCTGAGCCCGATGGTAACAGTTCCAACCTGTTGAGTCCCTGGAGGGTGAATACTTAGGTGGACACATGGATATTGATATCAATGCTGCACAGGGCACAGTACTGGACAAGTGTCACAAGTTCAGCTGGGCAAACTCCAGGATGCCAGATCACAAGGGCTGTTTCCGGGAAAGGCTGACCCCTGCTGTTTACATCCTCTTCCCCTGAAGCTCAGTGGAGCTCACCAGCCTCAGTTACCTTGTAGACCACTGAAGAAATTCCCAATTAGCACACAGGAACATCCAACCCTATGGGATTTGAGACTGAAGATTGCAGCCATCACATGACGGAAGCAGAATCATACTCCAAAAACCTTGCCTCGAGTCTCTGCTTTGTCCTTTGCCAACCAAATGAGGCCAGGCAAGTCACAATCTCATGGATTATTCACTTATCTACCTGTAAAGTAGAGATGTCTGACCTATTTCAGAGGATTGTTCTGAGGGTAAAATGAGATGAGGCATTTGTCCTGTCCTCTTCAAATGCCATATTGTGATACTTTTCACTTAATTATTTTAAAGGCTTTAAAGACTCCATCTCCTTTAATCTTGACAACATCTCACGGCAGGGGGATACTATTTTTATCCCCATTTTACAGAGAGAAAAACGGGACCCTGGATGAGTCAAGTGACTTGTTCAAGGCTATGCCACTAGGTGGCAGACCGGGGATTTGAACCCTGCTGTCCAGCTCCAGAGTCTGACCAAGGCGCTCATTCCCAGTGGAGGAAAAGATAGACCATTCTTTTAGAAGTGCTCTTCATTTTTGTTTGGAGAACCACAAGTACTTTGTTATTGTTCCAGCATCCAGTCTGGGCTTTCTCGTCTGAGGGCACTGGGGAGAGGGGAAGTCGTTTAAGCAGGGAATGGTGAGTTCCGGTTTGCTGCTTAAAAGGATCACTGGCTTCTAAATAGCAAATAGACACACTGGCTGCTGTGTGGAGGCTGGATGGGGCCAGTGTGAGGAGAGGGTAAAACTGAATTCAGGTGTCAGGTGGGAAGCTGGTTCATGGAATCCAGGAGAGAAACTCTGAGGGAGCAGAGCTAATCTTAGGACCTCTCAGACCAGATAGGGAGGAGGAGTGTGGCACTGATGCTTACAATCGAATTATAGAAAATAATCCCTTCCTGCGAAGTAGCCCACACTGATGGAAGTAAGCGCTGAAGGTTGTTCTCCACATAAGGAGATCGCTCTGGGTTTCATTTTGCCCCCCTTATCCCTGTGATTTCCTGGAGATGTCAGTCTCATTGAAGGCAGCTGAGCACCTTGCTCTGTTGAGGAGCCCGTGTGATGCAGCTGTGACCATTCCCAAGCTGGCCCTCCGGGGATGGCCCTGGGCAGAGCCCCCCAACATCTGACTGAAGCTCCGCTGAGCTGTCCTCTCCAAGTGGGTCGGGCACCCGGGAGAGATCTCCTCTCCTTTTTCTACCCCATCTCTGGGATCTCTGCATCCTCAGACTACCTCCTCCTCATCTATGCTTTTCCTCCTTCTCTCCCATCAGGGGACCAGGGCCTCTCTGCCGGCCTCTCCCAGAGCTGCTGCGCTATAGAGAGGCTGCCCCTTGCCCTCCAGTTCAGAGTGGGAAGCTAGGATGCCTGAATTCCAATCCTGGATCACACGGACCGTAGGGCTGGGAGGTTGTGTGTGGCCCTCCCCAGTGACCAGTGCCCAGCACACGCTTCCCCTTGTCCCTTGCGACTTCTCCTGGGACAGCCGCTGTGAGACTCAGGATGTCACCCCCCAGGGAGAGTCTTTGAAAGAAGTGAATGCTCCCATTCTCCGCTCCAACGCCACAGCCCACCCTGGGCGGGTCATCCGGCGACTTCCCAGTTGTTCTTCCCAAATGCAGCAGGGAGGCAGATCTCTTGGCGCCTTTGTGTCACAGCATTCTCATCTGATAAATGGGGCTAGGAGTATTTTCCCTGCCTACTTCACCGGGCTGTTGGGACAGTCATGAACTTGAGCTAAGAAATATACATGCTCAAGGCATTATTATTAGCCAGATGAACATTCTGGTGGGTGTCGGCTCCTGGGGCTCTCTCAGGCTTCCTCTGGCAGAAGTGCCACGAGAAAGTTACTCTTTATCCCAGTCTCTCCCGGGGCCCACTCCGGCAGAGCTCCTCAGCTGGGGGTTGACCACTAGCGGCTCCTCTTGCCCCTCTCCCATTGGCTTTCACCTGCCAGAGGGTCGGCTGCAACAGGCCTCTTGGCCCGTCAATCAGGCCCGCCGTGCTCCGCCCCGCCCCTCCCGGGGGTTTATAACGGGAATTCCCATGGCCCGGGCTTAGGCGTCCAACCTGCTGCTGCCTGGGCCCCGCCGAGCGGAGCTAGCGACGCGCGCAGAGCACACGCTCGCGCTCCGGCTCCCCTCCGGCGCGGTTAATGACTGTGTCCTCTGCCCGCAGCCTCTGCGAGTCCCCGCCGCAGGACCGCTGCCGGCTTCCCGCCGCCGCGAGGGCCCCGAGCGAAGGAAGGAAGGAAGCCAGACGCGCTGTGCGCCCCGCGGAGCCCGCGAACCCCGCTCGCTGCCGGCTCCCCAGCCTGGCTGGCACCATGCTGCCCGCGCGCTGCGCCCGCCTGCTCACGCCCCACTTGCTGCTGGTGCTGGTGCAGCTGTCCCCGGCTCGCGGCCACCGCACCACAGGCCCCAGGGTAAGTGCGCCCCCAGCTTTGCGCCCACCTGCGGAGGGAGGCGAGGTCGCTTCGCCACTCATCCCTGGGGGCAGGCGGGGGAAGAGAGATGTCAGAGACCTGTTGTCCTCTGTCTACTACCAGGTCCCCTGCGGGCTTCGTTGGTGAAGTTGCTGAAATTTTTTTTTTTCTCCCATTGGAGCCACCACCCCTCCCTTTCTTGCAGCACCATCCCTCCCCTGCCCCCGAACTGTCACTGGTGGATTTTCTTTCCCAATCTCTTCTCCCCTGCATTTTGCTCAAGACCCTCAGAGGTGCCTCCTGCGTCGGAGAGAAGCTCGCTCTCCGCTCATGTAGGGCTTCCTTGTGGTCCCACGCTGCGCCAGGTCCAGCGCGCTGGCGTTGTTGGCAGGCGGCGGGGGTTGGGGGGGGGTGGGTGCAGCTCTGCCTGGAGAGTTTTAGGTTACCCGCGAGCCACACAAGGACCTTGTGTTGTTGTTTTAAAAAGCGATCACTGCTCGTAAAACCCACAGCAGATAATTTTAATGTCCCCTCCTGCCGGGCAGGCACTGGAAGAGGGTCAGAGGTGGGGTACTGTAGAGAGGTGGGAGGGGAGAGTTGCGCAATGTTCAGGGGTCTCTTCCCCTGGGTTCAGTGCTGGGAGGTTGAATTACTTGTTGAACCTTGGTCTGATTGGAGTTTCTGAACGGCATGAAACCTGCCAATTCTGTGCACAGGACAGATTGTCCAGGGCATTGTAAAATCTCCTGGAACCGACAGCATTGTGTTCATTTCTGGTCTAGATTATCCCCCCAACACTCCCTACCAATTGGTCTAATAAAGAATTTCACTGCCTTAAAACATGTACTATTAAACCACCTAGTGGTTCTTTCGACTAAACTTAATCCAGGCAATCTTTGGCCAAGCATCAGTTTATGTCAGGGCAATTGCTTCTTAACTGGCAGCCTAAGAGTCCATGTGAAAATAGCTAGGATCTTTGCGAAAACAAGGTTGGCTCAACCAACTCGTGGTTCCTTTCCTGAACATCCTTGGGCCTAGCCTTTTACCACCTGTTCAGATTGCAGGTTGTTTATTCATAGCTTTTGCTATATGAGAATCATCTTTATAGCTGTCGTGTGGAGGAAAAGTCTTGTAATGCTTGACAAGTCTTAAAGACTGCCCAGATGCTGGGTTGATTACATCCAAGCCCAGCTATCACTGTGAGATCAGATTTGCAGCCACTTAGGAAAGAAAAGTGTTTGTCCCCGTGTTGGGCCAGCCCTTGCTTTTATGACCAGATGTGCAACAGCAGCAGTTAAAGTGTGGCAGATTAGATCCAGGGCGTGTCATAAATCCTCGACAGCAGGCATTCCCAAAGCTGGGGCAAGTAAGGGCTCCGGGAGTGACTTTTATGGATGCAGATGAGGATGCCTTTTAAATGAAGCTGCTTGGTTTGATATTAGGACTCGGAGCTCTTAAACTCTGAGGTCAGGCGAGCCATGCGTTCCCTCCAATAATTAGGAACAGTCAAGACAGAGATGCAGACCAGAGCACCCCGACTGAAATCTGGATGGCCGCCCACAGGAGGGTCGAAAGGAGAGAGGCCCTGAGACAAATGGTGGGGGGCTCATTTGTTTGCTGCTGGGCTTGTCTAGAGTCTCAAGCCATATGGCTCTCCTTCCTGGCCTCCTGGAATCAGAGGAAGCAACCTTTAGGGGAAAGCTAGGGACTTGAGGGGAAATCAGGCACCATGGTTAGGTTCCTTCCAGCTCCTCTAGTTTATTAATCTGATAGAAGTGATGGAACGTAAGCAGGAATTGTAAATAGGCTGGTGTATGTCCAAGCTGCTTCTCTCTCTCTCTCTCCCCCTCTTTCTTTTTTTTCCTCTTTCTCTCTCTCACTCAAATACACGCACAAACATACACACACATGCGCACACGCATCTTGGTGTGTTTAGAAAGTACCAAGGAGAAGGTGCTGTCTCGAGCATGTGGTTACCTAGTTGTGTTTATAGATAACAAGAGCTACCACTTATGAACATCTGGGCTGGACACTTTACATGATCTCTTATTCCAACGAGAACAAGTGGGTGGGTCTTTTAAAAGCCATTTTGAAGATGATAAAGTGAGACTCAGGGTGGCCAATCGACTTGCCTGAGCTTCCAGTTTATATGGATTGAAAGATTGTGTGCTTTTCCCACCGCCATGCAGCTGTAGCGAGTGTTCATCTGAGCGCTGCCATCTCTGTTAAAGAAAGAGATGGCTTGATGAGAAATACAGAACCTGGATACATCAGGGGAGTTTGCAGAGAAATTATTAACATTTTTTTTTTTTTTTTGGTATCTGTATCACTTAAGGGAAATGACCGAATTTCAACCTATCCCCAAAGACTCCAGTTCTTTTCTATGGCTTATTGGTGGCCTCAAAAGTGTAGCTCTGGTTGTTGAGAGCGGCGTCATCCGAGGAGCAGAAACATCTGGCTTGTTGCATTATTCCCTGTGGGCGCTCCTAAGTCTCTTCTGTTAATCTTTTGAGTGACAGAGGCTTAAGGATTGGCATCTTTTCCAGCTGGCTTTCTAGGAAACCAAGAGCATGCCCTTTCAGTTTAACTTTATCTGGCTCACTAATTGAGCTCCCCCGAGGCCTAGACCCCAGTCCTTGCCCCCTTATTTGCTTCCTGCCTTCCTTCATAAAATTCCTGACATTTGTTTGACTCTGGAAACCAGCGGCTATCAAGTATCAGATTGGAGGCTATTATGTAGGAAGCACCTGATTTTGGAGTGTCTCAACTCTGAGTGGCCGCTTGGCTACCTGGGACGTTGGTCAGGATTCTTTTAATTACCGAGGAGGCAGAGCTGTTTCTTTAATCCTGCACAATTTGCTGAAAATGTTTCAGGGGATGATGGGATGGGGGAGGGGCTCTCCCTGGCTGATGGCGTCTGGCTGATGGTCAAGCCAACTGCCTGTCTTTGTTAAATTCTGTGTCTGCCTTGAAGATGGAAAGCTGGGTGAAGGCAGGAACTGTTTCTGTGTTGTCCAGGGATTTATCTCTGGAGCTCAGCAAGGGCCAGACATCTGTCAAGATTTACTTCGTTGGTGTTGGTGGAATGAACAAATAAATGCAGATAATGTGTGTTAAAGAGTGATCACAGATTCTACTTTGTCTGGAGGCAGGAACTAGATTTAAGATGTGTGAGAAATAGGAGATGATGCGAAGATCAAGAGGTCTGAGTCAGAAATGGAGTTTTATTTTTTAAATTTGACAGATAGCATTGTATTGTATGTATCATGCACAACATGATGTTTTGAAGTGTATATACATTGTGAAATAGTCAAATCTAGCTAATTAATGATGGTATTACCTCACATAATTATCATTTTTGTGGCGAGAGCACTTTACATCCACTCTTTGCATTTTTCAAGGATACAATAACCTGTCACTAACTATAGTCACTTTGCTACACAATAGATCTCTTGGATTTATTACTCCTCTCTAACTATAGTTATGTACCCTTTGACCAACCTCCCTCCTTCCCCTCTCCCCTCTTCATTCCCCAGCCTCTGGTAACCACTGTTCTATTTTCTGCTTCTATGAGACCAATTTTTTTAGATTCCACGTATGAGTGAGATGACGTGGTATCTGTCCTTCGGTGGTGGTTTACTTTACTTAATGTCCTCCAGGTTTATCCATGTTGTTGCAAATGATAGGACTTCATTCTTTTATACGGCTGAAGAGTATTCCTTGTGTATATATACCATATTTTCTCTATCCATTCATCCACTGATGGACAGTTAGGTTGATTTCATATCTTGGCTATTGTGAACAATGTTGCAATAAACGTGGGAGAACAGGTATTTCTTCAACATACTGATTTCATTTCCTTTGGATAAATGTCCAGCAGTGAGATTGCTGGGTCATGTGCTCGTTCTGTTTTTAATTTTTTAAGGAATGTTTTTACTGTTTCTCATAATGGCTAATTTACATTCCCACCAACAGTGTGTAAGGACCCCCTTTTCTCCATATCCTTGCCAGCACTTGTTGTTTTTTGTATTTTTGATAATAGCCATTCTAACTGGAGTGAGGTGGTATCTCATTGTGGTTTAACTGCATTTCCCTGATGATTAGTGATGTTGAGCATTTTTAAATATACCTATTGGCCATTTCTATGTCTTCTTTTGAGAAATGCCTATTCAGATCTTTTGCCCATTTTTTCATTGCATTGTTTTTTGTTTTTTTGCTATTGAGTGATTTCAGTTCTCTGTGTACTTTGCATATTAACTCCTTATCAGATATATAGTTTGTGAATATGTTCTCCCATTCTCTAGGTTATCTCTTTAGTTGGTTAACTGTTTTCCTTCCTGTGCAGAAGCTTTTTCGTCTGGTATAATTTCATTTGTCTATTTTTGCTTTCGTTGCTTGTGCTTTTGAGGTCCCCAAACCAATGTCATGGAGCTTTCCCCGTATGTTTTCTTTTAATAGTGTCACAGTTTTGGATCTTACATTTAAGTCTTTAATTCATTTGAGTTGATTTTTGTATATAGTGAGAGATGAGGGTCTAATTTCATTCTTCTGCATGTGGATATCCAGTTTTCCTAACACCATTTATTGAAGATTTTCCTTTCCCCATTGTGTGTTCTTGGTACCTTTGTTGAAATCAGTTGGCTGTAATTGTGTGGATTTATTTTTGGGCTCTGTATTCTCTTCCATTGGTCTACATGTCTGTTTTTATGCCAGTACCATGCTGTCTTGGTTCTATAGCTTTGTAGTTTATTTTGAAGTCATATAGTGTGATGCCTCCAGCTTTGTTCTTGTTACTTTTTACTTTGCTTTGGCTATTCAGGGTCTTTTGTGGTTCTACAAAATTTTAGGTTTTTTTTTTCTATTTCTATGAAGAACATCTTAGTATTTTTATAGGGATTGCACTGAATCTGTAGATTGCTTTGGGAAGTATAGATATTTTCACAACATTTGCTATTCTAGTTCATGAACGTGATGTCCCTTTCCATTCATTTGTGTATTCTTCAACCTGAAACTGATTTCTTAAATGTTTTAGGTATTTGTTATTGCTTTTCTCACCTCTTGGTCACTTGATTCATTCTTCAAAACCCAGATCCAACATTACTCTCTAGGAACTTTTCTACAGAGCATTCTTTTTGCTTAGGAATGATTACTCTCTCCTTTGAACAACTTCTGTATCTGGTCCACTTGCATTCTAACTTGTATTAATCCTCTTGCAGTAAGCATCTTAGTATCAGGCCAGCATCTTCCTCTTCTTAGCACTAAGTGACCCCTTTAGCAATTCATGCATGATCTGTTTTGGTAAATGGACAAATCTGCAAGCCCCTTGAGGGCAGAATAGAGACCTCATTCATCAGGGTGCTTGTCACATTGTAAAGCATTCTGTAAATATATATTGAAATGAAGTGGACTGCATAATGATGTCCAACCTGGACCCTGCTGTTGTTTAAATCTGAAATTGGTTATTTACAAACTGGCTTTTCCATTTTTGGGTTTTTGTTCTTTGTTTAAAAATAAGTGTGCTTGGTAGTTACAGGAAGGTGGGGGACGAGAGACTGAATATGCAAATTTGAATAGGGAAACTGGCTTTATAGCTCCTCCCCGGTCCTTTTTTGTATCTTGCATTTGTCAAGAGTGAAACAGCTTCTAAACTGTTTCCTTCCATTTGACTAGCCCACCCCAGCATCTGGTCCAGGGTAGGTCCTTGTGTCTGCTTAGATGCTTTTCCTATTATCTGTGCCCCTGACAAGAATCTTTCTTTTCCATATGGGGGGATTTAGCTGAAGTGCTACTCAAGTGTTAGGCCAAGGACCAGATTTAAACATTTTGGTGGAGCTGACATGTGAAATTTATAGAAACAAAATTGAGGAGGACAGGAAGAGGAAACAATCATTTTAGAATCTCTAGGAAATGCAATCAAAATAGAAAAGAATTGATATGATCTAATTATCTTCTGAAGTTGAGTATTCACATTTCTATGGCCCAGCAATTCCACTTCGGCTATATGTGCCCAGGAGAAACTCATGTCCTGTGCAAGTATGTTTACAAAGTCACATACCTGGAAAGAGCCCAGATGCTCATCAGTGGGAGGGCAGATGAGTAAACTGTGATGAATTCACAGTGTAAAATTATACTCAGCCAAAACAAGTGAGCAACAGTGACATGCAAAAATATGGATAAGTCTTGGCAATATGATATTAAGTGAAAGAAAATTACCAAAAGATACAGCATGACATTTAAAAAATAAACTTATAAATAAGTAAAATTAAAAAAAAATTTTTTTAGGAATACATGCAGCTACAAGAAAATGCTATGAAAAGCAAAGTAAAGTAATGATGGATACAGATTCAGGGTGAAGTTAGGGTGAGGCAGGGGGATAGAATGGGTAAAACCATATGGTTGGTGTGGGTTGGTGTTGATACTCTACCTTTTTGGGGAGAGGGAGGATGGGCCTAAAGGCATTTGTCCATTATTCAAGATCTAATAGCTGATAAAAAAGTGAGCCCTGCATAAACCAATGTTGAGTGTGTCATGAGCCAAAGATTATAATTAATTCAATTCTTTGCATGTGAGATCAAACAAACAAAAATTCCCAGAGTAACGGACTCCTTTCTTGCCACCTTCTGCTTCCTTCTCCCCCTTTCAAGATGTGCATGTGTCTCTATCTAAAATAACCCCACTGGGGAGTGATTTTGGCTTCTAGACCCCGAGCAGACCCAGGCCCTGGCATAAACGTCTGCATCAGGTGGCTTAAGGGCTCATTTGTAAAGCTAAGCTGGCAGTGGGCAATCTTCCCTTTTCCTTGCTTAGGGTGATTCACCCTGCAGCGTGGAAGGGTTCATGAGCTGATGCTTGGGTTAGAAACTTTATTTGCCAGTGGAGCCAGTGGGGCCTGTGGGTGGAGGTAGTGTCTGGGTTAGGGGAAGGCCTGTTTCTAGTTTGATGCCTGTCTTCATGCCAACCTCCCCTCACCACCTTTTTCAGGAGCTGGGGGTGGGATGCATGATCCTGCTTAGCAGGTACAGGGTACCCTTTCTCTCTGGGCCACATAGAGATTTATTGTTTAGGCCGCCAAGTTCTGGTATTGCTGCTAGTGGTGGAGGATGTCAGTGTGGAGGGCCCCCTCCTTCCATGTTTGGGGAGGACAAAGGTTGAGTTGCAGATGAGAAATCAATTGGAGCTGCTTGTGAGGCCACCAAACAGGGTTAGATTTGTACAGTACGTGCTCTGCGTGAGCCATGAGTCACCGAGAGGTCCAGAGATTGGATTGCCATGGATCACTTCCAACTGTCCCCATGAAGACCCCAAAGCAACATAGGTGACTATAGGGTTTTCTTTTGCATCCAACATCATTCAGAATTCAGTTGCTAGATCACAAAATAATCTTACCTTTGGCCACATCTAAGCTCGTTAGGTATGGAGCTCTGCATCCTTCCTGGACATCACCTTGGTTGATTTCAGCATCCTTTTTTTGAGTCAGAATGGGGCAGCCTTTCTAAGACAGGGAAGGCAGCTCTTATCTCAGCAGAGCCTTTCCCACCACCAGAGAGCACTGGGACTGAGCAAAGTTCCATGAGGTCAGGCGTAATGTGTTTTGAAACCTGACAAATTATCTAGAGATCTGAACAACTATGCCTCGCCTCCTTAAAAACTATTTTACACTACAGTGTTCGTTGGATTCTATAAGATAAGGACTGAAAGCCTTTTTTTAAAAAAAAAAGTATTGACAGTGGAGAAAAATTGGACCTACTTCCCAGAGTGGCTTATTTTTAGAACTAGATATGCATTCTAAGGCAGTGCTGGGAGTTTTAAATAATTTTTATGGATGTTCATTGTGCATTTATTCTTGAAACTTCTGCTAAGCCCCTGGGGAGAGGACACATTGTAGGTAACAAATAAAAGAATGAGATAGGGAGTGTTATAAAAGAACATGCGTTACTCCTTCACTTCCTCCTTCCAAAGTGCCAGTGACCTGCTTAAAAACGATGATGCCAGTGACTTCCCTTCATCCATAGAACTTTCCACAAGGATGGACATGGTTTATAACTGCACTGTCCAATATTAGCCACATGTGGCTATTGAACATTTGAAACGTGGTTAGTACACTGAGGACCTGAATTTTAAATTAAATTAAATTAATGTAAATATGAATGTTAATAGCCACCTGTGGTTGGTGGCTATCATATTGGACAGTGCTGGACTCTGACCAGCGTGTCCAACCTTACCTCCTGCTGGATACCCCTATGTGCCCTAGACCTCAGCAGGGCTGAACCACTGTACTTCCTGATCTCTCCTTCCTTCCCCATTTCTGTCTGTCAGAATCCTGCCCATCATTCAAAAGGTTCAGATGCTACCTCCATGCAGTCCTTCTAGATTGGTCCCAGGATGAATTCTCTCAGTTTCCTTTAAGCAAAGAATCATTTGCTTACCCCTATGATGGCATGTGTTACCATCTTCCCTGTATCCCAGCCAACCAGGAGCAGCCTCAGCATAGGCTCAGAGGCAGACAGACTCAAGTGTGAGTCTGGCTCTGCTGTTGGGCATCTGGGCTAGTAATTTGGCCTCTTAGGTCCTCTGTTCCCTGATTTGTCCATTGGAGGTCACAACACCTCTTTTCTAGGGTGGTGGGGAAAATGGATGATGTGCCTTGTATTAGCTTCCTATTGCTGCTATGACAAATGAACACAAACTTAGTGGCTTAAACAACACAAATTTCTAGAGATCAGAAGTCTGACACGGCTCTTAATGGGCTAAAAAAATCAGCAGGACTGAGTTCCTTTCTGGAGCTGTAGGAGAGACTCTGTTTTCTTGCCTTTTCCAGCCTCTGGAATCTGCCTGCATTCCTTGGTTTGTGGTCCCTTTCACCTTCAAAGTTAGCAATGGTTGGCCAAATCTTTCCTTATGCTGCCAGGGTCTCTCTGGTTCTGAATTTTCTGTGTCCCTCTTTGCCATTTAAGGAGTCTTGTGATTACACTGAGCCCACCCAGATAATTCAGAGTAATCTCCTTATTTTAAGTTTAGCTGATTAGAACAAACCTCCTTGCCCTGTAACATAGCATTATTAGGATTAGCACATGGACATCTTTGTGGGGGGCATTATCCTGCCTACCACGTTTATTAAGGGCCTGGTACAGTGCCTGGCTCATAGAAAGTGCTTTACAGTTGAGGCCATCATTATGACCAGCATCTGTTAGTTTCTTTCCTTTAGGGTAGGAGCCTCTTAATGATGAAGTCGCTTAATTTTCTTTATAGACTCCATCCTGCCCGAAAGCAGGTGCTTAATAAATGTTTATTGAATAATAGAATTTTCAATAAAGGTAGATGATTTCTTTCCTTGTAAAGCTATATTGGATAGTAAAAAGAAATAATATGCAAAAAAGGGAACAGATGATCCCTTTTAGGTAAAAAAGTCGGTTTATATATTAAAAAATTATGTAGATTATTTGTCATGCTGTTAGTGGTGGTGATCATGGGGATGTTCAATTTCCAAGAGATGCATTTTGGTGACTATTAACACAATTTTGTTTACAATGAGCATTTTTTAATTCTAGAGCAAAATAATAAAGATTAAAACATGCATGATTGAAAAATGCCCCCTAAACCTGTCTCAGTCCAGCCTGATTCCTGAGTCACCCTGGGATTCAATCTACATCTGACACAATTGGCCTGTATTCATGTTGGGCTAACTTTTAGGGCTAGTAACTGTTAGTACCAGGACTGCTCATTTTCAACATGCTTTGAGCTCAGGCTGCTTTAAAGGAGAGTTTTCAATTAACCTCAGCAGGACATAACTGTAAAAAATATATTTATTGCTACTGGTGGGAATATAAATTAGTATAACTTTGTAGAATTACAGTTGAAGTTGTACACACCCTTTGACCTTGTAATTCTGCTCTGGTACATACCCTGGAGAAACTCTAATGTATATGGAGAGATACGTTCAAGACTGTTCATAGCAGCATTTTCTGGTGGTAGGAAAACATTGGAAATTAGCTAAATGACCACCAACAGAAGAATAGAAAAATAAATTAAAGTATATGCAAATAATGGACTCTTACACAACACTGGAAACGACTAATCTAAAGCTATACAATTATTGAAGATTAATTTCACCAATGTTGCATGAAAAGGCAAATTGCAGAATAATACCTAATGCTATTATTTACATAAAGGTTGAAAGCATGCAAAAGCTATATTGTTTAGATGTAAAAAATGTAAGATAAAATTAAGGGCAGTGATGAATGCTGTGTGGAGCTCAGCTTAATGGTTAAGTAGGGCAAACTGGAATATGTCATGAGGGGACACATAGAAGGCTTGGATTGAATGGTAATGTTGTCTGTCTTAAAATTGGGTGGTGAATACATAGATTCTTAAATTCCTTTTTGTATATATTAAGTAATACATTATACATTTTTCATAAGATATTAAAATGCATTTAGATAGATCACAAACAGTGTTTAAGAACAAATATTAAAAGTGATGCTTCTGGAAGGGGTTCTCAGCTGTATGAAGCTGAGCATGCCTTTCCTTTCCTCTGAAGGACGGCTCAGGGGTGTTTAACCAAAGTTGCAATTCCTCCTCCCTCCCTACTCCCCGGACTGCATCTGCTGGCCTCTCCCTCCTACCCTCCTGAGGGCCAGGAGGGGCTGCTGCTCCCTTCTCCTGGCCTGTGCTTGCCAGCGTTAGTGCTCCTCTCTGCCCTCCCCAGGCCTCTGCTTGCCTGTCGTCCTTGCCCTCCCTGGATGATCATGAATGAGGTTCTTCTTCATCCTCTCCAATTTAGTCATTGTCGGTTTAAGATTTCCAAAGTTGGAAAGTAAAAATACAGAATGTCCAGGTAAGTTGGAATTTCAGATAAACAACAGATTATGTTTTAGTGTAAGTATGACCCACATAAAAATTATTCATTGTTTATCTGAAATTGAAATTGAATGGAGTATCTTGTATTGTATCTGCCAATCCTAAATTAGTTCCTTTCTTTTGTAAATTACCTGCCCAGGGCTTCTGCTAATTTAAAAAATAGGGATGGTAGGTTTTTTTTTTTTTAAATACTTAAGGTATTAATCTGGTTTTCTGTCAAGTCTGGCAAATGCCTTTCTCAGTATGTTATATGAAAGCACGAGGGTTTCAATCCACTGAACTTTTACATGTTTATGTGGCTAATCTGTTGTTATGGTTTCTGTCTTTGGTGTCAGGCTGAGAAAGGCCTTCTACTAAGATTGTAGAAATTAGGGTGAATAAATTTCTAAAGACTCGGGTTGCACAAGCAGCAACAAATGCATGACACACAGGCCACCGATTAATGTTTGCTGTGAGTTTCTGTAGTATGTTCTGAATGGAACTTCTTAATGTAATCCTTTGGAGAGCATACTTGTTCCATGCTTCAGAAATTCCAGTAACATTTGGAAAGAAGATATGCCAAATGGAAGATTCTGTGAAGGTAACTGGGGAAATTTATGTAAAATGTGTTGGTAAGCAAGCTGTATTGGAAATGACACTAGAACTTTGGCAAAGGACTTAGACTCTCCTTCATCTTTGGGTCCTATCTAGTCATTATATATTTTTTGTTGTTGTGAAAACTTCCAAATACACACAAAAGGAGAGAATAGTATAATGGATTGCCATGGATCCCTTACCCACATTCGACCATGAACCACTCATGGCCAATCTTGTTCCTTCTACCAGTCTCCCTATTGTCCTGCTCAGATTATTTTAAAGCAAACGTCTCCCTATTCTCCTGCTCAGATTATTTTGAAGCAAATCTGACATTGTGTCATATCATCTGTACATTTTCTTTTCTTTTTTTTTTTTTTTTGTTGAGACAGAGTCTCGCTTTGTCGCCCAGACTGGAGTACAGTGGCCAGATCTCAGCTCACTGCAAGCTCCGCCTCCTGGGTTCACGCCATTCTCCTGCCTCAGCCTCCCGAGTAGCTGGGACTACAGACGCCCGCCACCTCGCCCAGCTAGGTTTTTGTATTTTTTAGTAGAGACGGGGTTTCACCGTGTTAGCCAGGATGGTCTCGATCTCCTGACCTTGTGATCCGCCCGTCTCGGCCTCCCAAAGTGCTGGGATTACAGGCTTGATCCACCGTGCCCGGCCACATTTTCATATATATCTCTAAAAGTTTAGGATTCATTAAAAAACCTAACCATGATACCAAACTGCAACCAAAATGTATTAGCAATAATTCTGTAATATAATACAATCAAATAATCAACATTCAAATTTCCTTGATGATCCCTTAAATATGCTATTCTGTTTCTTCAAATCAAGGCCCAAATAAGGTCCACATATTGCAATTGGTTGATTTGTCTCCTAAGTCTGTTTTAATCTATGAGTTTCTCCTCTACCTCTTTTTCACTTTGTAATTCATTTGTTGAGTAAACAGGTCTTCTGGGGTCTCCACACTAGATTTTGCTGCCTGCATTTCTGTTGCATTTTGTGACATGTCCCTCTATCCTTTATGTTTCTTGTAAAATGGTAGTTAAATCTATAGGTTTGATCAGGTATAGGTTTGATAGATATATTTTTGCAAGTATATTTCATGGGAGTTGGTGTGTACTTCCTTCAGGAGACATACAACATCTGTGATGTGAGCACCCATTGATGATCATTGCTGGACCTGCTAATTCACTGATTTTTAAACAAGTAACAGGCTGTACTGAAAAGAGATTCTAACTTTTGGGAGGTATTGCCATCATTTTCCTTGTCTCTGATGTTGCCATGGAGGGATAGAGAAGGGGGTTTTGTGCTAAAGCTCCCTTCTGAAGCCTCTCTCAGTGGGAAGGCTGCATGCGACTGCAAAGCTCTGAGGGGGAAACTATGCCCTGAGTTTTTGGTTGGTGGCCTTGGGAGGGGAACCACCTTGGTGGTTTCTGGTTGAAGTGGTAAGAGCATAAGGGAGCTGGTTTTACTTTTTAGTGTTAATTGGGAGGTTTTTCCGATGTAACTATAGATTTGCTTTTTGTGTGATCTTTGGTATATTTATATCAGTTGGGTATTTATATTACAAGAAACAGATAATGCATTTTGAACTGGCTTATACAGTGAAGGAGATTCATTGGCTCAAGTAGCAGAAGGTACAGAGGTAAGACAGGTACCATGGGCTGAATTCTGTCTCCTCCAAATTCATATGAAGTCTTAACCCCTAGTACCCCAGAATGTGATTGTATTTGGAGATATAGCCTTGATGAAGCAATTAAATTAAAATGAGTCTGTTAGGGTGGGCCCTAATCCAGTCTGACTGGTGCCCGTGTAAGAAGAGGAGATTAGAACACACAGAGAAAAACTAGGGACATGATTGCCCTGTGACGAGGCAGTGAGAAGGTAGCCATCTGCAAGCTAAGGAGAGAGGCCTCAGAAGAGACCAACCCTGCCAGCACCTTGGTCTTGAACTTCCAGCCTCTAGAATTGTGAGAAAATATATTTCTGTGGTTTAAGGTACTCAGTCTGTGGTATTTTGTTATGGCAGCCCTAGCAAACTAATACAGTGATTTTCAGAAGTGGTTTGATTCAGTGACTGAGTAGCATCATCAAATATACAGTGCCTTTATGTAGTTCCCCTCTGCCTCGTGTGGTGTATGTTTTATCCCAAGTCCAGCTTTTGTCATGGGGGCAAATGGCTGCAGTGGTTCCATCCTTCCTATCTAAACATCATCCTTTCTAGATGAGGGAAAAGAGAATTGACTTTCAATAGCTCTCTCAGAAGGTGCAGAGTCTTCATTCCTAGGTGGTATCAGGAAACTTAGCCATTCTTTTAACCAATCCCTTTGGCCAGGAGAATGCCATGCTTGACTTGGGCCCAGGTTTCTTAGACCAATCACTGTGACAGGGGTAGGAGATAGGATTACCCATTTCTGGGACAAGGGGTCAGGTTAATGGTGTTAGCTTCTCCTGACCACATGGCTACTGGACAAGGTAGGAGAGTGGAAGGAATGCTGGAGCAACAACCACAGGATTTGTGTTGGGATCTGTGACATTTGGAGACAAGTGGAATGGTGGGGTGGGCTGTGTGTTGAGAAGGGTGCTGGACATGGATGGTCAGAGCCCAGAGCGGGGCTTCCCTCTTACTGGGTGATCAGTTGCTTCATTGGTTAAGGGAATTAAATGATTTTCCAGGGTCCTCAGTGCAGATGTTCCAAGAGTTGGAGCTGACAGGAAAAAGGGAACATAGAGAGAGTTTGAAAAATTTCAGAATAGAATACATAGGCCATGTGAAAATGATTCCAGAGAGCCCAAAATGAGGATAATAGGCCCACAGTTGAAAGATTCCCATAGATGCCTTCGTTTTACAGATGTTTAAGGACTGTGCCCAGTGCACTTGGCCAGCTAGTGGCAGAGCCAGGGCCAGATTCTAGATATGTCCCTTTATTGCTCTGTGCATGCCTTTTCCTTTCAAAGATGCCCTGGAACATTTGGAAAAGTGGCACAATTCCAGCTGTGGGGGGGAAAAAGCTTGAATTTTTGTAGAGGATTGTGTTTCTAAGTTGGCTTTGGCCAATTCACCAATTTCCAGAGGTTGGGAAAGGTGACTAAAACCTCAGGACATTTGGAATCTTCCCCGTCCTTGCCACCTGACTGTGCATGCATTTCATAGCATTCTCATTTCCTGAAAAGGGGTGAGTTTCTGGTTTCCACCAGTGTTGAAGGTTTCAGTTAGGAAATGTGAAGTAGAGCTGATAGAACAAGTAGCCAGTGATTCTGTTTGAAGAAGTAAAGGTAGATTTCGGTGTAGGACTGTTGATGCTGGTTAATAGCAATGAGATCAATGTAAACATCCACCCAACTGAATGGCAAGTGATCTGGAGCAGTGAGAGCATGTTTGATGGTTGGCATGATAGTTTCCTAGGTGGGTTTTAAAATCAATACCCTTCTTGAGAGTAGAAGTAGAAACCCTTTGTTTTTGTTGAGGAGGGTCTGAAAGTAGCCAGGGCCCTCCTTCTTTGGATACTTTCTCTCTGCCTCTCTGCCAGTGACTTCAAACAGCCTTAGGGAAGATTGACAACCTGAACGAACAGAGGTCAAGATGCATCATTCCATCCTTCTAGTCTTCTTCCTGGCTTTGAGGACCATGTAACTTTTCTTGGTGGTATGGCATTGTACTTTCTTTCCCCCCATCAAGGTAGAGCCTTTGGAAAAGACTGGGCTCACAACCTTGGTCCCAATATTGCTGATTCCCAGTTTGTACCCTTTTTTCCTTCCTTCCTTCCTTCCTTCCTTCCTTCCTTCCTTCCTTCCTTCCTTCCTTCCTTCCTTCCTTCCTTCCTTCCTTCCTTCTTTTGTTTCTTTTGTTTTCTTTTCTTTTTTTCTTTTTTTTTTTCTGAGACAGGTCTTGTTCTGTCACCTAGGCTAGAGTGCAGTGGTGCAATTGAACTCTTGGGGCTCAGATGATCCTAATGCCTTAGCCTCCTGAGTAGCTTGAACTAAGGTGTGCCTCCATACCTGGCTAATTTTTAAATTTTTGAAGAGACACAGTCTTGCTATATTGTCTAGGCTGGTCTCGAACTCTTGGGCTCAAGCAATCTTCCTACTTCACCCTCCCAAAGGGCTGGAATTATAGATGTGAGCCAGGGTACTTGGCCCCCAGTGTGCACCTTTCTTTTCCTAAAGCTGCATCTACTTTGAGAATGAAGTTCACCTCCCATCTCAATGCTGGATGATAGACATCTGAGCTGATACCATTTGACTAGCTGCCTGCTTTCTTGCCTACCTAGATGGCAGTGTAGCATAGTGGTTTGGGGTCAAAGAGACCTGAGATTAGGTCTCTTTCTCAGAAAAGCCACTTTCTAGCTGTGTGTCCTCAGGCAAATGAACTAAGCTCCATGCTTCAGCTTCTTCTTCAAGAAAAGAAAGATATTATTTAACTCGTTGGGTAATTGAGAAGCTTAAATGAAGTGACGGTAGGAAGCTAGGAAGCTCAGTAAATGTTGACTATTCACAAAAATAATAGCTGTAACAAGAAAATATGAGAGATCCATGTAAGAACCCAAAATTAGATTTCCCCCTTGGAATTAAAGCTGAAAGAGTCCCATCAATACAGTGAAGATTTATAATCCATGGTTTTATTCCCTTTTGTTTAAAAATAAAGTTCATTTTATGTGCAATATATCAAATTCCTTCACTTTCCCAATCTGATATAGGTCAGGAGGATCCTCTTAAATGTAAGTCAGTGGAGGGAGGATGCTTCTTGGCATGGTCTTCCTCCATGTGCCATGTGGCTATGGCTTCTCTTCCAGGCAACTGGACGCTCTGTCTTTCTTGAAGTCTTGTTTCGTTTTTCCCTTTTCCTGGCACGGTAGGCTGTTTTCCTGACTATAGCATCTAAAGGAAGCTCGAGTAGTCCTGATCACCTTCTCTATATTTCTCTAAGACTGTGAGAAATCATAGGAAGTCTGTAAGACTGTGAGAAACAGTTCTGCCATTAGGAGGTAAGTGGAAGGTCCTGCTGATTGATGTGCCCTCCTCACAATTTTTGGGGTTGGGGGTCAGGCTAGTGACTGTCTGATGTGTTCCCAGATGTGATCCAGGAACATTCCATGCAGCTGGAGGGGCAGTGCCTGGCTTTTCTGGCCCCCTCCTCTTCTAAACTCATATGAGCCTTCCCCTTGTCTGGGTGTTAAAAGGCCAATAAGGGCAGAGCCCATTGTGTCCCTACACACCATCGCTCCAGGTCTTTTTCAGAACTGCAGTTCAGAAACAATAACTCCTTGCTGTTAGCATGACTTCCTGGAGGGATATTTCCAGATAACGTGGCTTGGGCCAGCCACACCTACTTTTTTTTTCTTCTAAGTACTTTTAATTTGTATATTTGGACCATTTATATTTAAAGTGATAATCGATGTAGTTGAATTAATATCTACTATATTTGCTACTGTTTTCTACTTATTGCTCTTGTTCTTTGTGCCTATTTTTGTCTTCAACTCATTTTTCTGCCAGTTGTGTTTTTAATTGAGCATTTTTAATGATTTCATTTTCTCTTTTCTTAGTGTAGCAATTATACTTTAAAAAAACTTTTCAAAATGGTTGCCCCAGAGTTTGCAATAAACATTTAAAGCTAATCCAAGTCCTCTTTCAAGTAACACTATGCTACTTCATGGGTAGTGCAAATACCTTAAAATAAAGTATTTCTAATTCCTCTCTCCTGTCCCTTGTATCATGCTGTCATTTATTTAACTTATATGTAAGCTGTACTCATGGACTACATTGTTGCTAATATTATTATTTTGAAAAAACTATTATCTGTTAAATTAATTGATAATATAATAAATACAAGTTTTAATTTTGCCTCCACTTATTCTTTCTCTAATGCTCTTTCTTTATGTAGATCTGAGTTTCTGAGCTATGTTTTTTCCTTCTCTCTGAATAACTTCTTTTAACGTTTCTTACAAGGCAGGTCTACTGGCAACAAGTTCCCTCAGTTTTTATTTGCCTCAGAGTCTGTTTCTCTATCACTTTTAATGGATAATTTTGCAAAATACAGAATTCTAGGAGGGTAACTTTTTCTCTCAACATTTAAAGTATTTCATCATATCTATTCTTCCTTACATGGTTTCTGAGGATAAGTTGGATATAATTCTTATCTTTGCTCCTCTATACATACAGTGTATTTTCCTTTGGCTTCTTTCAAGATTTTTTTCTTTATCTTTGATTTTTTTTTTTTTTTTCAGTTTGAATATGATATGACTAGGGCTTTTTTTTTTTTTTTTTTTTTTTTCTTCAATTTCCTGGCTTGGTGTTCTCTCTCAGCTTTCTGGATCTGTGGTCTGGTGTCTGGCATGAATTTTGGGGAAATTCTCAGTTACTATTGCTCCAAATAATTCTTCTGTTTCTTTCTTTCTTCTCCTTTTAGTATTTCCATTATACATGTTATACCTTTCGTGCTTGTCCCAAAGTTCTTGTATATTCAATTCTGTTTTTTTTTTTTTCCCCATCTTTTTTCTCTTTGCTTTTCAGTTTTGGAAGTTTCTATTGCCATATCCTCAAGCTCAGAGATTCTTTCCTCTGCCATGTCCAGTCTACTAATGAGACCATCAAAGGAATTCTTCATTTCTGTTATAGTGTTTTTGATCTCTTGCATTTCTTTTTGATTATTTCTCAGAATTTCCATTTCACTGTTTATATTACCCATATGTTCTTGTATGTTGTTTACTTTTCCCATTAGAGCCCTTAGCATATTAATCATAGTTAAAAAAAAATTCCTGATCTAATAATTCCAACATCACTGCCATATTTGTCTGGTACTGATGCTTGCTCTATCTCTTCAAACTGTGTTTGTTTGTTTGTTTGTTTTTGTCTTCTAGTATGCCTTGTAATTTTTTGTTGAAAGCCAGCCATGATGTATTGGGCAAAACGACTTGTGGTAAATAGGCCTTTAGTGATGTGGTGGTAAGGTGTAGGGGGAGGAGAAGCATTCTGTAGTCCCATGATTAGGTCTTAGTTTTTTGGTGAGCCTGTGCCCCTGGACTGTGAACTTCATAAGTGCTTCTTAGTGTTTCCCCCTACCTTTGGTGGAACATGATGGCTAGGGTGGGCTAGAGTTTATTTCCCTTCTCCCAGGTAGTTTAGGCTCTGATAAAATCCCAACAGGTTAGGCTCTGGTAAAATAGTTTCTCCTGATGGCAAAGGCCTTGTTAAGGGGAACAGAATGCTCTGCTGTATTTCAAAATGGCTGCCTCCCCCTCCCCCCACCCCTGTCTTCTGCTGGAAGGGTTGGGATCTGTGTCTCTACCCAAGTTTCATGTTCAATTGTAATCCCCAGTGTTGGAGGTGGGGCCTGGTGGGAGGTGATTGGATCATGGGGTTGGATCCTTCATGAATGATTTAGCATCATCCCTTTGGTACTATTCTCGTGACAGAGTTCCCATGAGATCTGGTTGTTTAAAAGTGTGTGGCACTTCCCCTCTCTGGCTCTCTTCCTCTGTTCCAACTTTGTAAGACGTGCCTGCTTGCCTTTTGCTTTCCGCCATGATTGTTAAGTTTCCTGAGGCCTCCCAAGAAGTAAATGCCACTGTGCTTCCTGTAGAACTATGAGCCAACTAAACATTTTTCTTCATGAATTGTCCAATCCCCAGGCGTTTCTTTATAGCAATGTGAGAACAGACTAATACAAAGGGCAAGGAGATTTTTCTCTGATATTCACTGTGAGAACCAGGTAGGGCTCCTGGAGGTAAAACTCACTAAAATGTGGAGGTCCCCCTAAGTCTAGGTGCCCTTGCAGTTTTTGACTCTCAGACTTGTTCCTACTGAGCCTCTGGCAGGTTGTCAGTTACAGTTTAGGCTTTCCTACTTAATCTTTTGAGGTTTAGATACTGGTTTAGGTTTTCTTACCACACTGGTTCCTGTGGAGGTTTCTGCCCTGGTAAGCTGTGATTCTCTGTATCTGCTGGTCTCTCCAATTTTGGGGGCAGTGGTTTGCCCTGTGAAATGAGAGTTTTTGATTTTCAGTTTGTTCAGCTTTTTACTTGTTGTTAGGATGGAGTGGAGGCTACCAAGCTTCTAACATACTCGCCATACTCATTTCTATTCACTCCAGACACACACAGAGTGTGCTCAGTGGTGGATTATGGATACTTCTTCACAGTTCCCTGCTCAGGTGGCTGTGTTTTTTGAAAGCTGTCAATGCGGAGGGAGGCCTAGGAAGAGAGGAGGAAGGCCCACCTGTGCCTCCTAGAGCTAGCCATGTGGGAAGCAGCCACCCAGCTACCTAGTCCTTATGGGATGTGGCTGAGGGTAGGGAGTGTGTGTGCCATTTATTTATTTTTTCACGTTGAAGCTCCTAGCAAAGAGCCTGGCACAGAGCTAGTGTTTTCTGCTATTCAAATCAACACATTCTACAAATATTTATTGAGCTACTACTATGTGCCAGCTACTGTTCTAGGTGCTGGGAAACGAAATACAACAGGGAACAAGATAGTCCCTTGTGTATGGAGCAGTACATAATGGACAACACTTATAACACTTATCTGGCTCTTCTTATGTGATAACACTTATCTGGCTCTTCTTATGTGCCAGGTACTTTTCTAAGCCTTTTGCACATACTAATCCATCTTATTCTGATGACAAATATATTATTATCATCCCATTTTACAGATGAGGAAACTGAGACACACAGAGGTTCATTGACCTGAGATGCTTACTTCAGGCAACAGGGTATTTACTCATAGCTTAATAACGTGCTGGAAGGTGTCAAGAAAACAAACATGTTCTTGCCTGTCCCCAACACCCAAAGGCTCTCCTCTTGTGTTAATTATGAAAAACCTGATAACCAGGTATTCCCTATTGCTAAAACAAGGTGAATTGCACTTCTCCATCCTTGTTCTTGCCACAGCTGATTAAACTCATGACCACATGCCACAATGGCCTGGTCTAGCATGACCGTTAGTCATGCTAGCCTGTAACTGGCCATTATTAGCAAAATCTTACCCTCTTCTTCGAGGATAGATTTTTCTTACCCTCTTCTTGTTTTTGGGTTGGAGCTGCTCCTCTACTGACATGAAATTGGGAATCTCAACTAGGCAGCTGCAGTTCTAGAAAGATGATGTCCAATTCCATGGAAGACCAAGTCTTAAGAGTCACTTGCGACTGCTATACCATGTGATGAAATGTAAAATGAGAGATACATTTTCTCGGCTCCTTCTCCCATACTCAGGAGATGTCCAGGAAGATGAAGAGAAGTGCTACAACATAAATTAGTAATAGTCCAAGAGAGTCCAAAGAGAAGGGCTGCTTGGATTGCTAAGGTACATTTGCCCTCTGACCATCTTTGCTCAGGGCCTGAAGCACAGCTCTAACCAGGAGGTGCATTTTGACTCATTTCCTCACTCCTTTGTTCAGTCTTTGACTCATTCATTCATTCACTTGTTGTGGATATCCTAATTTCTGCAGTTTATACTGTAAATATTCTTAGGGATGGAACTATCTGAGGTGGTCTGGGAATGACTAATTTACTGATGACACACATCTTCACATTGTCCCTCAGCCTTCATGTCGTGCTGGCCCAGTTGCTTCCAAGATTTTATGAGTTGGCCTATGATAGGGCTGTGGAAAGCAAGGGGGAAGTTGTGTTTGCATCTGTTCCAGGAAAAACTCTGAGTTAAAATATTGTGATTCCTATTAGGGCGGGACATCTTAGGGAGGAATTTGACAAATGTCTGAGAAAGAATATCTTTTGCCAGATTGAAGAACTGTGCAAGTGCATATTGCAAAAGGCTTTGTCCTATGTCTTTGTTTTTCAAATGCACAAGAAGCTGTTCAGTGGTGCACACACCACCCCGCTAGGAAACGGGGACTTGTCAGCTGGCAAAATTCCATGATGCATTGGGAGAGGGAAATTCAGTGCATTCTGTGGTGGCTCTTTGCCTTGTCACCATCTTGAGATGCCTATTGTAGGATACATCTGTTGTTTTGGTCTGCCCAGCCTGTACTCTGTCTTTTCTGGCAATAGAATCTCTACTTTCCTTTGGGGAACACCCGTCCCTCACTCTTACTCTTCATAACTCGAGTGGACTGATCCCACCTCCCAGTTCTAGGGTGAATGCATGACCCAGGCCTGATCAGTGTATGCCCTCCTCTGGTTTAAGAATGGTCATGTGACTTATGCTGGACCAGTGGATTCAATTTGGAGACTTTTTATTGAAACTCTGGAGAAAGAGAGGCCCTGGGGTTGGTATGCTCTAAAGATGTAGGCCTGTAGTGGTTGGTAGTTATTTGGTCACTATGAAGGAAAAGCTTGCTTCAAAATAAATCCAACACAGAGCAAAAGAAAGCTGAGAGAAGAAAGAGACAGGTTTCTTATAATATATTGCAAACACCTGGATCCCACTCTGCTAAAAGCTTCCTTGAATCTCTTGTTTATGTGAGCCAGTAGCTTCCTACGGTAGATTAAATATGGCCACAATTTCTTTATGGCTGCTTTCATTAAGAGATGGGGTCTATTTCCACACCTTTTGAATTTGGGCTGGCCTTGTGACTTGCTTGGACTCTTGAAGGTGGTGGGAGTGACGCTGTGTGAATTGTGGAGACTAGCGTTGGGGACCTTGCAGCTTCTGCCTTCACCCTCTGGGACCTCTGTCCTGAGACCACCCTTTAAGAAAGCCATCTAACCTACTGGAGGAGGAGAGGTCACGTGGAGCAGAATTGAAGTCCCCTAGCCGCCCCACATGTCAGTAAGGTCATCTCAGATCTCAGCGTTGCTGATCTTCCAGCTGAATGCAGCTGCACTAGGGGCCCCAGGTGAAACCAGCAGGTGGGTGGGCCCATCAACCCACAGAATCAGAGTTGTTATTTTAAACCACAAGGTCTTGGGAGTGGCTTGTTATACATCAATAAATTAGCTGATAATTTTTTTTTTATTTGCTTGAGTCAGTTTGATTTTATTTTCTGTCATTAACAGTAGAGAGTTAGGACTGATACACTTCTGTAATGAACTAAACCTTATCAGAAATGCACCTCTGTGGAACTTCTCCCCACCTATGAGTGAAACCAGCTGCCTCGATCTGGAGCTTCACTTGCCAAGCATGCGTGTGCGAATTCTCTTGCTGGTAGGATCTAGTTCTTGCTCATGTTTGTGTAACTTATCTGAACAATGGTGCCACTGTCTCTGAAGTGGTGGATTTCTCCAGCACATGCCCCTAAGGGAAGACCTTTCAACAGCTCCTTCTCTACTGGTCACTTATGGGGTTTAACACTTGCATTCCTCAGCCTTGTTGGTGGCTCTCTTTTCATACGCTCTCACACATGTGACTTCTGGGGTTACTGATCTGTCCTGAAAATGCCCAGGACAGGTGAAGCATCAGCTACTTGAGAATAAGGAAAGTAGTAGAGGGAGTGAAATAGCATGGGCCCTGGAGTCAGACCTTTGTGGGCTAAAAGGCTGGCTCTGCCACCTGCTGCTGAGGGCCTTGTGCCCATAATGGAGCCTGTCTGAAACTCGGTCTCGTAGGTGAAATGGGAGGTAATCATACTTCCTTCGTGGGGTTGTGACCAAAACATGAGGAGACGCCTCCCACGCAGTGTTGGTAGCCCAGATTTATCAGCGATCCTTCAACATTGTTCCTCTTGAAGGCGGCAGGATATCACAGAGCACCACCCCGCCACTGCCCACCATGTTTATATCATTCTTAACACTAGACAGAATCATGTCTTGTTCGATTTGTTATCAAGTTTGTAATGGGTTGCCTGTAATGAAGAGGGTCTTTACTGATAGCATTCCTTTCAAATACAGACTTATATGGTCATGGTGGTCAGAATGGTGATGATAATACAAACAAATGATAACATCATGTGAAAATGTTATGTGTAAGAACAATATGATGATGTTGGGAAGAAATGCTATGCAACACATAGGACATAGGGGCTGACAGTCTTCTGAAGGCAGAGTCAAAGCAGTCCCACCTGGTGTAGGTATTTGACGCTGAGTAGGAATTTCTAAGACAGGAGTTGGAGAGGAACTTCCAAGCAGAGGGAATGCATATGCAAAGGCATAGAAGTATGAGAAAGTATGTTCTAGAGACTGCAAGAAGTTCAGGATGCTGTGATGTAGGTTGATTGTGAGGGAATAGAAGGAGGGTAGCTGGAAAGGGAGGTGGTGACCCATCATGAAGGACAAGGCATCTACACCCAAAGGAATGTCAACTTGGGTGCTGTAGGCAGTTGGCATCATTACAGAATTTTAAGCAGGGGAGTAACATGAATAATGTTTTAGAAAGATCAAGCAGTGAGTAGTTTGGAGGGGTTGCAAGACTCCAGGCTGGGAGATCAGTTATGAATTAATTACAAAAACCCACCTAGAGATGATGAGCATCTGAGTTAAGGTCAATGAGATGATAGTGGGGTTGAAGAAAAGAAGGACTGAAAATATCAAGCAGGCAGTATTGTTAAAAGATGGCAACTAGTTGGATGTGGAAGGGTGAAGGTGAAAGAGAGAAACACAGATGCCTACTTGTTTTCTTACTTAGATGACTTCAGAAATTAGGTGGTGTCATGAATCACATGGGTAGTACAGAAAGAGAAGCAGACTTGTTGAGGGGCCAAGAAGGATTGTTTTGGATGTGTTGAATTTGAGCCACCTTAAGAAATCTAGGTGAAGATATTTGTGCATATTCTAGATCAGATGTAGACCAAGCAGTCACCAGTGTGTAGATGAGAGTTGGTGTGGATAAAATTGACCAGGGAAAAGTGTTATATCAGTAGGTGATCAAACTCCAGATGATGCTACCATTAAGTTGGGCATAGGAAGAAAAATCATGGAAGAGGATTGTAGCAGATTGCATTTTCCAAAGATGGCTGCAGCAATCTCCTCTGTCCCACATGCCCTTCCTACTGTGGGATTTTGACACTCCTCCCAGAGAGACAAGGCCTATGTTCCTTTCCCATGATCTGGGAAAGCTTGACTCCAGTGGAGGTGCTGCTGGGAGACTTCCAAGGCTAGGTAATAAAAGAAGATACAGCTTTTGCTGGTTTTCTAGGACATTCACCTTTGGAGCCCTGAGCCACTATGTAAGAATCAGAGGCTGCCATGATTTGAAGGACTCAGGTTACAGGGAGAAGCCATGTGTAGGTCTTCTGGCCAACAGCCTCAGCTGATGTCCCACTGACAGCCAGGATCAACTGCCAGGTGTGAGTGACAATACCAGCACATGATTCCTGCCTCCAGTCATAAATTCAACCCCAACCTTTGAGTCCTCTGTAGATCAGAGACAAACTATGCCCTCTGTGTGCTTTCCGAATTCCTGACCTGTAGAATCTATGGGCAGTATAAAATCGTTACTTTAAGTTGCTAAGTTTTGGGAAAATTTGCTATACAAATAGATAACCAGAACAAGGACAAAAAGGCGGAGTCAAGAGAAGTTGGAAGCCAACTGAGGGAGAGGGAAGGCTTGAGCTGGTCAGGACAGTGAACACCTAAGGGGCATCCACTAAATTTACCCACTAGGAAGCCATTAGTGACTTCAATAGGAACATCTTCAATGCATCATGAAGGCCAAAGATTGCCATGAAAAGAGGAATGGAAATGGAGTGTGGGCCACTTTTTCAATAAGCTTGGCCATGAAACAAGGGACAGAAACAGTGGAAATTAGGTGGAGATACAAGGTCAAAATTTTTCTTTAAAAAATGTTAGAGAGAGATTTGAGAAGAGAAAGAGGTTGGAGATGCAGAAAGAAAAAATTACTGGAGGAATGTTTTGAGGGAAATAGGAGGAGTTAGATGGAAACAGTCACATTTCTGAGAAAATGTTCTTGAACAACCTCTGGTATAGAGGGAAGGAGGTTTAATGGGTGGTGGAGGAGACAATTTCTGAGACTGGGGGCCATGACTATTTTAAATTCTGGGCTGCCATGTGGAACAGGCATTGCCTTAGAGTCTAGGGATTAACAACCACAGGAAACAGCACTATGGCATTTAATGTCTTATCATGGAGGAATTATTATTTTGATAGCAAAAATTAGTTCACTGTCTATTTATAAAAGGTAAAACCTACCACATGGAATCTTAGATATCATATTTTTGCCTCTACTCTGAGAAATTCTTTCTGTAACATGCTTACTGATTATCTATTTTCTTGCTTAAATATATAGTGATTTCTTTATCTATTAAATATAATTTACCTTTCTGAGTCTTCTACCTATTGATTCTCCCTTTGGAGTTACCCAAAAGAGAAGAATTTCAGATCCCACTTTATCTTGTAATGAACCAAGGGTAGAGAGAGCAAAGGTGTGGGCCCAGAATTTAAGGTATCTTCTATTTTAGCTCTAAGGGTAATGTGCCTCTCATTCGCCAACATTCAGTAAGACAGAAAACAAAAGAGAAGTATTAAGAATGAACCCAAGTAGAGTAGGTGTCTTAGTCCATTTGAGCGGCTCCATAGATTGGGTAAACTTATAAACAGTAGAAATTTATTTCTCACAGTTTTGGAGGCCGGAAGTCCAAGATCCAGGTGCCAACAAGTGTCTGGTGAGGTTCCTTATCTATAAGGTTCCGTATAGAGAGCTTCTTTATAGATAACCATCTTCTCACTCTAATGTTACATGACAAAAGGGGTGAGGGGTCTCTTTCTGGCCTCCTTGATAAAGGCACTAATGCCATTCATGAGGGCTCTTCCCCTATTAACTAATCACCTCCCAAAGGCCCTGCCTCATAATACTATTGGGGGTGGGGATTTCGACATATGAGTTTTGGAGGGACGTACACTTTCAGACCACAGCAATAGGTGAATCAATTGTGACACAGATCTATGGCACAGAAATCTATAAAAATGGTGATGTGTTTTTGACATGGATAAGTTCACAATGGATTCAGTGTAGGGAAAAAAGTAGGTTGTAAAACATCATACTGTAGACACCCATTTTGTAAATGACCAGTATGCACAGAAAAAAGAGTACATACCACAACATTGATTTGGGTGTTTTCTCTGGGTGGCAGTATTACGGAGATTTTTGTTTCCCTTCTGTAAAAGGAACATGTATTTCTTGTGTGTATAAATAGAATTAGTAAAACCAAAGCAACCACTGAATCTGCGTGTGTGTTCATTTCAAATGTGAAAGCTGACTATAATATTGCACAGCTACCTGTATGCAGGTAAGTGAGCCTGTTGGTGTCCCTTTCCTGATGTTTCACACCCTTGGATGAGGTCTTGCATCTTCTTGGTGGCTGCTGCACTAGAGGGTAGTGGGAACACAGACAGACTCTGGCCGCAGGACAGGCTGTGTTTAGACGAAGAAAAGGACAGAACACAGTAGACCCCTGTAATCTGCTAGCCAGGTCTGGGAGGGCCTGGGCCTCAGCATCCTCTTTGCTTTCCTCATCTGGCCTTCCAACAGTGCCTTCGTTCTGTGGGTGCTGTGCTGGCCTTCCAGTGCTCTCTAACAGGTCTTTCTGTTAGGGTTGGCGGCTGGATTAGGAGACCACTCCGGTTTATTGTGGTAACCTCCTTAGGTACAGTTAGGACTTGGGGCAGGCTGGGCTCAAAACAGGGCAGGGGAGTTGTTTTTCAGTTTTGTTTCTCTTTCTTTGCCTCTTTTCTTTTAATCTTAGCTATTGGGGTGTGTGTGTGTGTGTGTGTGTGTGTGTGTGTGTGTGAGAGAGAGAGAGAGAGACAAATTTATTTGGAAGAATTGTATTCTCCCAATTGTTTCTTTGAAATGTCCCTCTCTTCTTCTTCTCTGCCTCCCATCACTTTATATTCACCTCTCCTAAAGCCCTCTATGGTGATGGATTGGCTTGTTCCCTGTAGATTTATCTCTTTGCTCCACTAGACTATGGATGGACTCCTTCAGGGCAGGGACTCCATATTTCCAACCATACTGAAAGAACTCAGAAGACCCATCTTAAATCTCCATACTCCCAGGGCTCAGCACTGTATCAAGTACTGAAAAATTATCTGTTGGTGATGGCATCAAACAGCATATCATCATAAATATGTGAGTTTTTGGTGCCCCTGAATCATGGTGCATATTCACTCTATATGCTTTGTTATTTTACTTTAGCATGTGAAATGTTGCCGTACGATCTGAACGTGTAATACACTGTGTCTGATAGCAGGAATTGGCTGAACTCTTCCTCAAATACATTTCCTCTGATGGACTTCACTTTGAGTTTACAGGCAGGTACATCCAATGCTGACCTCCAAAGTTCCCACTGCAGTGTCTAGGTGGTGGAAAGTTTGGCATGGGAGGGAGACAGCTTTAAGCTCAGAGGGTAGCATTGGGAAAGGATGATTTCTGGCAAGGATTTATGTAAAAGCTTTTCAAAATTGTGACTGTATCTTAAATGAATATTCAGTTTCTTATTTTTGTAAAGAGCTATTTTCCAATGGAGAACAACCTTAGATTTTAAGTTGTGCTGTGTAAAAAGTTTCCAGAAAATGTCAGGGTATTTTCCAAAGGTACCCTAGGAGGTAGAAGCAGTGAAAACACTTTAAAAATCTGTATTCTATTGGGTATTGGCCATTTAATTTGTTTATCATTGATTCTTGGGGCAAAAATAATTCTAACCGGGTGAGAATGAGGATCGGGGAGTGAGAGAGCAGAGGTTTTTGGGTCTAGCACTCCCCAGAACAGGACTCCATTGATTACTAGTCAAGAGGACATGATTGGAGACCAAATTTCTTTTTCTTTGCTCACATGTCATTCACTCCTTTGAACCATGTTTCCTAGCCTGGAGCAGATGGTTTCCTCCTGGTGACAGATCATCTACCTCTGCTTTCTGTGTTAGCTTATGTTTTCAGGTTTATAAGGAACAATTTTAGATAGAGGAAATTACTTAGGGGAAAAAGATTTAATATGATGAACATGTTTTATGGATCAAGTCCCATGTTAGGTGTTTTACATAGACTCTCATTTATTTCTGTCAACTGGTTCTGCAAAAGGAACCGATTTTCATTCTCACTTATGATTGAGCAAACCGAGGTGTAGAGAAGTCAAGAAAAGTACTTAGGCCCCTGGGAAGAGTCTGGATTTGAATCCGAGTCTGTCTAGTTGCAAAGTCCTGTGCCTTCCAATGTACCATGCTGCCTTAATAGCACAGTACAGCAAGATTCAGGTTACCCCACAGGTGGGTGGAAAGAAACAGTTGGGAAGAAAGCTTTCTGTGCAGGTTTTTATTATATTTTGAACATCTAGGGTGGAGTGTACGATGGCCAGGCAGGAGGCATGAAGCTGGCAAAGCCACTCTGGCACCTTCTGCCTACAAGACAGCCTCTGTTTATTTCATGCCAGCGAATGTGGAAGGTGGCGTAAATGATTTATGTTTGAAGTTTTTTTTTTTTTTTTTTTTGGTTGACAAAAATGCCCCTATTGCAATAAGCCTTGGATACTCAATTTTTAATAAACTGGGCTCAGCAGCTGCGTAAGGTCAAGAGAGACAGACTGTGTTTATGCTGAGGAGATGTCAAGTCAAATGCACCCCTGGTCAGGATCCCTCCTGAGCCGACGGATTTTCCATGGCCTGACTTGTAGGGATTAACCCTGGATATTCAGGACTTGAGGGTACGCTGTCCTCTGGGAGGTCATCAAGGATAGCTGTTTGGAAGCCTGAGACTGGGGACTTCGGTGGGAGCAGGTCTGTTGCCTGTGTTATTACCAGGGAGTTTCCAAGGACTGAGACTGTTATAAGCTATAGATTTAAGACTGACACATTGAACTGTATCCAGACTCCATGTTACCCTGGGCAGATCCTCAAGTCCTGGGAGTTGGGCAGCTGCAAAGGCCAGTAGCAGGGAGTCACCATGGAACTTGTTGCTAATGTTTATGCAGTGGCCTGTATGGCGCAGCATACAATATAGCTATTGTTCTGTGTTTCAGGAGTGCCAGTTAGTGGCTGGTGTTAAAATGTGTCCAGGATTTGGATGGAGAATCCTCTCTGTCTACCACTGTATTAGATTTTGGAGGGATATCCAGACTGTGCCTGGGGGTAAAGGCTGGAGATGGAATAGATTAGGGCAGATACTGAGACTGGGCCCAAGGTAGAAGGCCCAGGAGAGCCATGTGGCCCAGGGATCATACATTTAAACTTTTAAAGTTTATTTCAAAATTCATATACAGTAATTGCAACACAGTTTTTGGTGAACAGTTCCATGAATTTTGACAATGCATACAGTTGTGTAACCACCACAATCAAGACAGAGCAGTTCCATCCCTGCTCCCCACCCCAATTCTCTCGTTTGCTCCTTTTCATTGACTCCCTCTACCTTAACCCCTGACAACCAGTGGTCTGTTTTCTTTCTCTATAGTTTCACCTTTTCTAGAAGGATGTTACATAAGTGGAATTATGTAGTACTTTGAGTCTGGCTGCTTTCATGTACTAAAATGCATTTGCCATTCATCCATGTTATTGCATATATTGGTAGTTCCTTTTTATTGGCTGAGTAGTATTCCATGATGTGAATATATCATGGTTTGTTCATGCATTCACCCGTTGAAGGAAATTTGGGTTGTTTCCAGCTTTTGGCAATTATGAATAAAGCTGTTAGAAACATTAATGTATAGGTTTTTGTATGAACATAAGTGTTCACTTCTGTTGAGTAGACACTTTGAGTGGAATTGCTGGGTCATATGGTAAGTGTATGGCTAACTTTATGAGAATCTGCCACACTGTTTTCTGGAGTGACTGTACCATTTTGCATCCCCACCATCAACGTATGAGGGGTCTGGTTGCTCTGCATCCTTGTCAGCACTTGATATTGTCAATATTTTTAATGTATTTATATTTATTTTTAGCATTCTAATAGTATGTGGTGTCTCATGGTTTTAATTTGCATTTCTGTTTAAATGTTTTGGACGTTGTTTCCAAATGAGGTCATGTGTATAGTTACTATTGTCAGGATTGAAAGAAGTAAATAGCACAAGTATATTGAATTGTATTTTTGACTGCTGTTAACAGATGCTCAACCATAGTTGAGGCACAATTTCCTTTTTTTTTTTTTTTTAATTTTAGGCATGGTCTTGCCCTATCACTCAGGCTGGAGTGCAGTTGCATGATCATAGCTCACTGCAACCTTGAACTCCTGGCTTCAAGCAATCTTCCTCAGCCTCCTCAGCCTTCCTCAGCCTTCCTCAGTCTCAGCCTCCTGAGTAGCTGGGACTACAGGCATGCACCACTACACCCCGCTAATTAAAATTTTTTTTTTTGTAGAGCTGGTGTTATGCTATGTTGCCCGGGCTGGTCTCTAACTACTGGCCTCATGCAGTCCTCCCATTTCAGCCTCCTAAAGTGCTGGGATTACAGATATGAGTCACTGTACCCAGCCAAGGCGTAATTATACATGATTCACATAAAGGAATTCCAGCTGTAGACTATTCAGAGGTGATAGGTGGCCACAGGGACCCAGGTTCTGACTGTCTGTGTCATCATCCTTTGGTTGTGGCTTGCTTTCTCAAGGTCATAAGATGGTTGCTGGAGCTCCAGCCATAACACTTGCTTTCCAGGCAGGAGAGAGGGAAAAGGAAAAGGCCCTCTCAGTTTTTTCCCCCCTCATGGTAGAAGAGCCTTGCATTCTTTCACCCTCCTGGTCGCGTCCCTCCTCAGGCTGCAGTTTGTCTTTAACCTTCAGTTTTTGTGGCTACTTTCTGCTTAGGAGAAATTGTCAGGCTTTCCCTTATTTCACTAGGAAATATCCAGGCCTGTTTATTTTCACTTTAAACACAATTTGAATAAGCCTATTACTTTAAGTTCCTTTGAAAATTGGAAGCATCAAATTAGAAAGTGGGAGGAATGATGGCTAATGGCTGGCATGTGGAGATACAGATGACATTGAAGAAGGGTAGAAAAAACCCAGATGATAGCTTAAGGCCAGTGAGTGTGGGGCAAACAGCTCTGCATGGCTTCAGACTCTTTGGCACCATGATTTTGTGGTTCTATCTGTAGGGTTGTCTTGCTGGGTAACAAAATCTTTCCTCTATCTCTGTCCGCTCTGCTAGACTGTATGTCCTCTCCTGTGGGTGGGAACATGGTACATTTTCCACCGATATCCAGTGTTCTATGTACTCTTATAAATGTGAATTGTGTACTCCTTACCAGCTTCCTAGGAAGACAAAATAAGCAAAATATGATTGGATGTTTCGGGGAACCTTAGCATTAGGGCTGCCAGATAAAATACAGGGCACCTAGTTAAATTTGAATTTCAGATAAACAATGAATTGGCATGTGTGTGTGTGTTCCAAAGAGTACATGGGATATACTTATACTAAACAATATATTCCTTGCTTTTCTGAAATTCAGAGTAACTAGTCATTGTGCATTTTGATTTGCTAAATCTGACCAACCTATTTGGAATACATGAGTGTCAGGAGAAGTCCCTGAGGTTGGTGGGGATAACTGATTTAAATGAAATAGCCTTGGCACAATGGTGGAAGTATTTGTTGATCCGATTTTGCTTTTGAGTGTGGGACTTCTGATGCTCTTCCGAAGCAAGAGGAAATAAGTTTCTTTTCATGGCTGCTAACAAGCTCGTTCAATACAGCAGCCCTGAGAGAAACCCTGGCTAGGGTTTTAAGAGTCCTAGGAATGACATGAGCTTTGTGTTCCCTTATCTCCTTGGCTCATTCCTTGCCTGTTCAGAGAAGCTTTTTAGAGTGTATGTCTTCTGTCTGTTTATACATTGGAACCTAGAGTTAGAGTGGAAAAGCTCAAGTTCACTACAGAGTCATGAATAAGATCCTGATCATGTGGGTATAATGGGCTTTCCTAAACCAGTGGTTCTCAAAGTATGGCCGCTAGACCAGCAGCAACAGTATCACAAAGGAATTTTGAAGATGTGCAAATTTGGGCCCTAGCAAAGACCTCTTGAATCAGAAAGTCTAGGCGTGGGGCTCAGCAGTCTGTCATTAACAAGCCCTCAGTGTGATTCTGATGCTCCTAAAGTTTGAGAACCACTGCTGTAAATTAGGGATCTGTAAACTTTTTCTGTAAAAGACCAGATGGTAAATATTTTAGGCTTTGTGGGCTATAGGGTCTCTGTTGCAAATACTAAACTCTGCCACTATAGTGCAAAAGCAGCTACAGATAATATGTAAAAGAATGGGCATAGCTAAGTTATAAAGTAAATAAAGCCTTATATTTACAAAAATGGGGAACTGGGCCAGATTTGTGCACTGCTTTCACCACAGTAGTTTGCAGACCCCTGAAAAAAACTAAAAGGCATCTTCAGAGTAGTCAGACTTGCTTGTTACTTGCCTCTTCTATTCAGTGATACATTCAAAATGCTCCTTAACACCCACATGATCAAAAGTGGGAAACACCAGCAGGAAGGAAAAATACAAACCCAAAGCTGCCTAGGTCTGGTGAAATAGCCATTATCATACGACAAGATGCCCAGTGACCGGAAGTGTCTGTCCCTCTCTAAGTCTTACCCAGTTTCCAACTGTAATGCTTATTAATGAGACCATTCTGACTGTTCTCACTAGAAATTTGTTCTTATCCCAAGTACTGCCTGACAGTTCTGTCCTCCTTCTCTAGTCCATTCATGCTTCTGGTGTGCTGGAAGACTAGTTTACGTATTCTTTTTTCTAATTTAATTAATTAATTAATTCATTCATTCATTCTGTCACCCAGGCTGGATGCAACTGCGTGATCTTGGCTCGCTGCAACCTCCGCCTCCTGAGTTCAAGTGACTCTCCTGCCTAAGCCTCCCAAGTAGCTGGGATTACAGGAGTCTACCACCACGCCTGGCTAATTTTTTGTATTTTTAGTAAAGATGGGTTTTCACTATGTTGGCCAGGCTGGTCTCAAATTCCTGACCTCAGGTGATCCACCCACCTTGGCCTCCCAAAGTGCTGGGATTGCAGGTGTGAGCCACTGTGCCCGGCCAGTTTACACATTCTGTCCTCAAATTTCCAACACATGGGTCTTCCTTCTTCAATCTCAGCCTTGCTTCCTCTTTCACTGAGAAAATTCAAGCAATGGAAGATAGTTTCTTTAGGTTACCATTACTGTATCTCTGAACCTACCTATGTCTGTGCCCAAACCTCCTGTTACTGTGGATGAACTGCTGTTGCATCTGTACGGGGCAAACCCCTCCACTTTGGTGCTAGGTCATATCTCGTACTTACTCAAGGACATTACTGTAGCCACTGTCTCCTGTCTTCTGTGTCACTATCCACCACTTCCCACTAGATCATTTCCTTATTGTCAAACCTACTATAATTTCTACCTTGTCACCTTTTTGTTAGCATCCCATTTCTCTGCTGTCCTTGGCAGCAAAACTCTTTGTAATGGTCTATACATGCTTTCCCTGATCCCTCGCTTCTGTCTTCTCTTGAACTTAACACCTGTCAGGCATGAGTCTCCACTACATCCCTGAAACAACTTGTCAGTATCACCAATGACCTCCAAGCTGGCTAATGTTCAGATACAGGCAATGTTCAGACCTCATTGTACTGTACTGTAGCTCTTGACACAGCTAATCACCTCCGTCATGGGACACTTTCCTCAGTTTCTGGGACATTGCCCAGTTATCTTCCTACTTGCCTAGATGCTCCCAGTTAGTCTCATCTGCTGGCTCCCCCTCATCTCTCTCACCTGTAAATGGTATAGTTCCTCAGGGCTCAGCCCTAGGAACACTCTCTATTCTCATTCCTTTGCTGATCTTGTGTAATTTTATGGTTTAAATAGCATCTCTATGCAGACATATCTCAAATCTATATCTCTAGTCTGGATATAGCCGTACCAACATATCTGCCTTCTTGCTCAACATCTCTATGTGGACATCTAATAGGCATCTGAAACCAACATGAAACCAAAAACCCCAGATTTTCCCCACCAACCCTACCAAACCCATTTACCCATTCCCCAACTCAATAAATGACAACTCTATCTTTAGAGGTGCAACGAAACCTTCAAAGTCATCGTTGACCCTCCTTTTTCTGTCACATCCCAAATCATATCCATCAGCACATCCAAGTGATTCTACTCTAAAAATGTATCCAGAATCTACCCGCTTCTTGCCACTTCTGCTGCTATAGCCTGGTCCAAGCCGTTAGGCTCTCTTGTCAGGATTACTGCAGTAGCTGCCACACTGGTCTCCTCTCTTCAGCTTTTGGGCCCTACCCTTTATGAGCAGCATGGCAGCAGAGTGAGCTTTCTCAAACGTAGATCAGATCACTCACTCCTCTGCTGCCCATTGTACAGTGGCTTCCAGGCCCCATGTAATTTGCTCCTTGGCTGCCTCTCTGATCTGCCCTCCTGAAGCTGCCCTCTTTGCCCCAGTTGCTCCACCTCTTTGCTGTTCCCTGAGCACTTGGGTACATTTCCTCCTTAGGGCCTTTGCTGTTCCCTCTGTGTGGAATGTTCTCTCCCTAGAAAACCACATGGCTCATGGCTCGCTTGTTTACTTCTTCAGCTTTTGGCCAAATGTCACCTTCTCAGAGACTCTTTGCTGGCCAGCCTATGGGTAAGAACTGCTATCTCCACCCTCCTTACACCCTTTACATTCCCTTTGTCTTGCCTTATTTTTCTCAGCAGGGCACATCACCACCTGCTAGATTATCACGTACTTGTCAATTGGTTCTGTCCTCCTGCTGGAATGAAAACTTCATGAGAGCCAGAAGCCCAGTGCCTAGAACAGTGCCTGAGATTTAGAACATGCTGGAAGCATGTTGAGTGAATGAATTCTCACTTCTCATACCGACCATGCATTATAATACGGTGGTGGTTTTCATACTTTTAAACAGCAGGACAACTCTTTTTCTAAACAAATTCAGAAGGAGCCTCAATTTTAGGACAGATAATGATATTTGATCAGCTCGAATGTACCTAATTCCATCTTGTTTTTGTTGTATTTTCACAAAGTGTGAGAAAGTTGTGATTTACACTGCAAATGGTAGTAGTTCACTTTGCAATAGCAGAATGTTCTTCAGTTAAACAGGGCCGGAACTTTGAAGGAAGGGTAGTAAGATAATTTTATTTCAAAATGGAACATTCATGGGTTCTTAGACAGTTGGCCCAAACACCTCGCTGGCAATGCTCACGGAGCACGTGTGCCTGAGCCCTGCCCCGTGTTTGCCTATAGTGCACATGGGCCGTTGTGGTGAACTTTACTTGCTTCTAGAATTTCACATGAACAGATATGTGTAGCTTGCATTAAAAACAAAAGACGTAGAGCTACAGCTTCTTAATCAATGAATGACACATTTAGAAAACATTTAAATAAACATACAATGTGAGGGCCTGGGAGAAGCTTTGTTACTGAGTGTTGTGTAAATACCTTGAGAACACAAGAGTGTGTGTGCTGGCGGTCTTCAGCGGGTTACACTTTGGATAATAACACATCGGTTGTTCATTTAAAACTGGTTTTGAAAATAGTCATGCTGTTCTTTTTCTCTTTCTTCACCTTTTCAAAAATGACAAACATTGTTTTTCACGTTTCTATATGAACAAAATCTGTTGAGGGGCTTGCAGCAGGCCAGTGATCTTTGCTGTCTTTCCAAAGGGCCTTTAGGGATGATTCCAAAGACAGTTTCTAGTCACATAGTGGACCCACCATTAATGAACGTTGGATGCTGAATGAACACAGCAGCAGGCAGAATGGGAGGCAACACACGGTGTCCTCTTTAAAAAAAAATACAACGTGCTTCACCTCCCTTCCTGCCTCTAGTAATGTGGTCCCCAGTTCTCCATCCCTGGCCTTATTAAGGTCTAATTAACAAAAATGTATATATTCAGTGATCTATGTACACATCGTGAAATGCTTAAATCAAGCTAATTAACGTATCTGTCATCTCACATGCTATCATCTTTTTGTGGTGAGAATACTTAGGATCTACTCTCTTAGTAACTTTCAAGTATAGAAGACATTATAATGAACTAGAGTCGCCATGCTATACAATAGGTCCCCAGAACTTATCCTATATATATATATATATATTTTTTTTTTTTTGAGACAGGGTCTCACTCTGTTGCCCAGGCTGGAGTACAGTGGTGCAATCACGGCTCACTGTACCCTTGACCTCCTGGGCTCAGGTGATCCTCCTGCCTCCGCCTCCTGAGCTGCTGGGACTATAGGTGTACACCACCATGCTTAGCTAATTTTTCTATTTTTTTGTAGAGACAGGGTTTCACCGTGTTGCCCAGGCTGGTCTTGAACTCCTGGATTCAAGCAACCCGCCGACCTTGGCCTCCATAAGTGCTGGGATTACAGGTGTGAGCCACCATGCTTGACTGATCCTTTCTATTTTGACGATGAACCCAAGGGTCAAATTGGCTGGAATCAATTCCTGGCTCCATCACTTATGAGCTGGTGACCATGGCCAAGTAACAGAACTTCTGTGTGCCTTGGTTTCTTCATCTTTGAAATCTGTAGAAGGTACTTATTTCACATGACTGTTTTAAGGTTTAAATGAATTAACATGTTAGACACCTAGAACCTGGCAAAAAACTTGCCATTATTATTATTGTTATTATTCTGAGAGGTAACACTTTTCATAGCTGCCCAGCTGCCACAGAATATTGAGCCAAGAACAAAGCTTCTCTGTCCCTTCTGACTTGTAGTGTCCTGAAGTGCTTCAGGTAGCTCTCATAAGATCACATACAACTCAGGCAAATGGTGCAGGCAGAAGAAAATAGCCTCTTTCTATTTATGTGGATAATGGAGGAGTGGTGATCGTGTTTGTTGTTGTTGTTGTTGTTGTTTGTTTTGATTCCTTCTTCTCCGGAGTTTTAGCTGTGTGTTTTCTTTGCTGCTGTCTCTGAGAATGCATATACTTGCGGTGGGTTTGTTGAGAAGTTCTGACTTAGGGTTACTTTTTGCAGAAGAGGGTAGAGTCTTCTTTCCCATGCGGCTGGTGTTTCACATTGGGAATTCCTGTTGCTGCCTTAGATAGCCAGGTCAAGCCCATAAAAGAGCTGCACCAAGCAACCCTCTCATATTCTGGGACAGAGAGCATGCTCAGAAACTCAGGTATTCCCCAGGGAGATGAAAAATAAAGCCCTGGGCTGCTCTCACAGCCCCTTTCCCTCAATTTAGACTCTACCTCTCCAGCCCTGTGTCTTGTTCAGCCTGTGTTGCAGCCAAGGGAGAAGTTACTCTGTTTCCCACATATACCCTGAACCTTTTCACTTCTGTACTTAAAAAATAATTGTTATAATTTTAACTCCTTCAATTATCACTACTAGGATTTACCAAGACCTAGAACATAGCAGGCACATGTAATATCGTAACACATCCGTGATGATTTTACAAGTTATGGACCTGCAGAAGAAACGGGGGTATTAAACTTGACAAAACCCATAATAGCTAGCCTTGTGAATGTGAAGCTGGGCCTCAAGCTTGGCCCAGTGGGACTCAGAGCTCATGCTCTCAACTCATAGTCATCAAAGCTGCAATGGGATTTGGGTGGGCCTAAGATCTACAGGGAATCCTGCCTCATTCACTCTCCTGGCTGTGATGAAATCAGTGGAAACCTTCCAGAGGTAGACTTTTCAAAAAACGTATTTTAACTATACAATTATTCAACATAATTTTGGATAACTTACACTGGGTAAGGATTATCCAATATGAAATTAATGCAACCATCTGGACTAAATCATCCTATGAACACAAATACCCCCCACCCCTTTTTCTCCCCTGGAGTAGGGATAAAAGGCACATACATTGCGTCTTAACATGGAGGTGGGTGCCTGCCATCATCCATTAGTCTCCCGGGAGGCATGGATGCGTGCTCTCTCTCCTTGGCAGTTGCCTAGGCTGTTGCTATGGACTGGATTTAGTTTAAGAGATGTCTTCAGAGCGAGGCCCAGAGCCCCTATCGGGAACTGGATCTGCAGACAGAAGGACAGCATGTGCCCCTGCACTGGGGACAAAAGCCAGTGAAGCCCAAAAGCCTAGAGCCCCTTCTATTTGGCAGTAAAAAACTCCTTCTCTGATCTCTAGGTCTTTGCTATGGCTGACCTTATAAGAATGAGCGAACCCCAAAATGTTGATCCTAGATATGATTAGTGCCAGTGCTGGCTGTGTTACCGCTACTTACCTCTGTAGGTTTTATGGATATGTAACTTAGGCAGTGCAGATGAGATGTGGGGCTCTCTCTGGCAGCAGACAGCCCTCATATTATTATTTAGGGGCTATTGCCAGAACTAGGACTTAGAATCATATTTTATGTGCTCAGACATCTCAACAGCTTCCTGTCATATTCAGATGGCTGTGTCCTCCCGAGTTGTCATGGCTCTGTCCTCCCACCCCAATGCAAACATTCCTTCAGCACACTTATTTTAAGCTTCTGTTCTGTGCCAGACACAGCGCCAGGTGAGGATACAATGACAACCGCAAAAACAGTTGCTGCCATCATGGAGTTTACAGTCTAGTGGGGGGAGGCAATAAAAGGATCATGCAAATAATATAAGACTTCACCTGGGATGAGAGCTACAAAGGAGATCTGCTTTGCCTGGGGCTTTGTCTGGAAGGTCAGAGAGGGCTGGCTTGAGGGTTCCATGCCTGAGGTATGGTCTGGAGGAAGAGGACTTGCCCAGTGAAGACGGAGGGAGGCGTTCTAGGCAGAGGGCACAGCACAGTGAGAGGCCTGGTGGCTGGAGGTGAAATTCTTCTCACTGTTTAAGCTAGTTCACAGTCACCATTAGATGGGGAACTCTGCTCTGTGCTCCTTAGTCCTGCATTTCTTAGGGTGCAAAATCTCCCTGGTCCCTCACTCCATTCCTTGGGGGTGAGGACCCCTAGTTGGTCGCCCAAAGCCCATAGTCCTCCTGGGTGTCCTGAGAGCTTTTCAGAGCACTTGGGCTGTGAGCCTTCTCTCACACAGACTTCCCACTGCAGGGCTGGCCAGATGCCTTCTGAGCATCACCTTGGCTATGACTCACAGCCCAGGGAGGCCATGGCGGGAGTTAGCTTGACTCCATAGCCCCCAGCGCCGCAGACTTCCGCCTTGGTCATTACATCATGGGCAAGATCTTGCAGGCTGATGGAGAGAGAGAGTGCCTGGGGAAGGCCTGACCAACCCCTCGTGTCTCAAGCAGTAGGCTGGACCTTCTCAGGGGAGGCTGTTGGGACATGAGGCTCACAGACTGCACTGGTTTTCATTTCCACTGACTCACTATGAAATTGAGTGTTGAGTTCTTCCCTATTCTGGGTCAAGTTTTTCAGTAGGGCAGAAGGGGACATCAATTCATTCAACAGACAGTTGTCGCACATTCCTGATGTGTCACATGCTAAGTCCCTCGGCTGTGGGTCCTGGGGCCTCACAGGTGAGTGGACTAGTCTGCAAGAGGGGTGAAAGAAATCCCTGGTCTGTGCAGGGCTTTGTATTCTGGGGAGGGTGAGGGCTGACATAAACCCTAGGAGAATCTTATTAGTCTTCCATTTTTAACATAAGAGAATTCCCAAGGCTTGGGCTGGGCCCTAACTTGGGTGGTCTCACTGCATCGTTCAGCTGGAGAACAAACCAATGCTTCTTATGTGTTTCTTTCCTTCTATAAAATGGCTCAGAGGGTCTGGAAGTAACTGGTGCTTTGCAATGGGAACCAGAAATAGCAGGTTAGGAATCAAGTTGGAGAAAGGTACCCGAGGGAAGGAGCCCTCTTTCCATCCCTGGACCCCTGAAGTGCTCTGGATGAATTTGGCTGGCTGTGATTTTGGGGTGCCTCACCTGGGTGCACTGCTCCGGCCTGCCCAACCTCCTCCTTCTCCGGGATCCAGCCATCTGTTGAGAATCAGGCAGTGCCCCAGGTCAGAGTGAGTGGGCTTCAGACTCCATTAGCTCACTGAAGAGGCAGCTCAGTGGTCATGATGCAGAGCTTGGGCTTCAAAGTAGGACTGCCTGGGTTTTGGCTGTGCCCTCCTGGGCTGGTAATGTAACCTCTGGAGCTTTCTCATTGGTAAAATAAAAGTGCAAATACTGCAGGCTGGGAGGATAGACTGAAAAATGCACTTAATGTTCTTAGCACGGTGCCTGGCATAAAGTCAGCGAGCCCAATAAACAGTGGTGATGTTGTTATCTGCTTTTTTTGTCTCTCTTCATCATGCTTCAGGCGTAAAGGTCTTGTGCATTATTAAATGCTTGGGCACAGTACGTGCTGCTGCTTGATGTGTTGGAGTGTGGCCAACGGCTAGCTGAACTCTTTCTGCTACAAGAACTGGCTTTCCTGGGGAAAGTCGTGGATCAGGTTGACCTTGACTATTGCTGTCTAGTGTAATGTGTCCTCTTTGCCCTGGGTGCTCAAAGTGTGGGCCACTGCCCAGCATTGTTGGCATTACATAGAAATGCAGCCTCCAGCATCCTTCCTAGACATGCAGCATCCTGGGCCCCCTCCAGACTAGTGAATGATAACCTGTATGCTGCCAAGATGTCTAAGTGATCATATGCACCCAAACTTTGAGAAGTGCCTCGACATTATATCAGCTTATGGAGATAGAGCCCTTATGTTGGGTGTGTATGGTGTGTGTGTGGTGTGTGTGTAGGAAAAAGGAGGGGAAGGATGAACAGATGAGATAACTGAAAACCAACAGAAGTTAACCTGTGACTTTGTGCATCCCATCAGTTGTCACATCGACTCTTATCACCTGTTGACTTCTCTTCTCCCAGGGGCGCTCCTAGGGCAGGGTCTCAGCCTTCGTTACTGTACACCCTCCACACCAGCTCCCTCCCTGGCTCACAAGACTGAATACATGTTTGAGTAAATGCAGCAAAATTATTTAAATTATTTAATTATTTCTACGTAAATGTGGGTTCCCTCTCATTGATTCTGAAACCCAGGCACACGTAGGAGTTGGGGTGGTGGGAGCACAAAGGGTAACAGCATGGGCCAGAAGGAGAGAGAGACCTGTTTGGTTCCCTTTATCTCGCTGGGTTTTCCTTCTCAATCTCCTCTCCTGCCTCGTCCTGCTCCGTTCTCTCCCAATGCGGGACAACCCCATGCCTTCGTCCTGGATCCTCTGATGCCAGCTGTGCTCTTTCCCCAGATAATTTCATTGAGTCCCTTGGCTTTAGATCCATACCCTGGTGACTCTCACCGTATCTCTAGCCCTTACTCTAGACTCCTATGACCTGCTGTCGATTTGACGTATTCATTTAGCTGTGGTCTCAGTTTGGTTTTCTAGCTGCAGACGGTACCCAAGGCAGGGACATACTTATCCTGCCCTTTCTCCTGAGAGCATGCCCTCAATCAATCCCATGCAGGAGGGAGGCAGAATAGGGCAGGAGAAGAGGCTAAGTAAAGATGTGGTGCCTGGCAGTGTCCTGCCTTGGCCTGAGCCACTGGTGGGGTGGGCAGTTGGCAGTGTAACCTCCCCGGGGTCCCCTGGTCGGGCTGCCTTCAGCAAGGCAGTTCTATGGAGAGAAGATTCACGGTCCTTTCAGCAACTGAACTGCTCCAACCAGAAAAAGGGGATCTCGGTGGGGTGTCAACAGCATCTGCTACAGATATCCAAGAAGCCTCCAGAATTTAATATGCCTCTGCTTGCTCTTCCCTCACAAACTGAGTCCTCCCACAGACTTCCTTTCTCAGAGAATGGCAACTGCCCCTCACCCATGCACTCAGGCCCCAGCCTAGAGATCACTCTTGGTCCTTCCTTCCCTCAGCCCCTGCATCTGGTCCATCGGCAGACCCTGTTGAGCTCACCTCCCAAATGCACTGGCTGCATGCACACTGTCTGCACACTGTCTCTCCAGCTAGTGAACATACGCATGACCTCACATACTTGTCATTTTTTGTGGTGAGAACATTTACAATCTACTCAGCCCTGGAAATCACTGGTCTACACTTCCCATTCCTTTTGTGATCCTTCTTCACACAGCAGCTGGGGTGAACTTCTTTATGAAGTGGATATCGAATCCCACGTTCCCTAATGGGAAGCCCTCCAGTGTCCTCATGGCACCTGGAAATGAAATTCAGACTCCTCACCATGGCCTGGGTCGAATCCTACATGATATGACCTCTGCCCCTCTCCCCTCCCCGACATTGTCCTGCCTGCCTTGTACAGGGGAGGTAGAGGAGCTAGGAAGGTAGGGGAGGTAGGGGAGCTAGGGAAGGTAAGGGAGAGGGGAGGTAAGGGAGCTAGGGGAGGTAGGGGAGGAGGAGAGCTAGGGGAGCTGGGAGAGGTTAGGGAGGCAGGGGAGGTAGGAGAGCTAGGGGAGGAAGGGGAGGCAGAGAGGTAGGGGAGGAGGAAAGCTAGGGGAGCGAAGAGAGGTAAGGCAGGTAGGGGAGCTGGGGGAGGCAGGGGAGGAGGGAAGGTAGGGGAGGAGGAGAGGTAGGGGAGGTGGGGGAGGCAGGGGAAGAGGGGAGGTAGAGGAGGAGAGGTAGGGGAGGTAGGGGAGGCAGGGGAAGAGGGGAGGTAGGGGAGGAGGAGAGGTAGGGGAAGAGGGGAGCTAGGGGAGGTAGAGGAGGAGGAGACAGGGGAGGTAGGGAAGGCAGGGGAAGAGGGGAGGTAGGGGAAGGGGAGGTAGGGGAGGGGGAGGAGGGGAGCTAGGAGAGGTAGGGGAGGTAGGGGACCTGGGGGAGGAGGGGAGCTAGAGGAGGAGGCGAGGTAGGGGAGGAGGGGGAGGCGGTAGAGGCAGGGGAGGAGGGGAGGTAGGAGAGCTAGGGGAGGTAGGATGTGACTCTTACATGTGTGTCCATCTTTTCTCCTTTAGTAGACTGGGGGGCTCTTGAGGGGAGGAACCATGATTGTCCCTAGATTTTGTATGGGCAGCACCCAAGGTTGACATTCAAGTGTGTGCTCAAATATCACCTCCTCCCCTAGAGTCTCTTTGCAACCGTAGGATCCAGTCCCTTGCTGTGCTGTCACCCCATTTTATTTTCTTCAGAGCACAGATTACCACCTGACATTGTTTTGTCCATTTATGTGTGTGCTTGTCCTGACCCCCTTAAATGTAAAGCCCATGGGGCCGGGGCTTGTGTGTCTTACTCCCTGTGTCTCTGTCTCTGGCACTAAGAACAGCGCTGGGCACATAGTAGGTTCAAATATTTGTTGGCTGAAAGACTGAACACTGGAGGAAGTGAACAGAGAGACGTGAATCAGGGCTGCTGGCTCTCTGGAACCTGGAGGGGTTCACTGTAGACCAGGTAGTCTCCGTCCACAAAGTTCATTGTAGGTTAGAGGTTGTTCTTTTTCCAATTTTCTTATCAGAATGAGCAGAGCAGGAAATCAAACCCTGTTTCCTGCTTATACCTCAGACCACTATGACAGACAGACACATTTGGAAAAGGCTGCGCACACCCTGGAGAGGAGTCTTAGCTCTTCCTGACCCCCCCAGAGACTTACTCAGCTCCCCCCAGGAACTCTCTGTCACCGAGGCCCAAGGAGCTGGTTAGTATCAGAAGCCTTTATTTTTTTTTTTCCAGTCTCCTGAACTGGCTCCTGACTTGGTATTACCAAAATCCTGACAAAGTCTGGGAGTTGCATGTCCAGGGAACAGACACAAATTATGTTCTCTCCTGGACGATGACTTTGTTTGAAGAACAAGAAGCAGGATTTTCCTGATTGGAGATTCTGAGGGCAGTGATGAAGTTAAGCCATTCAGATCTCTGAATTGTGTTCCGATTTTGGCAAATTTTGCAAGGAGAAGGCTCAATACCAGGGCCAATCAATCAGCTGCCGCCAGCTAGATTGGATTTTTGCATTTAATTTGGTACCAAGGGACCAGGGAGGAGTAAGCCATCCTCTCTGCTTCAAGCTTTGGGTTAGGCCATGGGGCAGGACAGCCAGCCAGTCCTGTAAACTTTCAGAGCTGGGGAAGGGAAAGTGGAAAAATTAGGGCTTAAGGGGCCAGGCTGCAGATGCGGGAGAGGTTTGTATTCCTTCTCCTGCTAAAGCGCTTCTCTCTTGTGGCCTCAGGTCCTTGGGGCTCTGCAGAGGATCAAGTGGTCTTTTGTTCAGTGGCAGCAGAACCCCACTTTCTGTCCTGTGGCCAGCTCCTCTGACCAATCCTGTCAAATTGCTGAGAAACCATGTTCCTCTCACTCTCTGCTCCTCACTGGGGCCCCATCAGGGATGAAGCTTGCCTGGCTCCCTGTTGTAGCCAAATGGCACATAGGCTCCAAAGAGCCATAATTGGGTGTGGAATGGTGGAAAGTACGTTGGAGTCAGCAGACTTCCTTGAAAGCCGTGTTTTAGCACTTCTTTACATGGTGACCTTGAGGAAGTCACTTGACCTCTCTGAACCTCAGTTAATTTGCCCAGGATTGCTTATAGGTTGCTGTGAAGACCTGAACATGGTGATGATGATGATGACGACAATGATTCACATTAACTGAGTACTCAACCTGTGCCAGGCCCAATTCTAAATTCTTCATGTGTCTTCACTTGCACTTCACTTTGCTTAGAATGTCCTCATGTGGTGGTTCCATTATCATGCCATTTTACAGATATGGAAACTGAGGCACAGATAAGCTAAACAACATGCCCAAGGGCAAAAACTAGAGCTAAGGATTTATTGAGGTAACATATGTGGAACATGCTTCATGTCGTGCTGACTGACTTCCAGTTGTTCCAGCATGCAAGGAGGCTTCAAAAGGTCCGGGCTTTAGGTTTGGTTTTGCAGGTCATCAACTTCTGAGCATTGGCTGTGTGTCTGTGCTGGGGCCTACGAGTGCTGGACAGGAAAGGCTTTACAACTGCTTGAGAATGTGAGGGGATGGAGGATAGGGAGTAGGGCTAAATAATATGGTAGGAGAAGCCGGGCGTGGTGGCTCCCACCTGTAATCCCAGCACTTTGAGGGGCCGAGGTGGGTGGATTGCTTGAGCTCAGGAGTTTGAGACCAGCCTGGGCACGTGGTGAAAACCTGTCTCTGGTTAATACAAAAAATTAGCTGGGTGTGGTGGTGAGTGCCTGTGGTCCCTGCTACTTGGGAGGCTGAGGTGGGAAGATTTCTTGAGCCCCAGAGGCAGAGGTTGTGGTGAGCCAAGATTGCACCACTGCACTCCAGCTTGGATGACAGAGTCAGGTTCCACCTCAACCACAACAACAAAAAGATGGTAGGAGGGAAACCTCTGAGGAGGGGCAGGATTGCTTGGGGGTGGAGACACTTCTCTAGCCATTGCTCTGGTTTTCTGAAGGGAGGCTAGCAGGGCCAGATGCTGGTACTTGACTGCTCACTTCTGAACCAAGTACTTGGCAGGACTGAGCATCCCACAGGGACTTTCAGGTCACCTCCTCCAAGGGTAATGGATCCGAGTTCCTTTGTGTTCTGTAACGTGAAGCTAAGAGGGACCCCTTGAGGAAATTAGAAGGGGAATAAATAGAGGGGTGAAGGGGTCAGTGCAGGGAAGAGAAGGCAGTGGGGAACTGGGCAAGTAGGGAAAGGAGGGATGCTGGCCTTGATGCAGTGCGATTCCTGCCAAAGAGAAAAGGTGCCTTGAATGAAATCCAGGAAGTTTCAGATCTGAGGCCCAGCAAGGAGAAGGGACTTGCCCAAGGCCAGGCCTGGAGGACGATCTGTGTATCTGAATGCTTCAGGCTGGCACCCAGATGGCTGGTGCTGGTCACTGGCTTGCCAGGCTGGGAAGCAGGAGGTTGGGCTTACCTTGAGTCAGCCCTCCTCCTCCAGGAAGCAGGCAGGCTTCCTTGGCTGTGCTGGGCCTATGTGCAGCTCTGATTTATTTTGAGATTTTCCTTGTCTGAATCAGAGATGGTTTTTCTTGGCAAATTGCAACTTTTTCAGGAGGCAAAAATGCAGTCTCCTCGTAGTCTGGGTCAGCGTAATCCCCTGTTTGTTTATCCAGGCTCAGTGTGTTTGAGGCTAGAGCCAGAGCCAGCCAGGGGTGAGGGTCCGGCCCAGCCCAGACAGCTTTATAGCTGGATTTGCAAACTCCAGTGAGGTTCCAGCTCTGGATCTTCCTGATCCTTGGTGTGGTGTGGCTGGATGCCTTGGGGTTTCTATGTGCACTACTTTAGAGGTGGTCTTTGGAGGGGCCCTTTTCTGCTTCCCAGGACTTTATTTCAGAGTGCAAGTGAAACAAGAGCCTGCTTCACATATTAATTTGGGAGGAAAGTCTAGATTAATGGAGAATTCTTTGAACTTCATTTTGCCTAATTAATGTCCCCATCTGAGTAGAGTTATTAATATTATATATCTTCAAAGCCTGAATAGTTAAAACATGCATGTATTAAATATAATGCTTCCTCTGCTTATGCGTGTTCTTATTTTCTACATTTGTCATAAATTTAACAGTTGGGGTCAAGCCCCCAACTGTTAGGTGGTGTTGATGCTGGGGTATTGGACAGGGAAAGATACCTTTCTGGAGAAGGAATGGCCATCTGGAAGTCTCTGTACACTGGAGTGAAACTCTCTGGAGGGCCCTGATCTCTCAGGAAGGTCTCTTCCAGGAGCTGGGAGCCTCCCCAGGGGTGGCAAGCTTGCAAGTTGCATAGGAAGAGACCTTCTTGAGGTGGCATCTCGTGTCTTTATAGTGACTGTCCAGCGTCTACCACATCAGAGATCCCTGGAGGCTCTATGCTCACCCGTTATGGAAGGAAGAGGAAGGAGGCTTCCTTCCTCCTTCTTGCTGAAGCCTTTCCCTTCCATTCCCTACTCCATCTGCCTCTCCCAAACAATTTCAGTCTGAGGGCTGTAGAATAGTCCTAATAAACATAGCTACTATTTATGGAGGATTTACAGTGTGCCAGGCTACAAGCTTTATATGCACCATCTCACTATTCCTCATGACCAATCCATGGAATGAGCATTCTTATTTTACAGATGAAGAAGCTGAGGCACAGAGAGGTTAAGTGACTTGCTTAAGGTCACACAACAAGTGAGTGGTAGAGCTGGGATTTGAAATCCTGGTCTGTCTGATTCTAAAGGCCATACTCTTAACTACTGTGCTACGTTGGCCACAGAGATGCCTGAGAAACCAAGTGTTTTCTAAGACATCGGGGTGTTTTAGAGACACGTCCTGGAAGCTGTGTGAGAGGGAAGCCTGGGGCTCAGGGAAGCCAAAGTATTGAATCTTGGAGGCTTCTTTGGGAATCCAAGCCCCCAGAGAAGAAGGGAGGGATATGATCTCCTGGGGAAAAGTACAACTCAATAAAGAGCTTCTTGGCTCTGGATTAAACACAGGTGGAACTGAGTGGTAATTGGGAGTTTGGCCAGATTGTGGGGCTTGTTTCTTGGTCGGACATGGAAGGAGGCAGTCCCAGAGGCGTCAGGCTGACGAAGGAAAAGAGAAGCCTTCTTACTCAGAAACCTCTTCCTGGCATCCAGGCCAAGCTGGGATCAGTCTCTTTTCTGGAGATGCAAGTAGGGTCTGGTATAGGACTTGAGAGTTCGGCCCCACATCTTTGGTGACCCTCCCCTAGGGAGGCAGAGACGTGGCTGGGGGAGCACCCCCACCCCCATATTCACTTCAGAGATGGGCTGTGGAATCCACACATGCTTCTGCTGCTTGGCTTCTGGATCTTTCCTGATTCTGTTCCCACCTCTGCTCTCACTCTTCTCGTTCCCGGTGACTGTAACCCTGACAGAACCCTTCCCCCCACCTGACAGCACCCTTCCCACCCCGCTGACAGCACCCTTCCCACCTCTGCACCTCTCCGGCCAGTTACTGAGGGACCTCGCTGTCTGTCCCACCACACCGCCCGTCCCAGCAGCCCACAAGCTGCTGGGTCACTTCACTTGAGAGGTCCGTAGAGGCACTTGCATTGTGCCAAAAACATTGCTCAGGATAGATGGATGTGCTCTTGGCATGAGGGTGAGAGGAAACTGAGTCCTCTTTTGTGCAACATTATGTTTAAATTGTTTGAACCAAACTGTGGCTTTGGGGCAGGCCTGTTTTTCCCCTTAGCAGCTGACTGGGTGCAGAGGAACAACACTGTCAGTTCCAGCCACTTTTTCTGGGTAAGTGACAGCAGCCAGGTTGCTGGTCTGGGGTTTCGGCATTAGGAGGTCTGAGGAAGGGCCCCGGGTATGCAAGAGAAAAGGTCAGGAAATGGGAGTTCCTGGGCCTCAGGGCTTAGGCCTCAGAAAAGCTCTGTCAAGGGAGGACCTTGAGAGCCTGGTCAGCTAGTGGCTTCTGAAGCCAGCTCCCCAGGCAAGGACACTTGCCTCCCAGTGCCTGATCCTGCTCTTGGCCTGGAGGTGGGAATGCAGGGGGTGACCTAATTCCATTGCATTTACTGAAGTAGGCTGGAACCAGAGACGGCGACAGCTGCTTCCAGAATCTTCCTCTAAACCATCTCCTGTATTGATTCTTCTTTTCCATCCCCACTGCCACAGCATAGCCCAGGCTGCTGTCAACACCTCATGCTTGCATTTGTGCCAGTGCCTCTTAACTGTCCATTTTGCATTTATTCTCTTTTCTCTTCATTCTGTTCTGCCCTCTGTGGCCAGACCAAGCAGCTGAAAACATCAGTTTTATGGAGTGACTTTCTTACCCAAGCTTCCATGGGTTCTTTCTGGGCCACAGAACTGAGGCCCGGCTGTCTTGAGGGAGCCATCCCACCTTCACACAGACATCTGGCAGCAGCCAAATGGGCGTTTTCTCTGTCTCCTGCGCATGCATGGCCATTTTATTCAGGGTGGGGTGGTCTCCCCTGCCTGACATGTCTTTCCTTGTCTCAGCCATGAGGCCAAATGTTATTTATCCTTCAAGGGGCAGCCTGAGTCCCGCTCCCTCTGTGCAGTCTTCCCAGCTGCCCCAACACCTCCTTCTCCAAGACCTTCAGCTCCACTCACTGTCAGTCCTCTAGACAATTCCATGGCAGGCGGGTAGTGTAGAGCTCTTCCTTGTTTGCTGGTCTTTTCTCTTCACCCAGAGCATTGGCTTTTGGAGGAAGGAGCCAGATCATGTTCTTTGGGAGTCCTGGGTCAAACCTCTAATGAGCACTCAAGAAATAATTGTTGGATTGATCAAGAGGAAGTAAGCTTAGACTGCAGCATAAAGGATTTAGGTTAGATTTAAGAAAGGATTTCTAGAGAGCCATTATGTGTTTAGAAAGGATGGCTGAGGGAGACTGTGGCAGTACCAGGTCTTAACACAATTATGAAAAATAAGAGAAACTTCTCCTGAAAATCAGGGGATGTGGCGGTGGCAGCAGTCAAGGTTTACATGGAGAAAGGTGGGGAAGGAGAAATGGCCACGCTTTAGTGTCTGGTTAAAGGACTACAGATTTGTGGCTGGAATCTGCCTTTCTACTTCTGATTCTTGTCATTGGCTGAGGGCTTTCTTCACTCTTCCCTCCTGTGACGCAGCTTGAGCCAAGCTATACCTCAAGGCATGGGATGAGAAGTGGAGCAGGCGTAGCGCAGGGAGCGGGGCACCGACCTCACCAGGGCCCAAACCACGGAGCCTCCACCTGTTTTGGAAGTCCAAGGAGTGGCTTTGCCGTCCTGTTCCTCGGAACCCGAGCTGTTCCTCAACCCTCCGCCAGGTGCGCGGTGGGTTGTATGGTGAAGGCGTGCTCAAGGGAACGGAAACACCCTTCTTCACCACTACCCTCCGTGTTTCGCAAAACAGGAGTCCACCAGCGGGGTGCTTTGGTTTGCCTGCAGATGTGTGAAGCCACAGGCACGGCCCCTGAACAGGAACAGCTTCCTGAAGGGCTCAGGAGGGGGACAGTGGCTTTATGGTAAACTTGCCATTTTGCTGTAGAATGCATGAGTACGGCTAAGTTACAGGTGAGGAGCTTCCTCTGCTGCGCGGGGCCTTCTGGGACTTTACTACCACGCCGCCCTCAGCCCCACATGCCTCCTCCTGTCCCTGGGGCTGGGGGTGTGCTGAGTGAAAGGAGTGGTGGAAGTGAGGAACAAAGCCGCCACAAAGGCACCAGGAGGAATGGGGGCAGTGGGAGCTGGAGGAACCTTTCAGTGCCTTTTGGGCTTCAGATGCAGCATTGTTCATACAGGTGCAGCCCTCTCCTCCCGCTCTCAAAGGCCGGATTAGGCACATTCAGTCTTTGTTCTGATATCACAGCCGGCCTCTGCTCTATTCATTCAAAGGCGGCTTTGTGGTCCTGGGGACCGACCCTTGTGCTTTGGGAGCCCCTGTGCCGGAAGATGGAGAGACGCTGGCAGGGCAGTGTGGCTTTTCCCTGGTGACCACTTACAGGAGCTGTGATGGGGCGGGTTGGGGGTGCAGAGCAAAGGCAGCTCTGGCAGGGCTGAAAGTATTTTGGGGATGGTGGCAGCAGTTCTTCTGTCACCTTCTGTAAGCCCATGAGACATTCTGAGCAATTCTGACATAAGCTGTGCAAGACTACACCAGCCTAGGGCAGCAGTTTTAAAATTTCTGGAAGACGTGGAACTCTTCTTACATCAAATCAGACTGTGTCCTCGGAAGCCAGACCATTGAGAGAGTTTTAACGATGAGTATACATAGGGTGACATACATTATGGGGCACAGAGCAAAAGTTTAAACTGATCGGTTCTCTGAGTTTTATCTATAGCAAGCGCAGGCGAAAAAGGGTAAAATTTTCTTACAAAATACATCTTTACAATGTAGTTTTTATCTTACTCTTTTACTTCAACACAGTGACCCTTCTGGGAAAAGTCTAAATAAAAAGTAGATGTTTAGCGTACTAGTATTTTACTTATTTTCAGAAACTGGATGACAGTTGTAGACTTGTAATAACATCGTTCTCCCATTTAAAATGTTCATTATTTTAAAAAATTCATTATGCCTGTTTCTGAAAAACGAAAGACATTTTTCTCACTACAGTTAGTAACACATACACTGTTTCTGAATTTAAAACTTGAAATATCTTCCACCTCTTTTTGTCATGGTTCTTTACAAAGCTATGTGTTGAAAATCACTGTAATATAAAATTAGAAAGAAATGAGCTCACACAAATGTAAAAGACATTTTTTTTGTTTTTGTTTTTGTTTTTTAGACAGTCCTGCTCTGTTGCCCAGGCTGTGGTGCAGTGGCGTGATCTTGGCTCACTGCAACCTCTGCCTCCCAGGTTCAAGCGATTCTCATGTCTCAGCCTCCCGAGTGGCTGGGACTACAGGTGCGCACCACCACGCCTGGCTTATTTTTGTGTTTTTAGTAGAGACAGGGTGTCACTGTGTTGGCCAGGCTGGTCTTGAACTCCTGACCTCAAGTGATCTGCCTGCCTCAGCCTCCCATAGTGCTGGAATTACAGGCATGAGCCACCACGCCTGGCCAGAAAATTGGCTATTTCACAAAATATACAAACTTTGACTTTGTTTGCAAACCAGTATCTAGAATCCTTGCCAACTTCAGTGAAAATATGTTGAAACCATGGAATGCAGTTTGAAAACCTGATTTAGTCAATAATGGAAGTATTAATGTAGTAACATCTAAGATTTATCAAATGGTTTTTGTGTGCCAACCCACTCTTTTATCCTCAGAACATCTTTGATACTGTAACTGCCATATTTCCCTGCCTTAACAGATGAGGAAACTGAGGTTCATAGAGGTAAGTATCTTGATCAAGGTCCAAGGACCAAGGACTGGATCCCAGGTGTGTCTCACTGAAAGTCCATGCTTTTACCACCTGCCTTGCATTTTCTGCCCAGTACGGAGGACCTTCCCAAGCAGCACCCCCTTCTTTGCTGTGTCCCGTTGAAGGCTCACATCTCGTTTCTGTTAGAAGCATCACACCCCCTGATTGATGACTGGGGTATTGTCATTGGCCCAGGGCTTTGACATTGAGTTAGTCTGGCATCCATCTCCACCTACTGAGGCATACATGAGGACAGCCCCTTCCCCCACGTCAGAAATAGAACGGCATTGATTCTGAATTTTGTCCCTCATATTTTCGTCCTGCTGTGTTACAGAGCAGCTCCCCAGGAGAGAGACAGAGCAATCTCCAATCTAGCCAGGTGGGGCAGGAAGGATGGGGTGGGGTTGAGCCACAGGGGAGAAGTGTTGGGTCCCGGAAAAATTGCTGCTGAGGTCCAGGTGTTATGGCCTTTGAAGGACTCAGCATCTTTGTTTAGTCCTACTCCTCTCCTTTTTAAGGGAATAGATGGGAGGAGGTAAGAATGTGGTGGTAGGATCTTAGAAATCTACATCTTCTTTACTAAATTATGCAAAAACATCACAACTTTGGACTTAATTTTTTAAGTTGCTGAGCCTTTATGTAGTCCAAGGCTGGGTTGGGGGTTTAGCTCCTTTGGGTCTTCACACGGTTCTTTGGTCCTTGTTGGCTGTCATATAATGGAGCCATAGGTCTGGGTTTGAATTCTGACTGTATGGCCTTGATCAATTGCTCAACTATTCTGAGTCTCAGTTTTTCCATCTGCACAGTGGGATGCAGAAGATTATCTCTTGGGTGGTTGTCAGGATCAACGAAAATAATTTATTTAAAATTCTTAGCCCTGCACCTGGCACATAGAAGGCATGCAATACATGAGAATCCCCTGGAAACTGATTTCTATTCTACTATGACTTCTTCCTCTTTAATTCCCTCTTAGAATGCTGTAAAATTTCAGCAGTGCAATTGGGTGTTTTATAGTCTAGGTTTTACATAAATGTAGTCTTCTTTCTTGGAACTTCTGCACTAAAATAAAAATTTTAAGGCAGTTTTCTGGTGGAGACAGGGACCCCAAATAGATTTAGATCTGGCATGGGGAATCTGTTTAAAGTAAAAGCAACCTCTACTTTAAGTGTCCCCTTCAGAGATGCTTTTAAATGCACCAAAAGTTGGGGAGATATACTCTATCAAGGTAAAAAGGAAAAATTCAAAATTGTCTTTTTCTGCTTTCCCTAGAAGAAATAGTTTCTTATACAAGACCAAACACTCTAGCACAAGTCACCCTTAGCCCTGTCTTTTCGAAGGCGGCTCAGGAGGCAGTCAGCCCTGTGTCTCAACCTAGTCTAAGTACTCTGATTAGCTTGAACAACTTCTGAAGTTGTCCTGCGGCCTCCCGAGCCCCTCCTACAGCTAGTTTGCTAGGGTCTCTTTAGAGTTGATATGTTTTTCTGGATTAGGTTGGGAATGGAATTGCCTTTTCGAGAGGCATCTGCGTTGTGAGCCAGACCAAGAAGAACCTCCTGCAAGGAGCTTGCTACATGTGGGTGGCAACACAGGGGTGGTTGGGCTTTGGTTTATACCCACTCTGAAGTCTGTGCCTGGGACCTGACTGTAGCTCAAGGGTACCAAGACCCTAGAAGGATGTGAAATAGGAACAGTAAGGATTGCGTTCACAAGACCATGAGGGGCAGGAACTATGGCAGTGTACCCCTTCCTGCAGATCCTGTGCCTAGTACAGTGGCTGACCTTAGAGGGGGGTTAGTAAATATTTATGGAACGAATGAATGTGGCAAGTTGTGGAGCTAGCGTATGAAACTACCTTCAGGTTTTGAATTGTTTTCCAAGGAAATGAATGCCAGGAGAGTTTTGTTCTAAGGGCATCTTTCAGCAATGATGGGAGAGCCAATATCCCTCCACATCCCTCTTCTACCTGAAGCTACAGGTGCATGTCTTGTGAGGTCTTATTTTTGGCCCTGTGATTTTCATTTCTCCCCCATTCTCCCAGTTGATGACATATCGCCACCCTTTGTCACCTTCTAGTCTGAGGGCCCATACAGGTTACATGTGTGCCCTAGAGAGGCTGCTGAGTGTGGCTAGCAGGCCCTATCTCAGCACCATTTTGGCTTGGGACATTAGAGTTCATCCCAACTGGTGAGATTCAAAGCAGCATCATATGGAAGGCTGAAGACTGCCTGTCCATGTCATCTGAGCTGAAGAGGGAGACTATGTGGTAAGGACGCTGTTGCCTGGGTAGACGCTGCCCGAGAGGGCATCTGGGCCTGCAATGCTAATGATACTGTTGAGAAAGGACACTGAGTTGTTCTGTGCTGAGCTTCTGAGAACTGTAGGTGTGATGCAGAGGAACAGACTTCCAGAGATCAAGAAGCCGAGAAGGCATCCTTTCCCCTTCCCCTCCCACTGCAAGTCTGGGCAAGCTTCGCTCAGTCCCTGGCCTTGTGTGGGCCATTGCTGGCCAGTGTTGGATGCATTTGAGGTGACAGCAGAATTTGGGGTAGAACTTTGGGTGCAACTTGGCTAAAGGCAGGTCAGGGTCAGTCTGTTTGGATTCTGTATGTGCCTCACTCTCATCCCTTTAAAACGTGTATTGTAGGAAACTTGGAAAAGTGCCAAGAAAAAAAGCAAACCCATCTATAACCCATGTGTATTCCTACCATTCAGAGACAGCTACTATTAACATTTTGGTATGTTTCCTATCTTCTGTCTTTCTCTTTTTCTCTCTGGAGTGGCAGAAAGATTACTTACATATATACACACATAAGTATTATATTATATATATTTATATATATATGTTTGATATTCTGCTTTAGTTTTAGTTAATTTTATATTGTGAGCATTTCCCTGGCCAATAAAAAGTCTTGAGAACTGCTTTGAAGGCTGGGTGAAAAGTCTTTAGTCCTGAGTCTTTTGGGTGCTATCCTTCGCATCAGAAAGCCTGTGGAGTTCCTGTTCTTTAAGAGTGTGCAGGCTTTGCTTGGTGTGCCCTGCATGCTCTCTGGGAGTAGATCCACCCACCCCTTGCTATCTTGTTTCTACAGGACTGCTTAACAGATGGGATCTGCTAAGTGCAAAGGCAAGGGTCCTCTCAATCAGTTTGTCTAATCCCGTGTTTGAGGGAAATCTGACCTTAAGGGTTTTAAATGTCTGGACTAACAGAAAAAGATCCTCGTAGTCAAATACAGATTTTTATCCTTAAAAGAAAGATCTTCGCTCTGCCCTGGAACTAAAAGGGTTAGTACGTGGAAGAACCATTCTTTCTCTTCCTCAGGAGTGGGTTTGCTTTGGTTTTCCACTGATCTCCCTTTCCTGCCTGTAGAATTTGACATGGTTTTATTTACTTTTCCTTGGCCCAGTTTGGGTCAACATGATTTCTCTCCTGCTCAGAACAGCCTCACAGTTGTGTGAAGTCAGACATAAGCCTGGGGCCCGGGCAGTAGTCATCAATCCTTGTCTGAGTGATGCAGTGGGGATTTTCAGCTCGAGATGGTCTGACAGCGCCAGTCCCACATGGGCCAAGCTATTTCTTCTCTTCTTTTGCCTGTGACTTTGAAAGCATTTTGTATGTGTATTTGGGGGTGTGCACACAAGCATGCTCACACGTGTGCATGTATGTGCTTGTGTGTTTGGTGATCTGAAGCCAGGCATCAGTCAGTATAGCAGGATCTCAAATGACAGTGGAAGTAGCAATGAAAGGAAGCACACGAGTTAAACACACACAGCCCCAACAGAATTCGATGATATAGCAAGACTGGGATTTCCTCTTCTGTTTGTTTTAGTCTGCACTTGCTCAGCTTCATTCCCAGGGCTTAGTGCTGTAAGGGAGTGGATTTCCTCAAGTGCTGTGGATAAAGCATTTCTTCCTCTGTTATCTCCCTTGTCAGTGTAAATCTCTCCACTGTGTAAGTGGAAATGAAGATGAGCCTGTGTGTATGCCATAGGATTTCATCCAAATTAAACAGGCACTTAAATGACATTTTCCTTCATGATAATCCTATGACACTGAAATATACCAGTTCTCCATTTAGTTATTACAGAGCTATGACATACTCCCCAGGGGCTGGGAGAGTATAATACTCTGCTTCTTCCTCCTGCTATGTTTAGAATTTGTGGAAGTCTTTTATCGTGGGTGGGCTATGGTGAGGCTGTTTTGGGCCCTTTTATATTGCTAAGGGGAACAGTAGGTGGTAAAAGCACAATATGTGAGTGGATAAATGTTTTCTAAGGTTAGAAAACGAACAGCAGCAACACCAAGAATCCCATGTAGTGGCGTCGTGAGGGCTAACAGCAGCTCTGCAGCAGGATGAGAAAGGAGACCCAGACAAGAGGAGAGTCTGTCTTGCAGGTTCAGTGGCTCAGGCCCGGAGGGTGGCTTTTGGGCTTCTTACACCTTAAGATGCTGTTGGGCTGTTGCTGTATTGGGGATGGAGCAGGAGGCACACTGGGTGGGGCTCACCTGGCCCATTTGGCCCACTGAAGGAGGGACAAGGAGTGTCCATGACTTCTGTTGGTGGCATGAGGGTCTCTTATAGGACACTGATAGGGTCTCCATTCATCTCCTTTGGGGAACATATTGTGATATTGGAGGGCTTATGTCTGGTGGTGCAGAGCAGATCCAGAGGGGAGGAAAACAAAGACTTCCAGTGCTGTTGTTTTTGCAAGTAACTTAGCTGGCAGCTTTCTTCTTCCACATTCTTGGTCCTAGACTCTTGAACAAGAGCTCGTGATTGTGCCCTCCAAACGATGACTTCTTATGGGCTTTTCTGAGTGTGACGGTGTGTGCACGCATGTCCCTGTGTCCATCTGATGGACGCATACATGCCTCAGCTCATGAACAGGTTCAGCTGATCAGCCCTTTTATTTAAAGCACTATCCAATTCCCACCTCTTTCAAACTCTCCACCGGACTCTGGGCCAGGTTAGCTTCGTTTCAGCCACATTGTGAGTTTCTGAGGGTGTTAGTCTGTTCTCACGCTGCTAATAAAGACATACCCAAGACTGGGTCATTTACAAAGGAAAGAGGTTTAATAGACTCACAGTTCAGTAGGGCTGGGCAGGCCTCATAATCATGGTGGAAGGCAAAGGAAGAACAAAGGCGTATCTTACATGGCAGCAGGCAAGACAGTGTGTGCAGGGGAACTGCCTTTTATAAAACCATCAGATCTCATGAGATTTATTCACTATCATGAGAAAAGCTAGGGAAAAAACCTACCCCCGTGATTCAATTACTTCCCATTGGGTCCCTCCTACCACATGTGGGGATTATGGGAGCCACAATTCAAGATGAGATTTTGGTGGGGAAATAGCCAAACCATATCACTAAGGCATTTTGTCTCACAGCCAGTTCCAGTGTCATCTTTATGGAAAATCAATCTCTGGATCCCCCCACTGGCCTTTGCAAGTTCTTTCTGAGTTTGGGGCTGCCTGTTGGAATCCCACAGTCTGCTAAAGGGACCCAGTCTCCCCTTAGCTTCTATTCTCATAACTGGTATTTCCAGGTCTCTTCTGTCTGTGATTACACAATGGTGCCACATTCATATTTACTCCTAAATTACAAAGACTCTAAGACCCTCATCTGCTCAAACAGTAAGTCCCCTTAGTCCCCACTTTGTGGTGCCTTGGATACTTCCACAAATAAGTTATAATTTCCCCTTTGCCCAAAGGATGCTTATTGCTGGCTGCAGCCATGGTGAGAGCCAGGTCCAGGTGAGTGGGACTATCTCCCACTGCTGCCACAGCTGTCGATTCAGGTGCCAGAGCAGGGATGGGCTTCATGCAGAGGTGGGGAGAAGGACCTGCCTAATTTCTGTTTCTCTTTGTCATTTAGCTTTGTGAGTACCCAGAATCTCTCAAGGGGAACTTGAATCTTTCGGATGGCACTTTCAGCTTCTGCATCTCCCACTTTGCCCAGAATCTCCACAAGTCTCTTGCGAAAACAATTCTGTCTGTTTTGGGATCTGGTTTTTCCAGCCAGAGGGGTTCAGTTGCTGCCCAGCACCCAGTTGTATTGAGATCAACCCCAGCCATCTTCCCCACTCCCCACCGAACTTCTCCCTCAGTCTCCCAGTGGTAAAACACATCTCACATATCACTGGGTGCAAAATGCTACCAGTGATGATGAGCCGAGGATGGTGGCCCAGGGTCAGGTGGCACAGGAGTATCCGGGGCTCGCTGCCGCAAGCCAGCAGGCTCAGTGACATGCTAGATATTTGTGTTCTTAGTAATGCTCAATGAAAACTTAGAGCATATTGCTGGTCAGAGCTCATAGGAGTGTTCAGGATAGCTTTGTAAGGAGTTACTAGCCTTGGCTGAATAAATTGCTCCTGCCAGGTGGAGAGATGGTACTAATTTAACAAACCCTTCCTATCAGATGTGTGTGTCATTGGGAGGAAGGGCAGTATGCTTCGAACCAAAAGGGCATGAAGAAACTCCTTCTTTGTCCTCTTTGCCTTTGCACCCCCGCAAGTCTCAGTCCTCCCTTATAATCCATGATCTCTTGGATGCACCTCAAGTATAAGACCATTTTGTGGCTCCTTGTTAATACCATCAGCTTAATCTCTATTTTTTTTCCCTCAATGCTAGTGGGCTGAGAGGATTAAAAAAAATCTGGATCCTGGGTCCTGGAGAGCTGTCTGTTTATTTGATTTGGAGCGAGAGGAGTTTTTATTTGTGCTGGTGGCAGACTTTGAGGGATAAGGAGAGGGAACGGGCATGTGACTTTCTCCAGCCTCTGCTTCCTTAGTATTTAGTGACAGGAGAGGGGTATGTGTGCACAAGCAGAAAATAAAAATAAATGCCTTCACCTCTGAGTAAAAGATTTGATGTCCTGTCGGTGACCAAGGAGGACTAAAACCTAAAGGGCTTTTAAGTTGTAGGACGCCACTCATGCAAAGAGGTATTTTGATCTCAACTTGTCCTCCTTTTTCCTTCTTTCTCACCAAGATGCATGCTTATGGCATCCTGCCCTGCCCTTCCTAGCCTCGTGGAAGTCCTGTAGGGCAGTTACGAAGCCCACTGATCTTCTCCATGGACAGCAACCCTCTTCCGTAAGACAGTGATAGGATCTGGTTCTTGGTGCTCTTATTTTATCCAGTTGGTCCATATTCCACCTGGTGCATTTGCTTTTCAGCCTGGGATAACCACCTCTCAGGGGAGGCAGTGTGCATATGGATGCCTAGTGTTAGACTCAGAAACTCACATTTGCCTGTAACTAGGCAATAGTTCTTGGGGGCCGCTGATGGGTTTGCTAAGCTCATCATCTACAGTGTGGCCACACTTATTACTCAGGACACCCAACGACTTCATTGGCCCAAATATGCCCCTTCTTTTCCATCCCACTGCTGCCTTATTCAAGCATAGTAACCTCCTAAGTGTCTTCTCTGTTGTCTGCATGCCCTTGCCAAAGATTTCCAAAACTCGGGTCTGATTTTGTGTTTTACTTCCTTCATTGGCTTTCGGTTTTTTTTAAAAACAAAAGAAACACCAAAGACAGCTGGGAACTTTTAGGATCCTCTATGATCTCTCCCCAACCTGGCCCTAGGAGCTGATTTCTTCTATGAATGGTAATTTCTAAACTCTGTCTTGAAATTACTTTGCTTGTCTACTTAGGTGTACCTGTTGTGATTCTCTTAGAGTGTCCTTTCGACATCCCTTCCTACTTGTGAAAATCTTTTAAGATCCAGTTTATGGCCCCTTCCCTGAGAAATTCTCCTGGATCCTTTCAGTCTGAACTTACCTCTCCTTCTAGCCCCACAGAACACAGGTTCAGCTGCTCTGTCCAGCACTCAGCGGAGCCCTGGAGCATAATAGGTTCTCAGTGAGTCTTTGCCAAATGGATGCTTCTTTTTCCTTCCTCCCTGCCTTTCCTCTCCTCTCTTTTCCTTTCTATGAGTTTGCTGTGACCATCTCACATCTTGGATTTTCTGGCATACCATTTTCCCATATCCTATCTGTTTGTGACTTAGGCTTTGCTTCCTGGTTTCAAAAATGCAGCCCCAGTGGAGATATGTCCAGATGTCAGTCTTTGCAACTAGATCAGCTTGTAGGGGCAGGGCCTGTGTTCTTGTTATTTTCATAATTCTCAATGCACCTAGCATGGTGGCTTGTATTAAAGGGGGTGGGCGGAGAAATCGCCAGAAACTTCTCTGAGTGCCTATGGGGGTCTGATGTGCCCTTCAAAGCAAACATTCTTTGGATTTTTTTTTTTTAAATTTTGTGTTTGTTGTTTTTATCTTGTTTGTTTACTGAGTTGTAATTTACATGGGGTACAACTGACCCCTTTTAGGTGTATACTTCTATGAATTTTAACAAATGTATATAGTTGTATAACCACTACCATAATCAAGATCTGGAATATTTCCATCACCCAAAAACATTTTCTCCTGCTTCTCTCCTTATCTGCAGTCCCTGGTAATCATTAATCCAATTTCTGTCACTTTGGTTTGGCCTTTTCTAGGATGTCACATAAGGGAATTATATAGTATGTAACTTTTTGAGTCTGGCTTCTTTCATTTAGAATAAAGCTTTATTTTTATTTTTTTTGAAATTTGATGACTTGGACCCTAACCCTCACTTTATGTTCACCTGCCTTTCTAAAAGATTGACAGGAAGCATGGGTTTGGGGCTGCAGACAGAATCTGAGTGGTTTGGGAGCATGTAAGTTAACTCGGCCCTCTTTGCATTTTTGTTAGGGTCTCTTTAGATCCAGGGTCTCAGCTGCTTTGTCAAACCCACGGGTCCTCCTCTCTCCTGCCCTCCCACACAGTGGCACCTGGTGTAAGACAGCCTTCTCCCCTGGGCCCTGGCCCATCATTCCTGTGGCTGCTGGGGGTGGGGGACACAGTGGAGGAGGGAAGTCGGGTGGGTAGGGTGAAGTGACCGCTAAATTCCTCCCTTGGGGAGGGGGTGGTGGTGGGGTGACGAAGGTCAGGCCTCTCCTGGCTAAAACAACAGAAGTGGCTCCAGCTGCCCAACAGCTGGAGGGGGTGTCTGCTTTCCCTCAGCGCGTGAAAAGCCCTTTAATCGGGCATGCTGCTGTCAGGCTCTGTCGCGGAGGTGTGCGGAGGAAGAGCAGATGCTGCCATTGCTGGCAGGCCTCTCATTCCCTTTGACCTCCCTTATCTTCCCTCCTCCATCTTCACCGAGCCCCACTCTGAAGGCAGCAGGTCGAGGCCCTTCTTTGCACCTGTGTAAATGCAGTGGTCATGGGGTCAGGGAAGGGTGAGAGTGAGCTGGCAGATATAGGGATGTGGATTTTTAATGCAGATGACGAATTTGATAGTGGGTGGGTGACTGATGTTTTAATGGGAAACCACTTTCCATTCCCAAAGATGCAGGCCCCAGAGAAAAAAGCCACAGTCCAGTTTTGCAGATGGTGAAGGATGTGGTGAGAGGCACACAGTCCTTGGTTGGAGAGCAAGTGGCTGAGCCGCAGCTAGACGTCTGGAATGTGATTCTCCGCTTTTTGTTCCAGGCGTTGGCTCCAAGAGTGACTTTTCCCCCCTTTCAATTGCAGGTTTACCTCCCAGAAATGCTTTTTGGTACTTGAGTTCTAAAAACTTGAGCTGGACTGTGATTTACGAACAAGACAGAAAAGTATCCCCTCTCTTGGGAGAGCTCTTTTTGCTTCTGGTGCCCTTCTCCTCTTCTGTTCTCCTGTGGGTCACTACTATAGACCCAAACCACTGTTGCCAGAGCTGACAGCAAAGCCCTTTCTGCCCCTCAGTGACATCTGGGGCATGGTGTCTGATATCCCTACATAGAGGAAGGCAGTGTGGTGTGGGAGAAAGAATCTGGGCTGTGAGGATCAGACTTACAGGAGTGCTCTACCACTTACTGACAACCTTGCTCAGCCTCGGTTTTCTCCTCATTCATTCAAGCCATACATATTTATTAAATGCCTCCTTTGGGCACTGGGGATGCAGCAGATCTTGGTCACACTCAGATCTTGGTTTCTGCCCTCAGGGAGCTTACAGCCCGGAGGAGGGGCATGGGCAAGCAATGTAAAATTAAATGATGGGCCATTTTAATCACAATTATGGCACAGGCCACAGTGGACCATAGTGGGTGTTCTGGGGCTCATCACAGGGATCCCAACCTGTTTTGGAAGTCAGATGCCCCGAGGCAGC